>NC_091020.1:18959500-19260625 GCF_041296385.1 Aphelocoma coerulescens
AGCTTGAGAGTTGTGCAAGTTGTAGGTCCTGATAATAGACCTTGGGCAATGTTTTAAAGACATTGGACATAATAGCATCGAATCACACTCTACCCACAGAGTGTCGTGTTCTTTCTGTCACATTTGAAAGTTGTGTTCCAGAGGTAGGTGAAGGTAAGAAACTTTCTGTTGACTTATCTCTGTTTTTGCTGTTACAGATATTATGGAACCTGAGGGTGAGGCCCTAAATCCCTCCACATTTCCAGGGCAAGTCCAGTTTGGCTGTGGTAAACTACTGGTCACTGGCCAGTGGCATCATCTCACAGTGACAGTTGCTAAGGAAGCAAAGAAGAACTGCATTGTGTCAGCTTATATAAATGGTCAGATGCTTGGCTCTGCAAAGGTAAAGGCTCTCTGCATAGATCTTGCGCCTGACTTTTGCCTTGCATTGCTTCTAATTTTCATCTCCCAATGCACCTACCATGACTTTTCAGTATTAATCCGAGAAACTCAAAGCATGGTGATTTACACATGTAACACATGCCACTGTGCTGGGTGTGAGTGGAGTCAGAAATCCGTACCAAAGAGGGTGTATTTGCGCTGCTTTTCAGAAGTATGTTCTCACCTTATACTGATGCTTTGAACTAGTTCCCCCTCCCCCTTCAGCATGTAGATAACCATGTGGTGGTTATCTCCTCTAGAGCTGAAGTTACCTAGGTTGCAGGTAGCTCAGGGTTATGTTGCTGAAATTCAGTTAAACCTTTAGGTCAAAATTTTCTGAGTTTACTAGTGATTCAGAGGACCTATCAGTTTAAGCCCAAGATTTGCAGAAATTGCCAGCTATAAAAAATACTTCACATCAAGGTGTGACCAGAAAGCCCTAAACCAAAGATAACTTGGATTTAGGCTAAAACCTGCAAAGGTGATGAATTATGCAGGGAGTCTTCACTTTTTCTTTTGAAGAAAGCTCTTGAAAGTGGAAAGGCCACAGAGAAATAAGCTGCTGTGACTGGCCAGCTCTTTGCAAGAATCCAAAGATGGGAGCAATTTCAGTCAGTGGTCTTTTTCCTCACTAGCACACTAAGCATTCAGGAACAGATAGGTGTTCCTCTGGGTTAGTTGTACAGTGTGTAAGACTATATCAATTCATGAGTTCATTGCAAATATTGGTGTACTGGTATTTCCCCTAATGTGCTATTTCTTGTGATTTTTGTTTCACAGCAGCCAGTTCTCAGGTTGCATGAGATATCAGGCAAAAGTCATCCAAATGCACCTGAAGGGTTCATAATCTATGAGATAAATGAGAATAGCTCCTGGTTTATATTATTAATATCATCATGCTCCTGGTTTTGCAGTTAAACTCATACTATTTCAGAGATCTAATTTTTGCATTTTGAATGCAGTATAGAAAAGGCAGCCTGCTCTTTCTAGTATGTCTCTGATTGGTGTAGTCTTTTTTTGGTTTTGTTTTTGAATAGAATCCTATTATTAATTTAAACTTGTAGCCTTGGTTTCTTCCCTTTTGTTCCCATATTTCAATTCAATCTCAGCACGTGCAAAGCTCACTTGTGTGTTTTATGCTTCCCCTGTAAATGCAACCTGTTTAATTCCAAATATTCTCTTTCCCATACTTGAGAAAAATGATCTGTCTTATAAATGTCTTTTGGGACCTATATCCATTTCAAGAATGAAAATTTAATTTAATTTGACTTCCTTCAAATGAGACTGAAAGTCATCAATAAAACTAGGCCTAAACATTGCAATTGATTAAAGAATTCTCAGCAAGTGTGTTTAACATTCAGTGAAACAGCTCATATAAATAAAAGAATCCTTTAGTAAACAAAAGATTGTCCCAGTGTTGGGGTCACTGACTAAATGCAAGCCTTCATCTTGATATGTACAGTGAAAAGATTGTCTAAGAAGTTAGAAATGGACAAAGGCCCTTAACAATACCAAAGGCTATATTTAGTTGGTGGCCATGGGGTGGGTATGTATGTGTGTGTGTTACTGTGTTTCATCAGATCAAATATTGATTCACTGAAGTATCAACTCCTGCCTCTTAATATTGACCAGCCCTGTCTTCTAAATCTCAGTGTCCAGACATCTGTAAATGCTAGGAGTCTCCCATCCTAATAGCAAGTTGTTAAAGACAGGGCTAAGCCCCAAAGTACAATATAGCTTCTCTCTACCAAAAAATTCCAACTACTTCCTGTTAGAGCTCTCTACAGTTAAATAAAATAATAGACTCTGTTTAGGAGGCCAAATCATTATTTTGGTACCAAAAATAAATGGCCCTGTTTCTTAAACAATGTTAGCTCCACTGAAGCTTACTGATGCAATTGGACAACTTACACTCTTCAAAAACTGTTTATTCTCTATTTGTGCCAGTCCAAAGTGTGATCTGTAACTTTTCTTTCTGTCTTGAATGTCATAGTCAGGATTATGAATTTTAGAAGAGGAAAAATATTTCTGGAGTCAAGACAGGGTTTTCCTTTGCCAATACTTGAAATTCTTTTGACTGTGTTTTTGGAACAAAAATTAGCCTTAAACATTCCAAAATGGTTATGTTTTCTGAACAGTAGTTGATAATTATTGTGTGGGTTGACCTTGGTTGGATGCCAGCTGCCCACCAAGCAGCTGTATCACTCCCCTTCCCAGCTGGACAGAGGAGAGAAAATAAGATGGGAAACGACTTGTAAGTTGAGATTAGGCTGTTTATTAAAGCAGAAGTGAGTTTTCATGTCCACAAACAAAGAGAAAAAAATGGGTTTGTTCTCTGCTTCCCATCAGTGAGTACTATTCAGCCACTTCGTGGGAAGCAGAGCATCAGCACATGGAGCAGTTGCTATAGGAGGCAAGCATTGTAAATAATGAATTCCCCCGCTTCCTCCTCCTTTCCTTAGCTTTTATGTCTGAGTTGACGTTATATGATATAGAATATCCCTGTTGTTAATTTGGGTCATCTGGCCTGGTTGTGTCCCCTCCCAGGATCTTGCCCACTCCTGCCCCCTTGATGGGGGGAATGTTGGAGAGACAGCACTGATGCTGTGCCAGTTCTGCTCAGTAATAGCCAAAACCCTGGTGTGCTGTCAACCCCTTTCTAGCTCCCAGGGCAAAGCCCAGCACTGTGAGAGCTGCTGTGGGAAAATGCTCCAGCTCAACCAGACCCAATATAATTTTGTTGCAAAACTGAGAGTTCAATGAGCAAAGAGGTGGCAGGCAGTACCTTACAGGGACAAGACCCCAGGGCACCCTGAATGTATTGGATCCCCTCAGTGAATTCCTTCTCTGTTGTAGATGCAATATCTCCAGCCTTTACCGGGTAGCTGTGTTTCCATGGAACCCTCTTCCTTTATTGATGTCTATGGGTACATAGCTACTCCTCGAGTTTGGAAACAGAAGTCCTCTTTGACCTGGCGCCTTGGTCCTACATACTTGTTTGAAGAAGCCATTTCTGTGGAAACCATAGAAGTTATTATTAAGCTTGGCCCTCAGTATTGTAGCAATTTCCAAGCAGTACAACTTCAAGGTATGTAATAATTCTCATATTTGCCACTATTTGTCAGGGCAGCGTTCTTTTTATTTTTATAATCTCCGATTAATGTTCCAGCTGTGTCTAGAGCTCATTCTAAAAGTCTGGAAAATTGCATTACTGAATGTTGTACAAGACTGTAGTAAGATACACGAGAATCTTGTAACATACTGTGAATTGGAAAGAAGGGCAGGAGTCAAGCAGCAGAGAGAGATGAAGAGT
Source organism: Aphelocoma coerulescens (assembly GCF_041296385.1). Lineage (NCBI taxonomy): Eukaryota > Metazoa > Chordata > Aves > Passeriformes > Corvidae > Aphelocoma > Aphelocoma coerulescens. The sequence goes on from NC_091020.1 coordinate 18,963,234, forward strand.
AAAGAGGTATAACATCCTGAGTTGCAAGAGTGTTATTTCTGTTGGACAAACATTAAAGCAGAAGCTTTAACTGAGATACTCTGCATTAACAGTGCTAACAGGGGAAAAAAAGGCCGAAAAAGAAGTATGGAACTTAACTGCAAATGCCTGCAGTGTAGGAGAGAGGGGTAGGGGAGTAAGATACATTCCATTTAATGAAGAGGCTTTTTAACTAAAGTATGTTGTTAGCTTCAATTATTAAACAGACAAAACATTTCAGTTATTGATTACTGTTTGTTCAACATTCAACGTTCACCTCTGTGCTAGAGCTTGGGATGAAATGGAATGGTCATTTCTCATTTGAAAAGAGCAAAATAATCTTTCTTGGTGACACTCCAGCCTAAAAAAATGTGAAAAGACTGGCTGAGAGTACTCCTTCAGAATGCTGTCTATCTACATGCAAAAATCTGCAAGTCAAGCATGGGAAGGGGTTGTTGAAAGAGAAATGGTGTCAAAGTACAGCTCTGAAATAAAAACATTACCTGTAGAAGTCAAAAGGATTTGATTTTTTGAATCACTGAGTCTTTATGAAGTCTGGGGGGCTTGTTTTCTGCAAAGTTCTCCCCAGATGGGAAGAACTAGTACTAATCATCGATTGTGGCCATCTCACTCTAGTTATGCCCTGCTGCAGGGAAATCACAGAGCAACATACAAGATGTGATCTCATGATTATGAAATGATCTCCCTCTCTTTCCCTGCACTCTTCCTCTTCCATCAAAACACTCAAAGGGACTTGGTCAAATGGAAATTCTGACTTAAAAAAAAAATTACCACAATCCCCTCAAATACTATGTTTTTTTCCTTAAAATGGATTGATGACCTTGTTGCAAACAGCAGTGGGAATTTTTGGCAGTGTTGTGTCCTGTCTCCCCACTACCTCATTGCTTCTCACTAATCAGCTGCAGTTGTGCAGAAGTTTAGTCCTAAAACCAAGTCCTGGTGGAAGGGAAATGGTGACACAGTCTTGGGGCATTTACTTATAGTTAATCTTCCTGTGGTGTATCAACAAATTTTTTGCCTAAAAGGGCTGTGTCACCAGCACTAGTAAACAGTTTTGTAAGTCAGCTGTTTTCCTAGTGTATAAAATTGTCAAAAATACAAGCTTGACTTTTTTTTTAATAAAGGTACATACAGTTTTTCCAAGTGTGAGCAGGAATAGAAAGTTCTTTAAAGAAATGCATATGGTAATTTCATGTAGTCATTAAGCCACTGAACCTGGTACTTTTTAGAAGCTTCCCAAATGTTGTGAGTTGGCAGCTCTAAACTTTTGCCTCTGTCCTCTTTCCACATGAATCTTTGCTTCTGGTATCCCTGATAAAGTTCCCAGTAACACAGAAGGCCTCTGAAATGTTTTCTTTATCCAGAAAGCCTGTTTGTTTATGTCGTGTGGACAGAGGGAGAGGTTTATTCTGGGCTTTACTGAGCTTCATGAGATGTTATGAGAGGATATTGAATCAAGGCAAAGTAGCAATCAGAGGACACAGCCAAGCACATCTGCTGGTGATGCAAGCTGCTGTGGACTATGTTGCAAAGGGTGAATGCTTCTTCCTAATTATAGTTAAGAGAAAGTAAAATTATTTCCTAAATATCAGTTTCCTCCAGTTATTTTTCACCTGCCTCTCTGTCTTGCATACTGAACAAACGAAGTTCCTTCAGACATTCACAGTCTCTCTTGTTTTAGGTGAGGACCAGTACAGTGATCATAATACTGCACCTCTGGTGGCAGAAGAGAAGATTTCTTTTGGAATCAATGCAGTGTGCTCATCTCTCACCACAGTCCAAGATATAAAGAGCTCTTACAACGAAGTGGATGGTCGGCTGATTGCCAAAGAGGTCACAAATTCCCCTTGTCTTAAACAAGTTTTCTCTTGCTTCTAATCAGTTTCCTAGAGCCAAGTTTCTGACTTTGTCTTTCCTGTGTACCTTCAGTGATTTTTTTTTGAGCTTCTTTTCCCATTCCTTAACTTTGTTCTACTCATAGGTTAATTTTCATATATGGAGACGAATAGATTGGACAGTGTGAGCACAATGTTAAAAGCATTTTTTTGAAACAGGAACAGAAGTCATAATTTTCAGGTTTTGGGATAATTTGTTTCATTCTCTGTTTTCTTAATGCCTTCACAAGGACTTTTCACAAGCTGTTCTATCATTCTTGCTAATACCAAATCTACTGACATGAAAGTAGTGGAGTTGTGGGATATTGTAGACAGGTGAATGTTTGTCCTTACAATAAACTTGTTGTGAAAAAAGATGGTTTTCATAGTATAAAACTAATAAAATAAGCTAAAGTGTCAGAGCATGCATTTGTTACTTTTAGTGTCCCCGATACTACCAAAGTTTTTCTTAAAATGTCTTTTATCTGTTTTAGATTGGGATTAATTCTCGGGACAGTTCAACTCCAATATTCCTAGCTAAGAATATTGCTGGGCACCTCTCAGGTTCCTTGCGGACTATTGGGTCAGTTGCTGTGGGCCAGTATGGTAAATGCACTTGTCTTAATATTTTTTTAAAAGTGAAGCCTTTGTCTGGCTAATAACAATAGATTTGGTCATGTAACTTCCTGGTAGAGTAACACTGCAATTTCCTAGGGGTAAGAGTGTTCCAGTCCTCTCCAGCAGCTACTAGTCTGAACTTTATTGGAGGCCCTGCCATTCTCCTGGGTCTCATTGCTATGGCCCGTGATGACCACACCATGTATGCAGCTGTCAAAGTCCTGAACTCCATTCTCAACAATAGCCCATTGAGTGGAAAACTGATGAGGCACATCCATGGATACCAGGTAGACACTCTATTGTTCATTCATTCTGGTTATAATCTTTTCCTTGTAGATATTTATCCCCAAGTCCATCAATGGGAACGAACCAAACATATCTTGGCTACAGGCACTTGTGGTTGGAACTTTGTAAGTTAGGAGGGGAATATAGGATAATGCTCTATATGCTGTGTTTATAATTCCTGGGAACCTCTGTAACAGTTTATGTGCTGAAGGGAAGGAGAGGACAGATGCCTCTTGGTCAGACATGATTTAATAAACTAAATAAACCAGTGCAGCAGATTTGTGACTGAACCACTCTTCACCTTTTACCAGCACACTTGATCCAGGCAGAATCTTATCACCCCTTATCAGGCAGGTTTTCTTCCTCCCCTTGGCCTAAGATTCCTCTTTACAGACTGCCCAGTGTAAGGCTGACAATGAATTCCCACGGCTCAGTCTTCACTGTGTATGAGGAATTGTGCTGAGATAAGTGCTGTCTGAATTCACTCATTAGGTCTATCCCAAATTAATCTTTAAACCTGAAAGCTATGCAGATTGAAGATTTTGGTTATATGTAAAGTCTATATATGTAATATTGGATGGATTGAGGCTCAAGTATAAAGTTTCAGTTTAGTATAATTTACTTCATGCTGTGTAGGTGAAGCAGAAAACTGAAGGAACAAAGAAGACTCTTTAATACAGAAGGTTCCAAACAAGACTCCTAACATTAGGGTTTCATGAATGATTTATTATAAACTTTCCATTTTCCCAACATGCAAATTGTTCATCAATTGATCACAATTTATAGGAATATATTTATCCTACTTAGATATTGCTTGCCTAATCCTTTCTTGTAGGTGAATGCCAGTCTTTATATTGTGTATGAGTGTTCCTTTTGATTTTTATGCTAAATAGTGTTCTTTCCATGTGACTGATCACCATATTGCAATGGAGGGAAGTGGCTTTTTTTAACAGCTAAATAATAAATGTGTCTTGATATGTATTTTCAAATTAATTTCTATTTTTCCCAACCTGTTCAAAATGTAACGGCTTTCTGAACATTTTTCTCACAGTATTGGGAAATTGGATAATCAAAGGCTCAGTTGAGAAACTGGCAATGTTTCATAAATGTTCTTCACTTGGAGAGGTGAAAATTAATATTTTTTAAATTAAGACCATTTGTAAGCAATTAAGAATACATCCATGAAGAACAGCATAGAACACCTACTGTGGTTATTTACAGTTATATTTGTCTGTTGCTTTTTTGTACATTCTATTCAACATAATATGGCAGATATTTTCCTGCTGTTCAATGCCACAGAGTTGTCAAGCTCCTTCAAAAATTGACCCTTTCATTTCCTGCATGAAATTTTATGTCTGGACTGAAATCTTCATTTTCTTCATGATACTTATGGAAAATGTATGCATACATGACTACTACAGCTGAGTAAACAGTGTATTGGTCTTGAATTAAAGAGAAGTGTTATATATCAGTTTATAAATAAAGATTTATACTTGGCAGGTACTTATTCAGTCTTCTTTTTTCAGTTGCTGAGCTATCTATTGAAGAGGAAAACCCAGCTGCTAAACAGCAGGATTTTACAGTTAATGTTCTCCCTGGTGGGCACAGCTGAGCTGGGCTTCGAGTCTTCAGTCATCAAGAATTATAGTGCATTCCAGTATGTTCTCTGCAACTTTGAGGTAAAACTGTTCATGTTACTCTGTGGGTTTGGCTGTATTAAAGATGGCTTTACAATACGAGGTTTGGTTAGTTCACAGCACCACCTGTATCTAATATTTAGGGTGGGGTTGTATGTTGTGCATTATCACACTGTGGCTCCCCAGGTCTGCAGGAACACTCCCAGAGGGCCTCCTCCTCAGGGCTAGCTCTGGAGCTACAATTCCCTACACTAGCAGGGACTTCCCAGTGCCTGCAGGTTGCATTACAGAAATGCTGAATGTTTATGATGTTCTCCCTAACTAGATTTAACTGTTTCTCTGCTGCAGGTACTGTTCTCTCAGTTCAGCAGGGCGGTAAAACCTCTGCTTTCCTTTGTCTTTCAGCTTTGGATGAAAGCACCAGAAAATCTTGACCTTGTTCTTCTTTCCCATCTTGTGGAGATCTTGCAGTCCTCCAGGTATATAGAGGTGTTTGAATCAGACACCTGTGGGACAAGCATATCTGTAACCTGAAGCTGGAACTGTGAGGTGGCTGTGAAGGGTCTAGTCCCAGTTGGAATCTGTGGATTCTGGGAGTGAATCATTCCTGTATTGCTCTTTCAAGCCTGGAGTTAGTGATTTGATCAGCCCCTGAGATGACTATGGGGCCAGACTGGGCAAAGATATCTGGTTACCTGGCGTGCAACTACTGCTGCACAATGAAAGTTTAAATATCTGCTGGGAAGGGGAAAATTGAATGTTTGAATTCACTATGAAATAATTTTTAAAAATATATAATTGAAGTTGTGTTTAAAATCAAAACACAACCGTTTTATCAGAATGCTTAATCATCTGGACTGGAGTTAAATGTATCTAAAGAGACAAAGCATGGCAGGGGGGCTAAGGAAAGCTAGATTCCTTCTTTTTGGTAGCAGAAAGCTCTGTGGAGAGCTGTCTGATGTCCCTTGCTGAGTTTTCCAGTAATAGCATTTTTTTCTACCAACTTGCTGCTTGAAAATTCTATAATGTTTTCTTTGAACTTGGAATGCAGCAGTTTCTGGGGGAGACGGCAGAAGAGAAGAGTAGAACACACAGAGTAGTCTTCAGATCTCCATCACTGACACATGTTCAATTTGTCTGACAGTGTCTGAAATGTTATAAAGACAATATTAGAAGCCAAAAGTGCTAAGTATCAGTGCAACCTGAGAATCCTTTTAGCTGAAACTTCGGCAAATTTGGTCATTTCCAGTAGAAGCTTTTAATAGTCCCTGTGCTTTTTTTACAGAGATGCATGTCAGAATGTTGTAATTGCCTACCATGTACAAGTGGTGCCCAAGCTTGTTTTCCTTTTCAATGATCCTGAAATCAGTAGCTCCAAGATCACTCTGGTCTGCACTATTCTGTCCCATCTCTTGCAAGGATACTTTAATACAAGGGATGTTCTCAGGTAACCTTCAAGGTCTATTGCATTTCCTCAGATTGTAGATGACCTATACTTCTGCTAGTGTTGGAGAGACCTCGACAATAGAGCTTCTCTCACCTTGTCTTTGGTAGAACACCAGATCTTTGGCAACTGCAGGATCCCCTGGTGAAAAACTGATGAAAACTTTTTTCATTCACTCCAGCCTTACAGTTGTGTGAAGGTGATGACCCTTATAATAGTGGCACAGACAGTTCTGTAGGTATGACTGGGATTACTCAAAGCTTGTAGTTAATATTTGGTTTCATTAAAGCCTTGTCCCTAAAGTATCACTACAGTATTACAATTTGGCCCCAAAGAACTGTGTACCTAATCCTGTTGATTTGGTTTATATCCCAGTAACAGTCCTTTTTGTTCTTGAATTTCAATCAGTTATGTTAGTCAGGATTTCATGAAGCATAGCATTTAAATCCTTGTTTGCTCTTCACAGAATGTAAGCACTGCTTCATTTTATATTCCCAGCCTGCAGCCTATCAACTGAGGAAGGTCCATGTAGTGCTGTCTATAGCCACCTAATTCCCAGGGAAATGCACTGCACAGATGGCAGCTCTGTTTCTAAAGCTCTGGTTTAATAAAATGTAGAAACAGAGTTGCATGTCAAACCTGTGGTCTCAGTCTTCTGCTCTGTTAGAGAGTGTGAGTACCTCTAATAGTTAACTGTGGAGTAAGCTGTTACACGAACTTAGTGTTTGCCAACTCTTTGGTGGATGTTATGTTCCTGGATGTATGTTGCCTGTATGCATGTCCCTGCCCTGGGCTTGTAGGAGTTAGTCTGTTCCTTTTTTCATATGGGTAGTGAGACAGGTGAGAGTAGAGGATTTAGTACATCAAATTTGTCATGATGTAAGGAGTGTGAAAGAGCATTTTTTCTTAAATAATCATGATTTGTTATCCCATGGTAATATGTTTGGTTGTCAGGCCCATGAGTGCTGAGAGATTGGACAGAGACAGTCCCTATCCTTCTAGCTCCTGAACAGCAGAGCCTGTAACAGGCTCTCAGCACCACTGGGAGGTGCTGGAGTTTCTGCTGGTCCCAAATTTGGACTTCCAGTGGGAATTGCTGTGTGGGCCACTCCTGCAGAACAATGGGTGTTATGTCCCTTAAGAAATGTCCTTCTCGTGGGCAGGAGGAGATTATGCACTTTCACTAAATGTGTTCATATAACATTAATCTTTCTATCCTGAGAACCATGTAATGTGTTAAAGCAAACTACAAGTGAAAAAATGGTGACAGTCCTCCTCACAAAGGACCTGTTAAGGTTTCTCTGTTCTCCTCTGTATGCTTGGAAACCAAGTGGTGATAAGTGATATCTGAATGCCACGGGCTGCTCAGAGTCTTTCATGTGAACAGAGTGCTTTACTCAGTATTCCTTTCTTCTTGGTGAAAGACCTTTAAAGTAGATCGAGAAAACAGTTCCATAGCAGAATGTATTTTACTTCAATTTGTAGATAGTTTTGGTCATCATGATATAAGAAAGATATTAAGCTAGAGAGCATCCAAAGAAGGGCCATGAAGATGAAGGGTCTTCAGGGGAAGCTGTATGAGGAGCATCTGAGTTCACTTGGTGTGTTCAGCCTGGACAGGAGGAGACTGAGGGGAGGCCTCACTGCAGTTACAACTTTCTTGTCAGGGGAAGAGGAGGGGCAGACACTGATCTCTGCTCTGTGGTGACAGTGACAGGACCCAAGGGAATGGCCTGAAGTTATGTCAGGACAGGTTTAGGCTGGATATTAGAAAAAAATTCTTCACCCAGAGAATGGTTGGGCACTGGAAGAGGCTCCCCAGGGAAGTGGTCACAGCACCAAGGCTGAGAGAGATAAGGAGCATTTGGAGAATACTCTCAGGCACGTGGTGTGATTCTTGGGGTGTCCTGTGCAGGGCCAGGAGTTCAACTTTGATGATCCTTGTGGGTGCCTGCCAACACAGCATATTCTGTGATTCTGTGACCTTTTAATTTGCTTCCTAGTTTATGAAGTTTTCATCCTATTTCTCAAGTGACTGGAATTTCTAGTGGTTGTTATGTCATTAATCAGTATTCAGCTTTGCATATAATCTCTAAGTAAATGAATGTTTTTTCTGTTGACCACAATTCCTTCACTCTTTCTCTGCAAGGATTGGATTGTTCCTTGTTTACACCTTGAAACCTTCTTCTGTGGATGAAAATCAGATTTACCTGGATAGTGTGGCTGAGAGGCCCACTGAAGGTGAGGGGCTGCCTTTGGTTTATGAGTTATGATAGGTAGCTACAGTATTTACCTCCTTCCCCAGAGCCTGATGAACCCTAAATGCAATATTAGTGCTTCTGCCTCCTCTGGCAGGAAGAGGCACAATTCCAATTACTTCTTATGGAAAGGACAGGCTGCACTGAGGTGACCCTTTTGTTCTGTCTCTGCTAATAAGCCAGTAGTACTTTGGCGGCATTGTCCAGAGCTGACACAATGTTGGATTTCAGATATACACAGAGAGGAAGAACATTAAATTGAAATTGCCCCCATACTAACCTACTGGGCTGTTACAAGGGGTAAAATTTCAATGGGCATCCTGGATTTTCTGTGAAGACTTTGCTACACCTACAGTTGTAGCAAATAATAATGCAGAGCTCTGCACCTCTTAAAGTATCTGTGTATTTGTCAGGTTCACGTGGGGAAACATCCAGTCATTTGGCCTCTCACTGTGATCTTTCAGTTGAGGCTTTATTTTAATTGCCCCTCTAAACAATGGATCATATTAAGGAGGCACTGGTAACTGTGGTTTGTATATAGACATCCCAGTTAGGCAGTACAAGTCAGATTGCCTATTTACATTTCCCTCTCTAGTTAGCCTGAGACTGCTTCCTGTGAGATATTGTTCAACATATAGTCTGAATGAGTTTTAAATAACTCTAAAGAGAGGACTTTGGCAATGTAAGCACAGGTTGTTTCTTATGTTAGCAGGACTCCTTATGTCTAAAGTTTGATGTCTGCATCTCTACTCTGCAAAAAAGATATAAGTACCTGATACAAGTACTTCTACTGGGCTAATTTGGTGCAAAGTTGTTCATCAAAGCAATGGAACATGTGTTTTGTCTCTTCATTACTCATTATTATTTTCTGATATTTATAGCCTTAAGCCAAACATCTGGAAAGACAATCTGGCTTCGAAACCAGCTACTGAAGATGCTATTAGATGTAATACACTCAGACAAACTTCACCTGTCCTCTGAGTAAGTAGAAACATTTAGGAAGTTAAGTGCCTCTGTCTTCCAGATTTTTCATCTTCTGGTGCTTGACCAGGACTAAACACACTAATATTTGAATTTCAACAAGTACTAAGTAAGAGCAGACTGGATTCACAGAGTCTTTTTTGTCAGTGATTTATCTGGCATTCACACGGCTGTGTGGTCTGAGCACACATCAGATATCCATTTTGAAAGAAAATTACATGTTTTCAGAAAATACTGTGAAAGGGGAACTTGGATATTGATGTTTCTTCTGCATACCAGGGGTTGAAGAAATCCCATCTGTATTTGAAAATCAAGTCAATATAATGAGGGATAACTTGCATCCTTCTGTCATAACCATGAGAATGATGCTACTGTAATTCTACCTTTCATAACTGAAAGGCAGATTTCATAGTGCTGGGTGCTGTAACTGTGCATTTTCATTAGCTAGCACATCTTGGACTTCATAATTTAAACCAGAATTTTGAATTTCATAGCTTGAAAGATCTAGTCTGTGACGTAGCTTGCCTCAGTTATTGATACACACTCTCAGAAGGAGCTTCGTCTTAATGATCTTAATGAACTGTTTTGCCTGACAGTAATACAAGGTTAAATTTAGCAGGAATTGAGTGATTTCACCTGTATGGATGAGTCTGTTGTTAAATCTTCGTGATTCTCTGTTGTGGTACACCTTTAATGAGGTTGTTTTTTTTTTTTTAGAGAAACATGAGCTTCTAAATCACTTAGAGATAATTTTAAATAATATCTCCATTCTGTCTTCCATCATGTTTCCATCCATGTGTTTTCATTTACCTGTTTGTCCTAGGGAAAAGGAAAAGACATTTTTGGCACTGGGGCCAGACTGGTTTCTGCTGTTCACACAGAGCTACCTGCACTTCAGCACAGTTGTCCTGGGAATCAAGCTGCTTCTGTGCTTCCTCCACAATCGTTTGCTGCTGAACAAATTCAAGGAGGGGATAGTGGCTGGGCGTTGGCTGGAAAACAGCTCTGCAGGGTTGAGTATTCTAATGGGTATGTGTTGGTTTAATGTTCCCAAAACACTGCCTTGATCCAGCTCAGTGGTAGAAGATCACTGTGTACATGATACAAGAATCCTCACTGATCTCAGTAGACCAAGAGTTTAAATTACTTCCTAGGGTAGTAATTTAATAAGTTGAAAAATAAACTTGTCCTGGTACCTTTTGTGTTGCACAAAATCAGGCTAGTTGATAAGCCCTTGAGGTGTTCAGATGTCAGCTTGTGCTCTGAAACCTTTTGTTTCTTTAAGATTTGTTCAGCTTGCTTTTTGATAATTAGACCTGTGGATCTGAGAAACGAGGAGAAAAGAAGAAGAATGATTCGGGGAGACTGCCCTATAACAAAAGGGATACTGGGAAAAATTATCTGTTAGTCTGGGGATGTTTTTTATACTGTTGATACTGCAGCCTAGCAGACTACTGAGTGTCCTGGGACAGAGATGAGGACAAAGTTGTGTCAGTAATTCTTCTGCTGAAATGACATTTATTTTTAGACACTTTCCATTTCTTTTCCTTTAAAGATAATTTAAAAAGTCATCCTCCAGTGCCTGACAATGCCTACTTCTTGATTTTTGGATTTTCTGTGTTGCAAAGATGTCTGACTGATCATGTTCATATCCCTGAGATCTACTTGGTTGTGGCAGAGCTCCTTCTGGCAACTCCACAGTCTGAACCACCTGAAGCAGTCAAGGTATGAAAAAAATAGCAGACAAGCACCTGAAGCTGCTATTGCATTATTATTTTGACATTTTATGCCCTTTTCCATGACAGGATTCTCAGGCAAGTTTATCCTACTTGGGTTTTGTGATAATAAAAATTATTCATATTTTAGAAGTTTAGTTAGTTAACTTTGATTTAAGAAAATTTTTGTTCAGAACAACCTTGTTTGGGCAGGTGTTAAATGTTACAAATTTAACAGGAGAGGAAGGAACTGTTGGAAGTGCAGATGTGTTGATTTTGTTCTGATTTGGAGAGAGCAGGCATTGTTCTTGATGCATGGTATATAATTCCTGTCTCTGAATGAAATATCTCTCCTCCTGTGTAGAAAGATCTTGAGTCTATGTTGCAGTGGATCTTGCAGCACCACCTTACAGAGAACGTCCTCAAATTCGGGTTGTGTGCAGAGGCAGCTGTGTTACTGCTGGAAATGGTTAGATTCACTGTGGACAAGGTAAGTGTTTTGTTGCAAGGACAGTGCAGTGTGAATGGCCGAATAAAGTGCCCAGGTGGGACAGATGCCAGTGGCAACCTTTACCTGTAATCCCTAGGCCTGCTCTGCCCTCAGAGGGCAATACTGAATGTGACAATGAGCAGGGACTTCCAAGGGTCAGAACAACTACTGCCCTGGTTATGTAGCACAGGATGTGGTGGGCTCATGTTTAAGAACTTCTGAGACCAGAGACAGGCCTTGCCCACAACAGTACTCCTTTTTTTTTTCATTCCTGATGATGATAATATGTTACCTTTCTCGTTGGGCGTATCTTCAGTCTGCAAGGCGTGGGTTGGCTGCTGGTGCCTTGTCTGACTTCTTTGTGGCTGTGTCATGTTTGCTCAGGAATACCTAAAGAGGAACAAAGATGAGCTTTTATGAATGAGAGGAATGCTACCTTGACCAGATGCACATTTGTGTTCAGCCTATTGCAGATGCAGAAGCCTCCTGGGCGATTGCCTATCCAGGGAATGTTATCGAGTTTCTGGGCTTGATCTATCACAGTTATATGCAGGACCCCGTGTGGCACTGTCCTGACTTCTTGAAAACTTTGGCTATGGTTGCTTTTCATTCAGGACCACCCAAGGTATGTGTATATGAGCCAGCACAAGCCCTTCAGATCAGAGATGGGTCATTAGGGGAAAAGAAATCAATTTACAGGAGTCTGAGTTAAAATGTATTGCTGTCTGCTTTCACAGGGTGGGTCTGAAGGCCTTTTGACTCCTGATGGTCCAGCCATTGCCGAAGGGAAAGGCTGCGCTGATCCCTCCTCTCTCCCACTCCTACCACACCCTGTCAAGAAACAAGTGTGGGATTTTGTGCGAGTCCTCCTGATGGACAGTCTTCTCAACATCCCAGCAAACAAACAAGGACATCCCCTTGAGCTGCTTCTTGAGGTTTCTCTTATGATCAGGCTTTGCTGTTCTACCTTGCACTGGGGGTGGAAGGACAGGACAGATCCTGCTACCAACCTAGTAAAAAAAAGTGCTAACAGTGACAAAAGGAGAGGACTTTTCTAATGCCTCTGTACTAATGTGAACTAAGAAAATGCTGCCCCTGGAAAACAGAAGAGATTTTTCAGGCAATGTTTAATATTGAAGAAAGGTGTGGGGGAAAAAAATCCCTTTTCCTTAGTAATATCTGCTTGTCATTAGAGCAGCCCTTGAATTTGATGAGAACAGAAAATTTCACATGGAGCATCCTGTGTACTGATTTTTGAGATAACAAAATCTCAGTTCTCAAATAAACAAAAAACCCTCTCTCCACTTTAAGTACAGATTAATTCAAGCTGTAGCAGTTGAAGTCTGGATTATAGATTTCAACTACTCTAAGCACTCGAGAATCAGAGTAGTCTGAAGAAAGGGGAAGATGAAAAATTTAGGCTTCAACTCCACATTGTCAATAATCCAGGTGTCCCAGATGTGAGTTCTGATGCAGACTTAGCTTAGTAATATGAATAGTAATGAACATAAGCTTGACTACAATTGTAATGAGTTAAATCATCTTGTGGAGCAACAGCTCCCTAAATGTATACAGTACTCTTCCAAGGTTTGGTACAGTTAAAATAGAGTATGGATTTCTGATTGTCTGAATCCTGAGCCTGCCAATGGAGCTGAATTCCCTGAGGACAAGACCTCTTGGGAACCACCTGTGAGCCAGATTCTGGCCTTTTGCAAAATCTTGTTTCTGTTTAGCGTGCAGAGGGTGACTGTGCTGGCTATCAGCTAGATGGTGTAGTTCTATGTAAGATTTCCTGGTTTTCCAGCTAGGGAATGAAGTTCTGCCATCTCCTCTGCTGTCCAGTAGCTGTCCACATAGGCACTCTTGCTGAGAGTGGAGTCAGATTTCCTGCTTTCCTGCTGTACTAATATGTATGCCATCACTATATAGGCTTCTCCAGAAGATGCCACCAGTGAGCAGAAGAGACTTTTTCAGACAAAAGTTCTGCTGTCTGCTATGGATGTCTTTCATGTTACCAGCCAAGGTGAGGGGAAAATAAGACCAAGAGGTGAGTGAATCAGATTGTTTAACTAGCTGATATTTAGCCTGTAGGTGTAATTGCTAGAAAGGTTTGGAAACAATAGCTAGAAGGACAGTCCAGCTAAGCAGGATGCACTGTCCAATCTATCTTGCTGTAAGCCAGTTTGCATAAATTATTGTAATTTTATAATTTTTTCTGGAGAGCCTCTTCATTTCTTTTCTTTTTGAGAACAGATATTAAAAATACCTGAATATTAAAAAGGGAGTATGTAGAAAGAAACCTAGGTTTATCCTTGAAAGCCTCTAGAAGCAGCCCCACTAACTTAGTTGTTGCAGTTCTCCTTTCTGAGTTGTTAGTTGAACCAGTTCTTCATTACAGCATTTTGGTGAGATTGCTTCCATCCTTAATTTGGAGCTGTCATTTCCAGTCTGAGTAAGGTGTTTCTGCTATACCTAGAGTCTTCTTAGACATGTCCCAGCTCTGACATATTGTGGCATGAGACTGTTCCTACTCAGCTCTGGTAATCTCACATTTCACTTTTTTTTCATTTCAGCTTGTTATGGAATAATCAACCCTTTTGTATCCTCTCCAGGGAGCAGCGATCCTCATGGTGCTTCAGAATCAGCTGCACCCCCATCCACGATGAATATTGCTTATTTTGTTCAGAAGCTGGTTGAGAAGCTGAACAGCGGAATGTTTTCTGCTGACCCCAAGCAAATCCTGATCTTCATTGTTAAACAGATTATGTGGGTGAGTCACTTATTTTTTTTCAACTTCTATCAGCATGTTTTAACATGCTGTTTTACACTGAGGTTGTGATACTGCAATTCTGAAGAGGATGGCTGTAACTGGTTTGGTGATTGTTGTTATTCCTGTTTTCTTGCGTAAGAACATAACAGTTCTAAATTATAATTAGAGATAGATGGTGCAGCATAAAGAAGGGATAGTTAATTCTTTTGTGACACTGTCTGTTGGCTATGTACGTGTTGCTGAACAGGAATAAACTAATCTCTCCCACAGTTCTGGGGACTTCAGCAGAAATACAGAAAAATATAATTTTTATGTAACAGGTAGTTTGGGGGAATTTCGCTGAAATAAGTTTCCAACAGGTTAAATGAAGTGGGAGGAGTGGATCCTTGGGGAGAAAGTTCTTTGAGCAAGCCAAGTACTCTGCTGTTTTGTGTTTTCACAGGTCTTAGAAAGCTCTGTCTCTCAAAAGGAAGTTTTCCTCAGTGCCCTGTACAGCTGCTTAAACAGAGCCATCCTATACTGCCTATCCAGACCACAACAATCACTGCCTGAGCAGTTTAATGTCCTGAACACTCTCATTGTTCTGCAAGACCAGTGGGACATTATTTTTGCAACTTACAACTCAAATAGTAATTTTGTCATCTGTCTGATGTACTGCCTCTGCCAACTGAACTCGGGCAGGTACAAATGTTCATCTCGTTATAATGTTTGTTTGTATCCCATGCTGTACTCATGGAAGTGGCTGCAGAGGGGGAGATATCTCAGAACTTAGGTAATATCTGGTTTGGGGAATCACTAGAAGCTGAGATTGAGCTAGATCCAGCATTTCCAGGAGCCTACTCACTTTGGAGTAGTAAATGAAGTTAACAGGCTTGAACTGATTTCAGTGGAGCTGGCTCACAAGCCCATCAGGAAAATGAGCATCTGGAAATCTTCCTGAGACATGGGCTAGAATCACTCCACAGTCATGCAGGCAGCCATTCTTCGAGACATCTGCATGGGGTAATTTAGTGAGATGTTTTTTCTGATCCAGCAATCATTTATGTGTGGGTACATTTAAAACATATGTAAAAGTGTGCATGGATCTTGTCATATTTGTATTATTGTGACTTGGATCTGAGCTGCAAAGTTCTGGTTGTTCTGACATTGGGTAGGGCTAGAACATCCATACCCACTGTTTGCTGTTCTTACAGATGTTGATATAATAGATATACTCTTGCTAATGTAAGCTGGGGAGTTACTTTGGAAGCTTAGTTTTGGGAAAAAAAGCCAATATTGGCCAGTGCTTTATTCACTATAATGATATTTCTTGTTTCACTGATAGCCTTCTGTACTGCTTTGATGGTTTGAATTGAATCCATTAATAGTGTCACGCAAGAAGTAAGCTACACTTCCTGAGATCTTTTCTGGATTGTTCTCATTCCAGTCAGATAATAACTTATAGGCCAAAACTGCTGAGATGGAGTAAGGATTGCTTTTACATAGTAAGAGCAAAACATTTTTTAAAAAATGAAATTGTAGAAGGGTTTGTGTTATCCAAAAGCCAAACATAACAAACCCAGGGAATCAGAACTGTGGCATTTTAAAGAAATCAGAAATAAAAATGGCAGCTTTGCATACCCAAGGATTTGACTCTCCCAGATAGTAGGGCCTGTTTAGACTTGAAAGAACTTGGTATGTTACTTGTGGCTATATATGCCATTATTGGCAGCCGTTCTGTGACCAAGTCCAGATTGTGTGGATACCTTACCCAAGCCTGTTTGATTTTTTTTTTTTTTTTTGGAAGCGTTACTGCTGTACTGAAGTTCCTAATGTCTTTTACCTACAGGCTGGTAAATTGTGGCACAGCCCCCAGTCCCAAAGCAGAACTCCTCTTGGCCATGGTGATGTTCTCAATAATCACATCTACATGATAATAGTATCACAGTGCTAAGTTTACAATGTTTTTGTGCTGAGTGCTTTAGAAACTGAATGAATAAATCATTGTTACAAAGAACTCAGACTAAGCAGTTCAAGTGTAGGGTACAGCAAGATACTGCTTTCTGCATAGTGGCAGATACATCTGGCAGAGGAATTCAGAGCAAAGAGATGATGTACAAGATGCCCAGGGGAGGTGCAAGAAGGCTGGATGTAGACTGGCTACATCAGTACAGCCCTGTGTTCTGTCTAATTGGGGTGAATGGTAGATACAAGTGCAGTAAGAAGTGCAGGGATTAGGCACGAACAAGAGGGTGATCTATAGGGTCATGATGACTGCTTCTTGACTTTGGAAACCAGACTGGTAGTGGTTAACTTCCCACTTCCTGGAAGTTCTGTGGTATTACATGACTGGTGTAAGCTCTCAAGCCTGTAAATACTGATCTACTAAATGATTCAAGTAGGAGTGGATATGCAGAAACACCTGTGGCTCTTTCACTGTCCTCAGTTTGTTCTGATTTCCTCACCTGTCCTCCTTTTTTTTTTTTTTTTGTCACAGCTGTTCGGAAGGTTTTGGGTTGGACGCAAAACCAAAGCTGGCTTCTTATCACCAAATTTTCCTTGCCCCCAGTGAAGAGGAAAAGGGCAACCTGCCTACTCCAGATGATGGTAATTTATGGCACATGTTTCCTGTGGCTTAGAGAGAAGGAAAATA
Organism: Aphelocoma coerulescens; assembly: GCF_041296385.1. Lineage (NCBI taxonomy): Eukaryota > Metazoa > Chordata > Aves > Passeriformes > Corvidae > Aphelocoma > Aphelocoma coerulescens. Next base: position 18,979,977 of record NC_091020.1, read on the forward strand.
CCTGTCCTAAGCAGTTATCAGAGCAGCTTGTGCAAGTGCCACTTACTTCCTCTTTGGTGTACGGGCACTGCAGGCACAGCAAAGAGAAAGAAAAGTTGTGCTAAAAAATTACTTGTGTTTGCATCAAGCCTTTTGATTCAAAAGTCACACCCTACATCCTCAGGAGTAATGGGTATCAGTTTGGAGATCTTTCCTCCCTGTTATGGCCAGTATAAGGGACCAGACACATATACTATTTGTAGCTCTATTTCTTTTTTTCAAGGCCATACACAGTGTGTGTCTGTTATGTGCAGAAAGAAGCATTTTGAGCATTTAAGAGAAACATGGGAAAAATGTTGGGTTGGATTCAGTGTGGTTAGCTGAAGCCTGCAGCAGAGCAGTGTTCTTTTTTTATTTTTTAATATATATTGGCTTGGTTATGATGCAACAAAATCAGTCTGGTTTGCAGGGAAATAGAGCAAAACATCTCAGCACTTCCTTGTACAGTACCCTCCTGCTGCGTCAAATTGTTTCACAACTTGGTTATCTTTGCCCATCCACCTCCAATGATGTTTGGCAACATAAAGGAATGTCCTTTATGTGCTTAGCATTCTATGCATGATAATAAGATCATAAAAATTCTGATTAAATGGTTTTCCAAAGCAGAAACCTGTTAAAACCACATGTCACTCCTACTTGTTTCTTTCAATGAGTTGAAATATAAAAGAAATGTCCTGCTGTTTTCTGTATTAGATTAACTAGTCTAGCTTAGAACCCATGGAGGCAGTACACAAAAAGGAACAACTCCACTGACTCCAGCAGTTACTCTGGAGCAGTGCTTTTCCAAATGAGATGTTTTTGCTTTACCTGTTGCTTGACTTGAAAACACAAATGAAGAATCATTTTTTGTTGTTACTTTTGTTTCCTAGTTCACCAGGAGATTCTGAGAACAGTCGAAATCATCTGGAAGCAGCTCATTTCTCAGAGGCAGCAGGCTCTGGAGGACACTTACAAGATGGATCTTTCTGTAAAAGGAAATGACAAAGAAAGGGACATGAAGATAACAGAGATCACTCCTTTATGGGAAGAAATTATGACAAAAGCTTGGCAGCACTTGCTAGGTCTCTGTTCTTTTATGGAATACTCCTTGTAGTAAGCAAAGATAGTGTGGTAAATGGGGTGCCTGTTGGAAAGCAGCTGTTCTTTGGTTATACCCTGCACATCACCTGCTGAGAAGCAGATTCTCAGTTTCTCTCCTTCAGGGCTGTGATTGCTTCCTGTGTCATAACCCAGCCCTTCTGTAATCACCTGGTGGTGTCTTAGGGCTCATGTTGTGCTGCAAGAAAGAGAAATCTCCTTAGATGGTTGTATCCCATAGGAAGATTTAAAAGGAAGGATATATGGTTAAAGAAGGGCGTTGCAATGTGTGTAGTGCTGCAGTGATTCAAAGTTCGTGTCTGTAATGAAACTGATCTATGGCAGACCTCTGTGAGGCTTTTAAATAAAAGCTTGAGAAGTATGTGTTAATTCAATTCTCATAAAAATAGAAAATAATTCATCTTGGGTAACACGCTGCTATGTTGTTTTATCTTGTGTAATGGGGATAGAACCCCTCTATCTTCTGACAGGCTCAACTTCAAGTCTTAAAAGCTTTTCTGTCTGTTTTGGCCTGCAGTATCTGAAAAGAAGCTTCTCCAGAAAAAAGCAGGGCCAGGCCAGTCCCAGAGCAAGCACAATTCCTGGAGTGAAAGCCTCTCTTCAGCTATTAGGTTTATACCTGGCCGAAACACAGAGGAAATGGCAGGCAAATCAGAGGTAAATTTTGCTCTTTGTCTTTTCTGGGTCTGTCGCTGGTCTAACTTTTATATACCTCTGGAGAATTTTTCTGGATTGGGGTGGCTTCTGAATGTGTCTGTTGGTTGACATGTTCCATTGCAAACTAGACAACTGTTGCAGCTGAGGTTCCTTTTCTAGGCTGCTAGAAATAATCACAAAGAAATAGTGACCTGAAGAACTTCTCTTGGCAAGCCTGTTCATGTAGTCTAATAATGTGTATTTTCTGCATAGGGCACAATTATGGCCCTTGAAAGAAAAAACCTAAGCAGCCCAGATATGTTAATGTTTACAGGGCTCTGCTTGGAGCAAGGTGAGGAGATGCCAGCTTTGCTGCTGCTTTGGACTTGCATCACCTATGTAAACCTTGTCCTTCAGCCACTGAATTAGTAGAATTAGTAGAAAGGCTCAGGTATCATCATAGTACTATTATCATGGTACTATCATTACATTTTCTACTCAATATGAAGTATTAAAGGTCCAAATTTTAGTTCATCCCCTAGAGATAAGGAAACAAGTCTTGGTATATAACCCAGGGATTGGTTTGGAGGGTCTGCATAATTCCTACTGTCAGGAATGAAGGTGAACTGTCTTTTCCATGTGTAAGCTCCTCCTTTGCTGAAAGAGAGGGCCATTTCCATGGTTTTGCTGAGCATTTGACAAAATTAGAAATAAAAAGCCCGAGACAGATGTTACTTTTCAAGTGTACTAGAGGTAGAGTAACTAACTTGCTCTAGGGTATGGTAAAAGTGCATTGACCAAATATTCAGAGCTTTAAACCAAGCTTGTGCTACTGTGGTGCTCAACATGTTAAGGTCTTTTTCTTCTCCTGAGGACACAATGAGTCTGTTATTAGCATCACTTTAGGCAGCTTTAACCCTCTAGCTTAAGCCACGTGAGATTGCAGCTTTATGCCTGGTGATGCCTGGTTCACTTCCAGGTGTGTTGATCAGGAAGACTGTGATACCCAGCTAATGTGTCTGATGGTACCTTACTGAGCTGCAAGGTTTTTTCAGTGTGCCACAGAATTCTTCTCAGTCCTTAAAATCACTTTGCTGCTTACAGAGTGAGCAAGCTTTCCCAGGTACATATGTATACTGTGATGTCATACTACAAGAGTGTCGACTATTTGCCCTGGGGTCTGTTTAATTATTTTTTTAAATTAATTTTGATTATTACAGCTGATTACACCTCAGTGAGCAATGTAATTGATATTTGTAAATGTATCCCAAGGAACATTTTGTACAACATGCTTTTTGCTGTTGAAGGTTAAAGACTCTGTTATTGGTTTTTCCCTAAATATGCCCACATCATTAGTTCCTCCAGTGAAAAGGTTGCCATCTGGAAAAGGCAGCACGGAGACATTATTCAGGCACAAGTGCATGAAATTGGTGTTTCTACATCTTCTGTCTCTCTTCTGCAAGGAAGCTGCTTGTAATTAAAGGAGCTGGGTTTGGAAGAAACATTACTCACTTGGTGTTATTCTTTATCATGTCAAGTACTGACAGCTCCATAGCTCTGATAAATTGTTCTTCTCAATGAGATACGAAGCTACAGTTCCAAATGTTCTTCTCCACTCTCCTTTTCCCCCCTTCTCCCTCCAGACTGTCTTTCAGAGTTTGATACACTTTTTAGAGAGGTGAAATTGAAGAGGAAGAAAATTTAGTTGCCCCTCAACAGCTCTCTTCCTTCATACACTTACATTAGAAATCTTACATTAAGAGCAAATGGTATTTTTGCTTCTACCTCCTGTTTTTGACCACTTTGGTAGTCACTTAAAAATGTGCTGTAATGTAATTTTGTATCACTTTCTTTGTCAGGGGACTTCTATGTTCACTACTGGCCTCTGTCTTCATTACTGCAAGTTATGGACTTAATGTCCTACAGCAATAGGCCCCTGGTTGAAACATGGAGATTAAAGGAAAAATAACAGTATGAACTACATAGGGAGGAATGAAGAATTTAAATCCTGGAGTAAAATAAAAATATTTGCTCATGACTGAGCAAAGTTTACTGAGAGAAGTGCAGAAATTCACCCAGGATTTCAGAGCTGTGCCCAGTAGAAAAAAGAAATGGGTTGTTTACTGGGTTGTTGATGTGATTCCTCTATCGACTGAAAAATAAACAAAGACGTTGAAGCAGTAGTAGTATTTGCTGCAGATTAAAACAAACAAAAAACAAGCAGCAAACACTGCTCTTAAATTTTTCCCCATGATTATTTACAAGATAGGAAGAGTGCTTTTGAGACCCAATCCTCAATCTGGAAAAAACAGCAAAATTCAAGCTATTCACTCCAGCAAAGGATCAGGCCCCATGTTTCTGCTGTGCTTTTGCTCATGTTCTCCATCATCAGCAAAGCCAATTTCCTGCTATTTGGTGGCAAGTATGAGAATTAGCCATCAAGTGCAGCTGTTTTTTCTGCATATTTCTGAATCCACTGTGCTATCTTATGCTTTGCTCGTGGCTTTGTCTGTGAGGCGTGATCATGTAGAAAAGAGAGTAATTACATTTCTGGTAGTAGAATGGCAATGATCTGCTCTAGTAATTGCTGTTTTGTACTTTCTTGGAAGTTTGAGTAGTCATGCAGGAGCACAAGGAGTATTGTTCAAAGTTGGATTTTTTGATGCTTACAGGTGACAGACTTGGGCAAATTTGTCAGCAGGAAGGTCTGTAAGACTGAATACAGTGCCAAAGGTTTCCAAATCACTGACTTTCCTGTTTCAAAGTGAGCCTTTTGATCTCTTGCTCTTTCTCCTCCTTTCCCCCTTCCCAGTTTTACTGTCAAAATCTAGTATATGCATTTAATTTTTAGGTTAGTAGCGTCTGTGATTGGTTTTGATATTGTCAAAAAGCTACAAGAGCAGCAAAGGACCACTGTAACAATTGTATTTCAGTCAACTCTAAATCAGTCAACAGCTGCTTCATGCCCTGTCCTGAGGTTCCTTAGGATTAGTGCCTGAGCAAGGTTACAAGCACCATACTTCTAACTCCTGTAAGACACACTACCTTAGAGGTGTTGCTCTTTACAAGAAATGCAGAGCCTCCTCAGTTTTACAGGAGGCCTGATCATGCTTGTCCTCTACTGTTTTCATTGATTAATTGCATTCCTCTATGCCAATGGCCCATATAACTTGATAGAAAAGGTCTTTTTAATCCCAGTCTTCAGAATGAAGAGGTTAAGAGACCTCCTAACTTGTAAGTGCAAAGCCAGGAACTTAAATCTTCTTCTTACCAATCACTTAGTTGGTGTTTTATCAGCTTTTCGAGTTAACTGAGTTAAAACAAGCAAACATTTAATGATATTTCTTTGAAAAGAGCATCATTTGTGTAACATGTTTATCTTCATAATAGAAGGATAATTAACATCACTAATTATCTAATTAAGTTCATTAACTATGCACCAACAGTGCACCGTGAAGTTGACATTATGTTCTTCTGTCAACAAATGCTTTGATTTCTTAGGAAGTAATTAAAATGTAAATTAGCATGTCATTAAATGCACAAGGGAACTTTGGAATCAAATATTCATTTCAAAACTGCTCATAGCACACATTTTTTTTACTTCAATGAAAGCAGGCACTTTACTATTAATGATGTATATTAAACAATTTCCATTATAATATTATTGTCTTGTTTAATAACTGGCTCAAAGCTAAATTACAGCATGCTGTAGCGAGCTGAAAAAAGTTTCTTTAACTTTGAACAAAGAAATTTTCATGTCCTCTTACACGCATATCTGACACACTGCTCATTTATCATTTTCAGATTGTTTACAAGATCATAAAGAAGTAATTCAACAGGTCAGTGTTAGATAAGAATTGCATGAAATCATAAAATATAGAGCTATTTCATGTTATGTGATACAAATCACTGAACTTTCTGAAACATGGGAATCATTTCCCCATTCATTGAAGATAACTGTGTAGCTGAGAACTGGAATATAAATGTTGCATGATGAATACAGGTCTTTAGGCTGACTCAGATTCACAGACCCCTCAGTCTGTCCCCTAAAAATTCATTAGAGGTTGCTGCAGGAGATGGTGTGTGATAGCACAGTGCACAGTAGAAAACCTCTCCTAGCAAGATTGCTTCTTTCTTGATTTATATCATCTTAAAACCTGAAACACAAGAGACATTGCTTACAAATCTTCTGTGGGTAGCTCTTCAGAGGGACTTTTCCTGTGTTTTTAAACTCAGTGGTCTTCTGTAGGAGTGAAGTCCCTTCACTGAATTACACATTGTATGAAAATGTTGCCTGTTATTTCTCCTGCATATTGTTTTAAAATATACTTTTGCCTTTCAAGCTAGAGATTATGTCTGGGTCAGGGTTAAGCTTGGATATAGGATTTCAGCAAGTGGAATTTAATGTTTAAAGCTGTTGGCACCAAAGTCTCATCTTTCAAGAGCTGCTGGTTGTGGAGTTTTATTTTCACATAATGGAGCTGATGCCAAATGAGTTGAATGGTGTTGACATGGATGAAAGAGGAGTTTTATTTGGTTGCAGAAAAACCCTAGAAATTAGTGCTAGCCACTGAAACAGACTATGATTTTCTTTGCCAAATACATAGATAAATAATTTCTCGTATTTCTTGGTTCAGATATGTCTGTTTTCTTCCAGTTTTTTGATTCAACATTTTATTTATATTAATTTCAGAAAGAAATGGTTTGAATTCAAAAGACTGAAGTGTCAATTTAAACTGAAAAGTAAAGAACAGAAAATCAAGGGAGGTCCTAGAAATCTCTGTGAGATTGACTTACATGTTTCTCCTAAGTGAGGCTATAGGTTGCTAACTGTGCTAAAGTCTGTGACCATTCCTTTCTTGTTGCTCTCATCTTTGCTAGCCAAATTAAAGTTTGCTTGTGTTCTATTTATGCTTTCTGCTGCAGAGTAGCTTGAAGTATATGCACTAAAAAACTCCAGCAGTAATCTTGTCACCTTTAAATGTAAGTCATTTTAGGAAAACTATATTTTTATGAGTCAGGAGAGAAATGTTTCTTTTCTCTGTACTCTAACCTCTAAGCATACACTGGTCTTTACAGAATTCTTTCATCAGCTAAAGGACTAGAAGGGCACATTTTTCTTACATAAAAGCCATGATTCAAATGTAATGAGAAATGCCAGTGCATGAGAATGTTGGACAAATGCATTTAGATAATAGTGTGTAATAAAGCCCTAAGTTAAATACACCTGTAGGACTTCCACATTTTAAACAGAAATAGGAAAACAGTGAGTAAGAGGAAGTGAAGGCTAGAAGAGACTCCACTGCTATTCCCTGTAATGCCAAAGTCTGACCTTCACCTTTCACTTCAGAGGTAAAAGTTAATGCCTCTGCTGTAACAGGATGGAAACTGAGTCCTCAAGAGATTGAATGAATTATCCCAAGTCACAGAAGCCATGCTCAGAGATAGGACTAAAGAAGAAACATGCCTTGACTCTCATTGTGCTTTTTTGCTATTAGGAGACAAGTTATCTGTTCTCCCAGGAAATAATCTGTTCAGTAGAATCATCTGTTGAAGGGCTGTGTGTATGCACACACACATACAGACATATGGTTGCTATAGAAGTAGATTGGCTTCTGTACTGCCTGGATTTAGCTGATAGTCACATGTACACACCACGCTTTAGGTTTACCCTTTGAAACCCACCCCTGTGTGTGGGTACATTTATGATGCACTGAAATATGGAGGATTTTCTCATTAGGTCTGCTATTCCCCAACCAACTGGCAATGCCAGGAATGCATCCATGATCCTTAGGAGCAGTTGGCACACTGCATTAGCCTCCTAGTGGGCTGAGGCACGAAGCTTCCCCGCAACACTTAACTGCTGGAACTCAGTCTGTTGAAAAGCTAAATGAATTTTGGCAAAGCAACAATAAAATCCACACGGCAATAACAATTCTGTGATTCAAAAGAGCCTGCAAACAACCCTCAGTGTGGAGAGTGTATGTGAAGGACTAGGATAAACTGCTCTTTAATTTGCTAAGGAAAACATTATCTGCCTTAGCTTAATGGCTGTTACCTGGTGAGTAATGGAACAACTTTTTCTCTTGTGAAATGAACCTACTTGCTGTCTAGTGCATAGTCACTTTCTTGAAAAGTAATCTGGTCTCAAGAAAGGTGGCTTATTGTTTGCACAGGGTAGCAGTGTACCTGGTTACTTTGTCAGATTTAGTAGCAGGAGAAGATTTGGAGATGTTATGCACTTTGTCTCTATCAGAATAGAGCAGGGCTGGTGCATTGGAGACTTTACCCAGCTCTAATAGTTTACTATAGCACTCAGATGCTTCTCTGTAAAGCTGCCATGGTAGCTATAATCCTGTCCTCTGTAGTGAGCTTGATGAGCAAGCGATTGATTGATTTAGCAAGAAAGGACCAGAAGTATTGAGCTTTAACATTCTGGTTAGATGTGTGGAAACAGGAGCATGAGAACTGCCATGAATACAAGAAGATCGTTTTCATATCTCCAAAGGGTTTAGGCTCAAAACTACTGAAAATCTGTCCCTGTGCCTGTGTAAGTCATGGTGGTTCAGAAACGTTCTATGAAAAAATTATTGGCTCTAGATGATGCCTGCAAAAGTCATTTGCTTTTGTGAGAAACTCTCTCCTTCCTGACTAGGTCACATCGTCATCCACACTGGTTAGGGCATGTGGTCCAGAGGACAGAGGTGGCATATGGGGCTGCTGAGAAGAGCAATGCTGCCCTACAAGTGGATGCCATTTAATGTTGAGCTGCTGGGAAATATATACTTAAGAAAAACTGAACAATTTGCTCTTTCTAAAATGGCATTTCCTTAGTGTTCTCTTTCATCTGCTTTTCTGTTTGATTCAAGATGTGAAGTGTATCACATTGGTATCATGTAATTTTTCTTATTCTAATGATACAAATGTCCTATTTTCTTCTTTGGGAGTGATCATCCATAGACATTTTAAGTATTTTTAATTGTCATTTTTGAGGTTCAACTGCTGCATATGTATTATCTCTGTGTTGATATCTTTAATACTTGGATTAAAGGTGCATCTGCCTCCCTTCACTAGCAGACAACCTGTACATAAAATCTGTGAAATGCATGCCTAAGCACATCCCTAAACACACTGATTTCTTGAATCAGTCATCAGATTTATTTCTGCCATGCACAAACTCTTTGCCACTGTCACATATGCTATTTACATGCAGTGTCTGGCATCCCTAAGAGCTTACTACCTGCTGTGCTGTTTTTCTGTGCCTATGAAATACTTTCTGAAAACCTAGTGATTGCTTGAATAGCCATAATTAGATTAAAAAAACCTTCCTTGAAGAATTGTGAAAGCCCAATTTAGACAAATAAAGCACATGGACTCTTCCTGGGATATGAGATCTTGTATCTGGTAAATCAGCTATATTAGAGTACTATCTGCCACTGGGAACATAAGAGTAGAAGGGGTTTCAAGACTGGTTCATCAAATGGTTTCTTTCTCCCACTACTGCATGCTCTCACCATATGCATCCTCCCTGTGGGCTTATCATGCTATTTCAAATTAATTCAGGTTGGGTTTGCCCCATCACCATCCCCCCTTTCCCTGCAACCACATCCTAATGACAGGAGATTGTGGACTCTCCACCCCTGGAGGTGTTCAAAACCAGGCTGATGGGGCTCTGAGTATCCTGTTCTAGTGGAAAATGTCCCTGCCCATAGCAGAGGGGTTGTAACTGGGTGATCTTTAAGGTCCTGTCCAACCCAAACAATTCTATGATTCTGTGATGTTCCAGAAACTCAGCTCTTAGATTCTGTCATGTTCCAGAAACTCACTTCTTAGTTTCCCCATCTGCAAACTAAAGACTTTGACTTCTTTCATAAAGATCTCTGAGTAGTACTGGTCAAAACTACTGTACAAGAGTAATAGCTGTGATGCTACATAAATGCTCTTACTATGTATGTTTATATACTTACAATACTTATTTTGTTCAGAAGAGCTAAAGTAGTAGACTATTATCACTAATTCTAGCCCTTACCAACAGATGACTAGAAACACATGCTTCAAAACAAGTATGTGGGTACTGTCACTATCATCCATGGGATAATTCGCTTGGCACAGTGAGGGATTTGAACATTTAGGCTTACCTTGTGTCTCTTAAAAGTCCAAAATTAATTTGCCTTGATGTTTATTTTTATTTATTAATAGTTTCGGCACATACTTTTGTGTGCATGTGTATCCTGTAACACAACACATATAAAGAAAGCCTCCAAGTGCAGAGCCCTAATGACATAATGTTTCTTTAGGAAAGATTTGTGGTATGTGGTGTCTGGATCATGCAATATGAGTTTGTTATGGCAAGCCTGAATATTTATGAGGTGCAGGAGTGTTAAGTGATCTATATATATTAAAAAAAAATCAGACATAAAGCATTCCAAAGCTCAGTAGAGTTTTGTTAACTTATAAGTCTCACCTCAATCTTTTATGTTTTTCTTTTCAGCTGTTTCTCATTATAAACAGTCTCTCAATTTCTTTAGTTGAAAGAAATTATAGAAAATTCACACTCTGGATTTCCTCAGTGCTAATAATTTTCTCTCCTATTTGAGGACTCCATACAGCAAGAGCAGAAATGGTTTTTGAGTCTGTGATTTGTTTTGGTTTTTTAATAGGAAAATAACTTTTAAATTCCATCACCTTTTCAAGCTCTAAATATTGGCTGGGGAATATGTGGCAGTAAAATGATCTGATTCTACTTACAATGTGATTGCCTAAGGCAGCAAAGTAGACAAATCTGTAAATGAAAGACTTAAAGCATGGTTTCACACTCAGATTTTTAGGAAGGGATTGATCAATAAGGCTCTTTAGTAGACTCTTCCCTAAAATGTGCATTATAGTTCTTACATTTACACCTGCTTTTCTGTATATGAAACTCAAACCTTATGTTACACTACATTAACAATTATCAAAGCTGGCATGTTTTTGTTTAAGATAGATTTACTGTGGCACTGTTGAAGTTAAGCTACTCCGTAAAGAGGTGGTCTTTTAAAGGATAACCACTTATAATTTTTAATGGAAACTGTTTATTTGTTAGAAACTTGTTTGCACTAGTTGTTCATTAAGCATTACAGTGTAATTGTTTTGACTGACTTATTAAATAATAGCCTAGTCCATATTCTCCATGTTTATTGGATATCTTTTTCAGGTTTTGGTTTTGTGCATTGGTTTGGTTTGTGTGGGCTTTTTTCCTTCCAATCAGAGTCATCTCCAATTTTGTTAACTGTTCGTTTCACTTTACAACCAGATGGTTTTCCCGTGGGATCAAGAGGGACATTTTCATCTGGTTGAAGCTGGCTAGCTATAGCTCATTTAGAAGCCAGAGTGGTTAGTCTTTGGTTGACGAGATGTGGCTAGCAGAACTTTTCCTCCATAGGACCCTTCATATGTTTCAAGGGCTAGGAGCTGGGTCAGTGAGAATCTTTGCAATGTGGGCTTTGACCTTTGGGGTCTCACTGGTGACCATGAGTGAACCACAGACTATGAGCAACTTTGAAACAGCTGACAGTAGAGCACTGACTTGACTTGAATAGCCTGTGAGTATCTAAAATGGAGGAATAGGTTTGCTACTCTGAATGGTTTTGCCCTAAGTCCACATAGAGCCGGGATCTCAGCTCTTCTCCGACCCCGAGACTGGTTTAACAGCACAGAGATGCTGTTGCTTTCTAGGTCAGCCTTTATGGGAGTTTTATATGAATTATGGAATAGTTTTGTGAGGCTGCAACTGTGATTACAGGTTTAATGATGCTTTAAACAAACAAAAATATAATGACTTTCATCAGTGTAAAACAGGAGCTTCCTGCAGGGAAACACCAATAAATGTGACTTCGCAGCAGGGTTACAGACCTGGCTGGCAGCCAGCAGTAATCGGCGCAACACCCAGGCCTTGTATGTTAACTTAATTAGAGCCCAGTGCAACCAGCAGCCAGACAGTTTGCTGTGAGGGATCACTGCCAGTGTGGCAGAGAGTCCCTGCATTGAAAAGTTACCTACCTGATCCATGGCTTTAGTTAGTAAGAGGCTGGGACTTTCACAGCAAGTGTAGCCTCGTGCTGTGACTCACAACAATCTCATATTTGTTGGGGAAGTTCACCTGCATGTGACAGCATTCATATGGCACTGCAGGCACTCACCTCTCCTGTATAATCTCACTATAGATCCTTGCCTCAGCTGGGGTCTCTGTCATTTATGCTATTTGCAGTACTAATTCAGCTCCAAAAAGAGGAGCCTTAAATTGTATTTGATGTTTTCTTTCACCTTCTGAGAAAGTTCTGAGTAGTTCCACTAATGACCTTTGTTAAGGTCATGTCTACGTTTGTATTTCCAGTCTGAGTGTGCAACTTGTTCTCAGGTAATTGACTAATCAGTACACTGCCTGCAGAGCCATCAAACTTGCAAACACAGGCCATATTCCCTAACTGCTCTTGTAAAAGAAGGGCAGCTAATGCCTGCTTCTGCCCCTCACAGGATTTGCACCTGCAGCACCTTGGCATAACGTGTTCTGATGTTTCTTCTAGGGATTTGTTTCAAGTATGGAACGGTACCGAAGAGTTGGGCAGGAGCTGTATGCCTCTCTGTATAAGGACCACGTACAGGTAAAGGATGAATATTGGGCAACAGCTTTCTGTTGGGCTACCCTTGGACTACCCTGAGAAACTGAGCATTTTAAAAGTGAGATGAATATTGTGCCTAAAGAATTGCTGAGAGTTGATGAGTCAACACTCCTTCCCTGACATTACCACTGAAGTGTGATACAGCATCATTTGGCAATCAAATGCCTCACTTTATTTTCAGGAGCCTTTTATCCCTTTGTTTAAATGAATTATTCCACTCTTCCAATGGCAGAAATGAAAGTGAGGACTTTGACTTTTTTTTTTCCTTAGTAGCCAGTAAAACTTTTAAAATAGATCTCAAGCTCATAGTAAAACATCACAGGTTCAGGTTTGGCCATTAGAGACCAACAAACTTTTGCCTCTTTGAAATTTGCACCTCTTCTCTTCTTTAAATTAATATTTTAATGCTCCCCAACTCCTTGCACACAACACCTAAGTAAAATTAATTAAATTTATGCCTTGCTCAGGGGGAGCATAGTACATTTGTATTTGGGACATTCAGACTGTTTTCAGTGAACATGATGATTGTTGGCATTTGTCACACACATTTGCCAGAAAAAAATGGAATTAATAAAAACCTCTGTGATGTGGTTTTCCTGGCTCACTGCTTTTGAGTTGGAAATTTAATGAAAGCAGCCATTTTCAATTTTGTGATGTGCTTGTATTTATCACTGTATCGTCTAGTCAGACTATCACTAGTGTATCCCTAATAACATCTGCTGCAGCACGCTTCCAGTGGTCACTTGGACTTGTTTGCTAGGTCTGCAGCACTCCCTCTGCGGTGGTCCCATCTGGTGGGTTGGGTAGATCCCTCTGAATCACTGGGATGGTGCCACTGGTGGCTGAGAGGAGGGAAGTGTCCAAAAGCCAGCACAGAGTGTTTCTGTCCCACAGATGCAGCAGTGTGCTTACAGCAAAGCAGCCAAAGACTGGATGATACTTGAGGAGCAGCTTTTCTACAGAAGGGGCCCCTGGAGAGATGCTTCATGCTCCTTAGAGCCACAATGGATTCTTGATTGTTACGAGGGGCCTTCGCGAATGAGGAGGAGGATTCAACACATGAGCACCCGTGCAGCAGCAATGCAAACAAAGAGTGAGGTAGAAAGCTTTAGAAAGCTTTTGCAGGAGGTGCACAATTTCTGTAACAGTTGGTGGTGGCTTTATAGATTAGAGAAACATTAAGGTTGGAAAAGACCTTCAAAATCATAGAGTCCAACCTTTGACAAATATGTGCATCTCTTTCCTCTGGTTCTCATCACCTGACTCCCCAATATGCTGTTCCATGTATAGAGAACCCCTTGAAGGGGTGTGGTTTTGGGGGTAAGAAAGGCTCCAATGTATTTAACAGCAACAGAATGAATTTTCCTCTTTTCTTGTAAAAAATCTCCCCCGACAGGTGACAATATAACCTGTCCATACTTTTCTGCTAGTAGTATCTCAAGGATGTAGTGCTTCCCAAAGTATGCAGCAGAGTCCAGTTAGAAGGCTGCACTGTCCTGTTAGTCATATGCTTACAAGTGCTGCTAGAAGTGGTGAATGGCCAAAAGGGGAACTAGGGTGGTTTAAACTAAGATTGAACTGTGTATGTGGGGTATTTAGTACTTTCTGTTTCTCTAATGTCAAAGTGCCAAATCCTATCAATGAAAGGCTGAAGCACTTTAATATAAGGTTCCTATATCTAAGACACTTTCAGCTTTCATGTGCTGCTTGGATTCTGGCAGTTTTCTGCAAACTGAGTAGTATGATTTTTATCCTATAACTGGCCTCATGCACAGTGGTCTTTGAAAAGATAAAAGTTCTTCTGCTTAACTGTTGACATTTGTTCCTTTGGGTTTCTTTCCAGTGATGTTTATTTGTTCTTTTCCAAGGAGTTTATTTGAATTTCCAAGGCATTTATTTGCACCATAGTTCTAAAGCTGTGTTTTTCTCTGCCAACTAGGTTCTGACTTATGTTTACCTGTCTGCATGTTCCACTCTAGTCACACCTAGTCTCTTTTCAGGTTCTCCTAGCAAACAGAAAGGAAACAACTTCCCCCACTGAAGTGAATCCAGGTAACCTTTTAGAGCTTCATTGCATCATCAATAAAGTAGACATAAACAGTCAAAGATAATTGGAATTAGCATATGGAGTTCCAGGTCAGAATTCAATCCAGCAAAAAAACCTTAATGTTGGTGCTCTGGGCTAAAAATTCACTGTAACATCTGGGACAAAGCTGATGTAAATTTTATAGGTGATACATCAACTGTCTTCAGAATTAGCTGCTCTCTTGTTGCCACCTGAAAGATCTAAAAGAGCTATTTTGAAATGAAAGCTTTGGGTACTTATGGGCACCGGCAAAGCTCCCAATTGCTTAAACTCAGAAGAAATTAGGTTGGAAATATGCAGTGTTGCATACTTTTTACTGTGATAGGATCTAGCAAACACGTGAGTGGAGCTCATTGTTTTAGACTCCAACCAAGATGGAAGCACTGTGTAGTTCCTGCATGGAGTGGTTACGGTCAGCCTCAATAAGAAGGCTGACTGTGCCTTTTCTATCTGCATGCACTGCATGAGTGTGCAAAACTTGGGACACAGCTTGAGCAAGATATAAGAGTGTTGTCTCTCTTTGGGTTTTGTTTAAGATCCTGCTCAGTCCACATCCCCAAAGTCCACATTAAATTTTTCCTACTTTCCTAATCTTCCGTGATTATAGGGATTTAGTGTGAATTATGACTGACTGCATGTATCTGTCTTTGGTTCCCTGAAATAAGCATCCTTCTTCAGCAGTCACAGGTTTTAATTCTCTTGCCTGTTTTTTGCACATAAATAATGCTATTTCCCAAAGTAGAATAGATTGAGTGAAAGTCTAAATTGCAAATGCTTTTGGTGTCATCCGGCTGCCACTAAAACCGCAATCTCTTTTATACTGATACAGGAGAGCTGGTGTTAAATGGAGCAGAGAGAGAGATGGATCAGAAGGGATTGGATTGTAACCAGCTAACATTCTTCCCAGCTCTACATGAAAGTTTCCATTCAGAAGACTTCTTGGAACTGTGTGTGGAGAGACAAATTATATTGCAGGAGTTGGCAGAGAGTGAAAAGGTAGGAAAGATGAACTAGAAAATTTTCTCTGGGGACATGGCATTTTAGAGGGTGAATTGGATGTGGAGGCCTATCTGTTCCTTTCAGTTTGGGTTCAGGTGGATTCAGTCTACAGTATACACCATTACTCTCTGTTTCCCTAGAGCAAATACAATTTTCCAGCCTCTGTATGAACTCCTACACAAACTTTTCTTGAAGAGCAATTAACATTAATTCCTTGGAGTAAGAGAAAAAAATTTGGGCATAGCAACCAAGATATTCTCTTATGAGAAATATTGTCTGAATTTGCCTAAGACATGGCAAATGATAAGACTTCCTGTGCTGCTCCACAACCTTTACTCATGGTCAGAGCAGTGCCTAGATCAAACTTATTTATTACCTCTGGAAGAGTGTGCCAGTTTTGTATAGGTTGCCAGTTCAGCGGTGTTTACATGTCTTCCTGAAGAATACCAGAAGATGTTTTCTTCCTCCCTTCACATATCTTTTCCTTTCTCTCTCCCCATGAGTACTGGACAGATTCTTCCCTCTTAGGCCACAGAAACTTTCCACACTTCCTCTTTGATGCTTCCATCATGTGTTACCTAGTCAAAACATTGCTGTTCCTTCTTTGCTCTTGTACGGAACTGGATGCACTTCACCAAGGTTTCTTCCCAATACAAGGAAGAGGCGAGTTCAGGACCATTGTGGGAGATGAGTTGTGGAGTAAATAAGGGTGACTCTTAGGAATATTGTAACTTAGATGTTGTCAATTTAATTGAGGCATAGACATGGCCTCATTCCCTGATCTTTTGCAGTGTACCTGTTTTTCTCAGTGGCATCACTCCTCCAGTGGCCCAGGAATTAACATCTCATGGTGGAAGCCAAATACTTTTAGAATTTAAACTCAGTCATCACAGTGCTGTGATAGTTGTACATAGATATAGAAATAGCTGTTTTATTTTAATATCTCAATACCATCACCAGATTTTCTTGATGCTTTGCCAGTGGCTGGGGGTTGCACTTGTGCTCTCTGACTTTCTCAGAGCCCTTGGTGCAGTCTGTTTATGTAACAGAATTAATTTCTCTGCCCCCCTTCCTTTTGCCCCTTCCTCCCCATACTTCTCCCCAGCAGAAGGAGACAGGCATGAAAATGCGAGGCATGTTTTCCATGCGCTGATCTCATTTTGAGCCTTCAGGCTGTCTGTCTCTTCTCCATGTAACTCTGCAGGAAGCCATCAGAAATGCCAGGCATGTTTTTTTCCAGCAGCAGTCACTGCCTTGCCAAGCTGGCAGAAGTATTAACAAAAGCAGCGGGGGGTGACATTAGCTGTCCTGTGCTCACTTAGTGCACCGCTGTCCTGCCTTGTCAGTGGCTGCCTCCTGAGCTGTTTGCACTTTAAGCAGGCAACTGGAGCCATGTTATCTCCTGCACTGCACAGACAAGTCACTGAATGTGCCTGAGTGTGTGTGAGTTTGAGTGAGTGTGTAACTGTGTGCGTGACTATTGTATTTTTCCCTGGAGGAACCATGCTAACACTACTAGAGCCTGCAGGAATAGATGGCTAATCCCCATAGTGTTTTTGAAAACTATATGAAGACTATTTGCATCTTCACACATGTAGTTCTTTTGGAAATCTGGTTGTTGAACTCCAGAGCAGATACACTTTTATGGCTATTTCCTTAAATGCAACTGGAACATTTAGAAACAGCTCTTCTGAAAAACAAGAAAAAGAAACAACTTAAACCTTTACCTTAATTCCCTTGTACATCTGAATGAACAGAGCAATCAAGAGATGCAGGGCTTTGGGCAATGCCTTAGAAGGTAATTATTCAATTATTTTATGTCATGTTTGCTTCATTGATTAATGATTCTAGTAGCTTGTGAACTGGGTTTTGATCTGTTTTGACAGAAAATGAAAGTTTTTATTTAATTTATGGTAATTTCAAGCTGCTTGGTGTTTCAATGCAAGACTGAAGGCACAAGACTTGCAGGTACAGCACTGTCCTGGTGGAGATTCTGTAGTACAACTCTGTCAGATCTTTGCTACTCATCAGCAGTCATATAAGTCACATTCCCCAAATGAAAAAAGTTTACTCAGCTCAAGGGCTCTTGTATTTCCAATAATGCAGATGTATTTAATAATAATATAAATTTGAAGAAATAATATAAAATTGAAGAAAGGGATTGACACCATTGACTGTTTCTGGTTGGATAGTACAGAATACTCAGAGTTTAAGGTTTGTGAAAGGGAGGTACATGCTCTTTCCTCCCCGTCAGGGTCTGCTCATGTGCCCTGGTCCAGCCTTAGGCAGAATAGCAAAGTGTTTATTTGTGCCAGACCATATTAGTGATCATGAGCAGGCCTCCTAAAAACAGACACGTGATCTCTGGGTTTGAGGTGGATTTCTTAGAAGTCTGGATTTCAACTTTGTGTCTTTGGAGCTGCTTTATGAAACTGCCTGATGTTTCAATATTCAGTTACCTTCGTTTTGGGAAGAAGTGATCTTTTTCCTATTTAATTACTTCAGGAAACCACGTGGTTTGCTAATGTGAGCAGATTTCCCCAGTATTCTCAGTGCAAGCATACATGTCTCTAACCACGTAATGGCAGGCACTCCAGTTCAGGGTTCTGTGGTTGGCATTTCCCTGCAGAGATAGGCATTCCTGTGGGAGAGGTGATGAAAAAATGCTACCTTCCTCTTAGAAATCATTTAGAGGGGAAAGAGATTGAAGAGATTTTCATGAAAAAATACCCACAGAAGTCTCCCAGGGCTGTTTTTTTTCCCTTAAACCCAGATAGAAGAAAACAACCTTTTGTGCCCACTAAGTGATTTCAAAATGAAGCGCCCCATTTGTTGGTAAAATAATGGCTTTTCAGCAGAAGTATTTAAACGTGGAGATTTTATTTCATTTACTTATGAATGTAATATTTATGTTATCCTGACATCAAACACTAAAACCTTGTGAAGCAGTGCAGGTCTGTTTCAGCTGACCTGAGCTAGACCATGTGTATTTTGGGGTGGCAAGGAAGGTTGTAGATTTGACTCCAGAAATAGTGAGGTTAGGAACAAAGGCAAAGAGCAAAGGAGAACCATACTTACCCTACATATGATCATGTGGACTTTATGTGATCTAGTAAAACCAATCCCATTTCTGGGTCAATTTTGCCTGCCCCAAAAAATAATACAGCTCCCTAGTTCTTACAAAGCTTGGTAGAGGTAAGATCATTGAGATCTTAAGAGAAAAACAGATTTGTGATACTTCTCATACTTGTCAATCTGTTCTTTTAACAGCACTGCATTACATTTCTGAATAAGGAAACTTCTCCTGTTATGTAAATACTCTCTAATCCCTTTATATGTCGCCCACTGGTCCTTGCAGCTTCAGATAGACTCAGCTTGCAAAATTTTACACTCATTTCTGGATTGTATACAATTCAGGATTGTGTTAATTTACAGGGGGAGCTCAGCAGTGCACAGTTTTCCTAGTATATAAGGTAGTAGTGTTTTAAGATTTTGGGAGGAAGATTTTTGAGGCTGGGCTAATAGATGATTAGCTACTGCCTCCTTCCTTAGGAACGGAGGAGGTACTGGTTGAAAGTTCTGCTTGAAACTGGGCACAGCACTGAGTTGGCCTTGATCCTCCCAGCTCACTGTACTAACCAGTGGGCTTTGCTTTTGGAGCTGAATATATATAGAATATTATATGAGCAGACAAAAATAAGGAACTCCATGCTTCTAAATGTAAGAGAAATTCTTTGCAATAAGCTACTGCTTGATTTAAAATCAGAACTTTTAATTTTCCTGCAGGCCACACCATTTTCCAGTCCCTATATTGATTTATTTACTTTCTGCACCATCTATCAGCCATAGAAAATGTTCCAGAAAAAAGGCTTTCTTTTCTTTATCAAAACTGGTCAGTTCCCAAGAAAACTTTTTATGAACTGGCATATATGATAAACAAAATACTTTGTTGAAAAATTCCCCATGTTTTTAAATTGTATTTTATAAATTCCTCTACAAGAAATTGAGTCTTAGGTTGTCAAGGCAAATTTTAAGAAATATTCTAGAATGTTTATCTAAATCTTTAAGACAATTAGATTGATAGATTTATATATTCTGATTGGACCTCTGTCAGTCGTATGGTGATTTTTGTGGCTTTGTTCCTGTGAATCTGCTAATCAATATGGCACAAACATTGTTTTTTGGTACAATATATGTTCTTCTACATCACTGGGTCTGGCTCCCTGCTGCCCCTGTCTCCTGTGTTACCAGCTCCTGGCCTTATTACGCTTGCCTCCATACTAGGTGACGTTCAAGTGCTCTGTGGCAGTTGTGCGGGGTCATACAGCACTGGAAGGGGTGCTGCTCTTCGGCAAAGAGCACTTCTACATCTGTGAGTGCTTTGTGTTATCCCCTCTGGAGGAAGTCTACTGTACTAGTCACTGCTTGTCCAGGTGAGTCATTCTTTCCTTTCTTCCAGAGATCTGCTTGGTCAGCTCCAGTATTTGCACAGATTTGAGGGCATTTCAAGCAGAATAATAGCACAGCAAGAAGTTTTCCATCCTTCCCATTTGTTCAAAAAACTGTTTAACATAACTAACAGAGGTGCTTGTTCACAGGCTTTGGAGATGCCATGAGAACACCCATCTTCAACAGATGGAGATGGTGGACAGTCTCACACATACATTGTTGGTTTTCAGTTATGTTATAGTGTTGTTAAAGTTTCTTTCTGAGTAGCTCACAGCTTTTATTCATATGGAACAGTTAGTACAAGACCCTTTAGCTTCATTGTCTCATAAGTTTTTTGTTTGTGCCTCCAAGACAGAATCGTAATTAATATTTGGCACACTGCTATCATCTCTGACTCATGATTTATTGAAGCGATCAATATTGAAAATGAGTCTGTTAGACCAAGCTCTTTGTGCATACTATGTGCTCATGTGCAAAACCCAGTGGGACAGTGAGTAGCTCAGCATTTTTACTCCCTGACTGTCTGCTCTGCATCCGAATCTTACTAAGTTTAATATCAGTCAGTCTGATCAGGTGACTTAAGGATCGATTAGACTGGATCTGATAAAAGCTTAGGTTGTTTTTCTAAGGGATTTTCTGTGGGCTAGGCTGTAGATAGAAATTCCAATGCATATACACAACTAAAATAATAATTAATTAATTAATTGCTTAATTATTAATTCCAAGTAATTGCTCTTTACAATAGCTGTGTGTCTATATAATGCTTACGCTTGACTTGGGCTTTCAGATTCTCCCAACAAGTTTCTTCCCTTGCTGATTCTCAGACTTCAATGTGCAAAACATTGCTGTCTGCCTGTCTGCATGCACTAAAAGAACTCCAAACCTACCCTTAGCCTCCACAGGCTCTTTATTTGGGTAACTAGTTGAAAATCTGCCTTTAGTATTTAGCTTTATTTAGCTTTGTTTTCAGTTTATGTATGTCCCAGTTGATCTTGATATCTCTTGGTATTGTTGTTTTTCTTTAGGGGAGGACTTGCATGTTCAAGAGGTCTCTCCAGGTCTTTTTTGTTTCAAATTAATTTTTTTTTTATTTATTTTTCTCCTCCAGAATCAGTGATCCATTTATTTTCAACTTATGTCATAAAGATCATGCTGTGGGAGACCAGATGTGTTCCCGTTATTCGTATCATGATATCAAAGAGATTCATCTGATGCGCTTTCTCCTGCAGGTAGGAATTAACATGATCAGTCATTAGAGGGGAAAGCTGCAACAGCAGCAGTGACACGTGACTGAAAACTGCTTGCTCAGTTTTCACTAAGACTGCTGATATTTTTTTGCTTGAGTATCAAAATGCTTTTGGTCCCGTCATGGCTTCATTAGCCTTTGCTAATACAAACACCTTTCTGTACTTGCCACAGTGTTAAAACACCCTGAGTGGAGTGGCTGGATTATTAATTGTTGGGCTAACAGTGTTGTTCACACAATGTGTTTGAAAATTAGACTTGAAGTTAATTTTCTTTATTTTTATGGAAGCTACCAGAAAGCAGCTGACTTTAGTAATATTCAGCTCCCAAAGACTTCAGTAGTTATGGCATCAGTGTACTATGGGTTACTAACACACTTATCCTGGGCCTCTTGGAATAGCATTCAAGTTGTGCATGTGGTTCAATAAAAGAACCATAAGCCAAAACAGAGGATTCTGTGCCTATAGCTGCAATACCCAGGAGCTACTCATCACCAGGGCCCTCGGTACCCTTTCAGTTTTGTCTCGTTTAGCTGAATCTGTGAGGAGAATCACAGAAGAGTCATAACTAGAACTTCTTGCAACACCAGAGCCTGTACTTGCTTTAGAGGGTTTTGGTACAGTCTAAGGATCAATTCACAGATTTGACCAAAATATGGAATTTTGAAGCAGATGTAACTAGTTACTTGTTACTTTGAATCCATTTTTGGAAGGTTGAGATTCAGCAGTGAATTAAGAAGTCATTTAGAAAATTCAGAAGCTGGAGAAAATAGGGCTGATAATTGTCTTATATCATGTAGTATGGTACTCATCCATGAGTCAGCCCTGTTTTATTTTATATTATGTATGCCAACTGGGTCATTTTGGTGGGTGACACTTCAGGATACAGTACATTGCAGGGGTTAGGTCACTCACCAAGCATGTACAGGAATGGTAAGTCATGTTCTGAGTAACTGTATGAAGCTTATTTTCTTAGATCACTGGTGACCAGCCTGAGTAGCAGAACTGTCACCTCTTCTGTTTGTGGGATAGCATCAAAGGTCCTAGACTTCCAACTACTCATATATTCACATTTGTGTATGCATGGATGTTTTTAAACATGAAAAATAGAAGTGTTTAGCGTGACCCAAAGTGAAAAGTGGAGATGAGTAGAAACGGTGTTTGGATGGGCCTGGGGAAAAGGCAGAGCTTGCTGGTTTGAGGGGTTTTGTAGATTGGGGGTTTTGTTGTTGTTCCAGGGTTGTTTTGTTCAGTTAATTAACTGAAAACTCAGGTATCTGTATCAGGCTTGTGCTGGGACTCCATGCCACAAACTTTGAAAATATATTGTGGAAAAGAGGAAACCTGATTCCTTGTGCTTTCCCTGCAGGCCAGGTAGATCAGCTGTTTAGGCAGTGACTGTGCTTCAGCTGGTCTCCTCTTGTCCCTGCACATAGCCCAGCCCAGAGCAAAGCACTGACCCAATTCTGGAATGGCAACACTTGAGCAGACCTCATTTGGAAAGCTGAGCTTCAGAGCAAATGGTGCAAGCTGTTTATTGTCATAGCTGCTCTCATATTACCTTTATGCTTTATATTTTATCCATGAATCATGTATGGGCCATCATAGTGTTTCTCTAGGTTTGTATTGCACCTGCCACATTTGGATTGAAACTCATGTCTGTGTTCCCAGACACTGCATGTTATTTATAGTTTTACTTGAATGACTTGGGGGAAAAAAGGACCACTCACTAAGTAAATAATAGGATTATATTCAAATACCCAGCATAACAATGTGTGGAGACATTCCAGGGAGGTGAAAAGGGAGTGAAGTTTTCTTTCAACTTTAATTCTTCAAAGTTTTGGTGAGAAATGTCATAAACTCCCCTTCCTCCTTTGCTGCTTCTAGTCAGGAGAAATTATTTTGGCAGTTCTGTTGAGCTCTCTCTTAATTTAGAAAGCAGTATGGATACTCTCTAAAAGAAACTTATTTAGAATCCCCTCTCTGTGTTATCTTTATCACCTAGTTGGAAGTTAATGCTACTATTGTCTTATTAATCACACTGAGATTTCATGATAAAAATGTTACAGAAGCAGCAGGAAAAGGTGAGTGATGGAACCAATATCTTGAGTTTGGTTTTGTTTCAAAGAGGTCTTTGAACTCCTTGTCACCCAGTAGGACCATTCCTACTGTTGGAGAAATTTAGAATGTTAGATGTATTTTGTTTTACTTCTGCACATTTGTCAAAAAAGTCAAGGTCTTGTTTTTAAAGCCCTGAAGAATTGGACAGCCCGTGATGGACCCTTTGCAGCACTAGGCTTTGCTTTGCAGCTCCTCACACTGTAAATGATTTACCTTTCCAGGAGATCGCCTTGGAAATATTCTTCAAAAATGGTTACTCCAGATTTCTTGTCTTCCATGACAGTGACCGAAATAAGATATTTAAAAGGTAATAATGAGCTCATAATGCCATGGGAATGTTCCTGGTGATGCTCCTGGTATACCACCCCTATTTATCCTGGTGTCAGGTGTCTGTGTTGTGTTGCCACGGGTACTTTATTTTCCATTTTCTCCTTGAGCTTTAATGGGTTACACTTTAGCTATGAAATTTTCCTTTTTCTGACCTGGGAATTTTTTTGAGCATTATATAGCCATTGACTTATCAAGGGATCTAATGTCTAGGACTTTTCTAGCACCAGTCATGTGTTCTGTGTCCCTGCATCCCAGGAAATTTTGACTGTAGCTGTTTTCCTTCCTCCCACTAAGACGAGAACCACTTCTACTTCCCCTCACTGTACTGGGTGGAAGAAGGTTTCTTCCTGCTTTCTTCCAACCCACATAGTGTCACTAGATTCTTTAGGAATAACCTATTTTTGTCTCTCCAACTTTATCTTTGTAGAGTTAACTTTTAACAATGGCATTTTAAAAAAGATTCTCCTTATGTGCTTGCCTTGTTTAATGGAACTTGAATGTTAAGACTATGAAGTGATTAATCTGCACTTTGTTTTCTTGCACGTTTTTGTCTACTGCAGTTCTGGCCATTATATCAGGATTACTATACATTCACTGGCCTTTACACAGGAGAATCCACTTCAGTACTAGTACTTCCTGTAGTAAATTCTGCAGCCCGAACTGAGCATTGGTACTCTTAATTTCTAAAGAATCATAGCAATTCCTTCTGCTCCTAAAATCTCTGAGCAGTTCTTATTCCAGTATTGCATTAAAAAGTCAGTGCAGATTTATCTGTTCTTCCTTTCCAGTGTGGCTGCACAGTGTGGCTACTTAGAGTCACCAGGATCTGCCCCAAAGCCAGCCCTTACCTTTGCTGTCTTTGAGTTCTGACAAGTATCTCTTGGGGGAATCTTTCAAAGGCAGTTCAAGACAAGGTTTTGATCCTCAGCTGAAGGTCACCAAACCTATATATTTCAGGGGTATAGTTTGTCTGATATCATAAACCCACAGCAAATGTAAATATGAATGGCTGAGATAAGGGTTGGTATTCTTTCTGCCATTTTTGCTAAGTAAATGTCTGAATGGGTTCTTAATCTCTGACTTTAATAGTACCTTAAATCAAAAGTCCATAACCCTATATATAATTTCAAAGTCCTACTGGGGAGAGAAACTGCTTTTATCCAGCCCATAGCAACTCCTTAATATTAGATGTATGCTTTTGCCTGTTGTCTTGCAGCTTTGTCCCAGGTTAGAGTCTTGGGAAATGCTGTGGCTTCCTGAAGAAAGTTGTGAGGCCACGGCAGTTTTATAGATATGTAATATGTAATGGTTAATAACCATCTGCATAACTATAATGTGACCTTTCATATCTCCTATAGATTTTGCTCTTTCCAACCTGCTTTGAAGTCGAAGGGGATAACGGAAGAATCCCTAAATATAAGGTAAAACACAGGAAACCTTGGATAACTGTAATAAGTGCAATCATGTGAATAAGTTGCACCTTAAAAAAAGCATATAGAAATATACCTATTTGTATCCTCCCTTTTAAAGATTCAGAGGTGTTGCCAGAACTTCAAAAAACATTTTAGCATACATCATCACAGCATGAAGATGAGTGTTGAAAAGCTGACTGTGCAGAGATGATTAATAATTATTGTCTCCTTAATATCACTTTATTGGTAAACTCTACACAGATGGTTACTGTAGGAAGAGACAGTGAGGTGAGGACAGAGCTAATCCATAATGCTTTTGCATAAAGACCTCTTCATTGCGTGTTTAGGGCAGATGGTGAGAGATGTATGCATGGATGTTTTGGCATGTTGTATTAGCTGCACAGTGGAGATTCTAACGTGTCCCTCAGATTTAACATTGCAGGAAAAAAAGTTTTTCTCCCAGTGGGAGGTGCTTGAGAGAATGTTTCCTGCATGTCATGAGTTACTGTAACTTTTCTCAATTTGGGTGTCTGGGGAACACAGCCCTAAGTGTCTAATTGGTGTCCTCTGAAATGATTGCTGAGGCCAGAATTCTATTGAGACCTGAGGTGCACATTGCCCCCGAGCTGTTGTAGCCTGTGTCAGCTGTACCCAGTTTAATTTTCAGTCTACCTGTTGCAGATCATTACCTATCTTGTAAGTGAGCATTTTCACCCCTGAGCGCCAGTCATCAACTGGCTAAAAGTATCAGTGCAGTATGGAAACAGCTCTGGCTAGCCTATGCCAGAGGTGGTGGCTGACTGGGGAGCATGATGTCTGTTCTGTGTAAACAGTAACTCACCCGAGGATTTCCTTTCCCCCTGCTTGCTGGGAGCTCAAGAGGTGTGAATGTCTTGAGAGAAGATGCATTACAGCATCAAGAAATGTGGGCATTAACTGGGCTGGTGGTTATTGGGAGAAACACTTGACTCATGTTTAATCTGAGAATTTGAGACAGGCTGCATGCCTAGGTCTAAAGTAGCCTGTCCTGAATCGCAGTAAGGCTCTGCCTTCAGTTTTACTCCACTGGCTGAGAGAAGCCCCTACACAACTTATTCACTCTGAGAACATAAAGGGCCTTTGGCATAACTTTGGCTGGACCATGTTAGAGCATGAATTGAAATAAAATAAATGTAATATAGTACCATTGCCTAAGTACTGAAGGCAGAAAACTCGTGCTTAAATTAAGGAAAATTACCTCAGTAGGTGTGCTTCCCTTTCCAAAGCTCAGAACTAACAGACTGAGGACTTGATGAGTTTACTTTTCCCTTGTTTGAATTGTGGAGCTGCTTCAGAGTTAGAAAATTTCAAAAGTAGCACTTGAGGCTCTTTCCCCATCTAGGAGGACAATGGCCAACTTCCACAGCATTCCAGCTTTTCCTGCCATACCTGAGACGAGGAAACAGACTAGACTAAATTCTTTGCCCAGACACACTATTAATAATGGCACAATTGAAGCATGGACAGAAGAAAATACTAGTTTGATACATCATATGATATTGTGGTAATAGAATTTCTGGTAAATCCCTTGTCAGTTTTTCCACCTAGCCCATAGGAAATACACAGGAGTTCTGACTCCCAGGCTCTACTGGAGTAATTTAAAAACTAAAGTGCTCCCGGCACTTTATTCTTCATATAAATATACTTAAATGTTTGCCATCACCATAGGTTATTACAGCCACTGCCAGCCCTTCTCATGTCATGCTTGAGTGCTTTTATAATCTGCTCGTTGCTTGTCCCTGTATATTGCTGTTTGCAGGATGTCAGCACTCTCTGCCCTAAGGATGTGATTTGAGCAAGTGAATGTGTGTGCTCAGGTGCACATGTGCATACGTACATGTCAACAGAAAGCTAAAAGTGCTGTGGGGATACCAGGCCTGGCTTCATCAATTCACAAGCAGATTCTTGGTTCATGGAAGACAGTGACTCTTCTCTTAATCACTGTATTCACTGCTTAAGTGGTAAGCCTGGGACCCTTATAAAGATAAATATTTTTCCTACCTATTCTCCCTTCTACATCTTCCTTGGAGAGAGACTCAGAGGCAGAGAAAACACTACGAGTATGGGATGCCATGCTGATTGTGTTGTGCAACTTGGAGATTGCTGCACCTAGCTATAGCACCCAAAATCCCAAAGAACTTGCAGAATCTAGCCCCTTGATGGCAACCAGGATCACTGGTTATTTATCTCTAAGCATTTTGTTTGCACTGCTTAGTTACTCCTCAGCATAACACTTGTGTTTGCTGCCTCTGCTGAATTGAACAGGCTCACTGTTCCTACACTGGCAGTGCCTATTTGAGACTCTGAGACCTTGGTGGCAGCCACCAGCAGCAGAAGGTTCCCAGGTCTGTGCCTTTTCCTCCAAATGGTATTTACTGAGACTGGTTCAACTGTGTCTCACCCTATGAAAATGAACAGAAATAATATTTGTGGCTTAGTGGTGGGAATAGATTTACTACAAAAACCTATTTTTAAAAAGATCCCTTCACTGGACACTGCACACGCAAAAAGACCCCAAAAAGCTGAAACCTGGAGAACATGTTGTAGGGACAGGCCCAGATGGAAATAGTCTTTTCCAAATATATGCATAGTTTAGTTGTTCTGGTTTTCATTTTAGAGACCACAGAGGTCTGCTTCTAAAATGAAGTCAAGCTTTAAAGAAGCAGAACTGCAGGAAAATGGAAGAGTAGAGAGGTCAGCTTTTTATTGGCTTGGGCTGGGCTTCATGGAGCACAGTCTGTTGAGTGCCTTGGTATATTTCAAGGATTGGCATCTTTCATTCTCCATTCTTCTTGGTTATCCCTTGCAGAGGAATTGGGTGTAACGAGTGAAGGGAAACTTGGCTTATTTGAGGGGCCGGGTGTCATGTCCTCTAACTTATGCAGCTCGTCCCTCTCACCCTGACATGTCTGCAGGCAGGAGCTGCACAGGTCTTTCTTTTCTACTAAGTAAAGCGATTCTATGCGTTTAACGGTGTCAATCGGCTCTTCTTCCTCCGCAAATTCTGGTAAAGGGTTTCTTTTTACATTCAGCTTCTCAAGCTTGGGGAGCTTTTTCACACTCTTCGGGATGATGGTCAAGGCGTTGTCAAAGAGACCTAGCTCAGTAAGTTCCCTTAGGGTCCCAAGAGTGGTGGGAATAGTCTCAAGACAGTTCAAGCCAAGGTTGAGAATACGCAGGTTCCTGAGAAGGGTCAACTCTTCTGGTAGACCTTTCAACTTGTTGTTGCATAAATTCAGGTAAGTAAGGTTGTGAAGTGTGCCTATTGCCGCAGGCAGCTCATCAAGCTGATTACTATGCAGGTCCAGCCACATCAGATTCTGGAACTTCTCAATGATGTTTGGAATCTTTTTTAACATGTTTCTGCTCAAATCAAGTTCCTCCACGTCAGCCAGCTCCAGAATGCACTTGGGGAAGGTGGCAATGCCCATTTTGCTTAAGTCAAGACGGCGCCTTCCATTAAAAGCTACACGGACTGAATTTTTGGCCACTTTCAAGGTGATCCTTTTCCCTTGTGGACCTTTTCCCTTGGGCGGCATCTCTCTGCTGACAGACAGACCAGACTCTGTAGATAAAATGTGACAACTCCAATAAAGCCTTTGAAAGCCATGGCTGTTAATCACACAGTTATAATTAATATTACCAGACTCTTCAGAAGGTTTTTTTGTTTTGAGGTCAGAACTTTTCAACTGCAAAGCTGCAAGTCTGAAAATTCTTCCTGAAAGTATTTTGAGTAGGTGAAATTCTAATAATTTACAGTATCATTTCATTGCAATGTAACACCTACATTACATTACAGGGTGAAATTACAAGTGGGAGACATTTGCTGTCTTTCATTCCTAAATACTGATTTGAGCTTAGGATATAATGCAACTGAATGAAATATGTTATTATCCATCAACCAGCTGAGGAGTGGAGCAAAATATATTGTGGGTGTCAATCCAGTCCTTAGAGACTGCATTAAAAGAAGCTACCCAAAATTTTCTCATTCTACCAGATCAGCAGTTGCCATCTCTACAGACCTGACATTTGCTAACAGGTTGGTTAAATTTCCTGTGTAATGGACTTGAGATTTCATCTTTGGATGTTACTGAAAGATTAAATGTTTAAAGGAAATTATTAAGAATTTTGTTTTGACTGGGACTCAGGAAATGGTGGGCTCCCAGACTTGCCAGAACTGTTGGCAATTCATATATCACCTACAGGACAAACTGCAACAGGGATTGGTGTCAGTGCTGCTTAATGACATGTTAAACTGGGCCTTGCTAAGTGTCCTCTCCTCTGGATACTCTGACCTTGTTATTTTATTCATGCTGTGGGATAGAGGGTCTGCAAAGGTGTCCTGCCCTCGGAAAAATGCATGTAGGTGTAGTCGTTAGACTTTTGACTCATACTGATTCTCAGCATGTGTTACATGCTTCCTGGAGGGGAGGCCTATAAGAGTACAGTTCACTTACTCTCAGGTTTGGTGAACTCTTTCTAATCAAGTCATCAAATACAGCTGCTAATTATGACTAGTGGCAAAGGAAATAGGCCGATTCCCTGGAAATGGATGACAATGTCCCTATCAGTGAGGGTTCAGAGAGGAGCACAGGTTACATATGAGTAATCTCAGGTCTGGGTGCTCTGGCATTTAATTGTAAAGAGTCAAATTGCAGCTCTGATGAATGATTGTTTAGGACAAAATATGGATTTGTCTACAATACATGTCCCTATGTTCATTACAAACCCTTCAGGCTTTTTGGCTACTCATTAATCATGTGTGAATACATGAAGGGGAAGCTCAAGTTACAGCTAAGGCATTTCAGCTTCTTTTCAATTACATGCCATAGCCCAAAATAATGCAAAAACATTAACCCAGCGACCACTCACTCTCCCAAGAGCTCTGTAATGAGGCAGATGCTTCAGAAAATACTGGAAGCAGTGCAGTGGATTCAATCTTGCCCTGGGGGCATGTTCCAGAATAGGTTTTTTGTTATTTTACATGAAAATATCTAAACACAGTTAAATCTTTGTGTGTCACTCCCATGTTTCTGTCTCTCACGAGTACTTACAGGACCATATTACCAAGGGGCAATGTTGATGCTATTCTATCTATATGTTGACTGGTAACTGAAGCAAAGTGTAAGTAAGTACTCTTTCCACCTTTGTTGATGTTAGCGTAAATAATTTCCCCAGGAGTGAGTAGAAAGTTCTGGAGATCAAAACAGCGGGGTTTTCTAACCACAGCTCCCTCATTTCAATGATTTTATGCAATATCCTTGTTGGCAATTCTGTGAAGATAAAGTTGAGCAGCATGGGGAGTGCCAGAGCCCCACTGCTGGTACAGGACACCCTGAGCCCTTTCTGGTGCACAGAGGTGGGGTGACTACCATGCTTCAGGAAAAAGATCTATAGGGGAGCTTTCTTACATGTTGGCAGGATGGAAAGAGACTTTCTGCTTCCTGTAATTGGCATGAACCAGGTGACCTTTGGGTCCAACTTTTTGTTTGAATTTTGTGTTGGACAAGTTGACCAAGACGTTCAGTGCTTTTTGATAAGTGAAGCTTCTCAACCAAGTATGCCTTGTAAAAAATGAATGGGAGCCTCAAGGAGAAACATGTAATTTTTTCCTAATTTCAGTATTATAATTTCTTTTAAAATGCTTTTTAAAAACATGTTTAAAACTCAGAAAGAAAATATTTTATTCAGTTCCTATTATTTTTTTTCTATTAATTTTCATTTAAATTCCAAGAGGGAAGCATTGAGACAAAATAGTTTACTTTCTTACTTTGAAAAATACCATCTAGGCAAAGAATCATTCAGTTGTGCTGCTGTTCTGGTAACTGGTTCCCAGTGCCGGCGTCCCTCTGCGCTGTGCGTGCCTGGCAGCACTAGAGGGAGCCTGGCGTACAAGGTTCAGTGCTGGAGGCTTGGCAGGGCTAATGCTCAGTTCAGCCTGCTAGGTTTGCATATTTCTCTGTCAGTAACACTTTCCAACCTGTTACAAAGTTTGAACCTGTACCTTTCAGGTTTTTAAGAATTCCTAACAAACAGATCAGTGTGATTTTTCTGAAGACAGATCTCTTTGTATGATGCACTGCATAATGTCCAGACTCCAAAGAAGTTTCTTCACTCTGCCTTCTTTAGTTGGATTTTTTAAAATCCAGCTGTGAACTTCTCAGATGCACTGATAAGTCCCTAGGGAGTGCTCACTCTTTCTAAGTGCTGTTTAGTTTGGGTTAAAAGTTGGAGCCACATTTTTGAGCTTTGAAAACTATGATTTGCAATTCCAAAAATAGGGATTAGTACTAAAGGACTGCAGAAACATTTTAGTGCACTCGACAACTTGAAGGGGATGGATAGCTCTCCTGCCTCTGCATGCTTGGAAACTAATTATCAGTGTTTTACAGGGCTGCAGCTGGAGATAATGGAGCTTACTTAGCCACGTCTCTTTGGCTCTGTGTGAGAGGGCCTCAGTTCTGTAGCCACTGATATTAAAAATTCAGGAATCACAGGAGCCCTCCTTGCTTAAATGTTAATTACGCCTGTTCAATCTTACGCTCACAGTGCATCTCCTGGAATGGCAGAGGGATAGGTAGGTGTGCTGCCCTACCACCTAAGAAATGATGATGAGACTTTCCACTTGTTTTCTCTAAACCTGCACCCCACTGCCAGGTTCACCCCCCGAGTTGTTGACAAGCCTTTTGCTGGGGTGGAGGGTGCTGTATTTCTGTGCTAAGGTCTCACTAAAATGGATCTTGACTAGAAAACCCTTTCCCTTTCTATCCACACTTGGTAGAATCTTTTGCCTGGGTGGCATTTTAAAAGCCCAGAGCTTTAGGAGTGTTTAATAGGCCCAGAGCTTTGAGGCTGACCTGATACAGAAATTAATAGAAAATGTGTGTCAAGGGCATCATGCTGTCTATGGTGCTCAGTGTTGCTGGGAGCTGCAGGGAAGGAACAGACCTGAGCATCAGTACTAAGACTCAGTGTCTCTCTGAGGCAAGGAAGGACTGGGGATTATTCCTTACCTGCACTTATGCACTTGCACAGGGGTCAGCCATGACCCACTGTATCTTAAGCCTGCCCTAAGAAGGACATCTGATCCTAAAAGGCTGCACATTTGGACCCTGAACATTTCTTCTTCCTTTCCCAGCACAGGCGAGAACAGAACTGACCTTCTGCCTATAGCACTGCCAGGTGTTTCAGGACCTCCTCCTCTATGGTTCTGCCTGCACAGAACCATCTTAAGCCCATCTTGAACTACTCTGTGAGAGATTTCCTCTGTCTTTGCTCTTGGAATTCTGCATGCTGAAGAACAGGCATGGCAAACCCAGTGGAGCTACGCATTCCCTGCACCTCTCTGGTGGCAGGAAGGCTGTGAGGTGACATGTGCTAATTCACCCATGGAATAGGTGGTACTATCATCTATAGTGAAATACTTGCATGCAGAGCTTAAAACCTGCACTTGTACAGCAAATGATTTTGCATGAAGCCAAGCAGTTCTGCTTCCCTGCTTATGAGCCTGTTGCCATTTCTTGTTGGATACGATCCCTTGTGGAAGAGATTCATTCACTGACTGTCTTAAATGCAGTCTCTTGCTAACAGGAAGGTTAAGACTAAATTCCACCATGAGTACATAGTTTGAGAGAAGTTTCCTTCCTTAATTTTCTTACTTTTCCAGGTGACTTCAGGGCCACCATGCTATCACACAGTGCAAGGTCATTTGCAAAACCAAGGCCCACCAAGAATAAGCAAAAATATTGTTTTATCTTAACAATTCTGCCAGGCTGCCCCCCTGCATACGATCTTACCAGTTAGCAGCTAAAAAGCTACTAGAGGGCGAGGTGCAGATGTCACAAGCTGCTCAGTTTTTCTCAGTAGTGTGGGCTGAGAATTCATAGTCTGTTACTGTGCAGTTGTCCTCTGTCTGCTCTTCTTTGAATAATGAATTAGTCTTTCAGTCTGTAAACAGACCTATGAGCAGGAAACACAGGACAGTTTCCTTTCCACAGTCCTGTGAATTCTGAGTCGTACTTCCTTGATGGAAAATGGCAGGCCTTCAAGAAGGTTGGGTGAACATGCCAGTGTGGAGTGGCAAAAGGGTTTCCCCAACTCCAGGGTCCTGCTCTTCAGTGCTCCTTCTGCAGTCTATGAAACTTGTGTTACTAAGCAACAGGAGTGCTACGCCCTTGGAGATTATTAGCATAATGGTTGGTTCCAGACTGCAAGATCGAGCTGGAAAGAAAAGAACTGAACGGCATGCAGTGCCTGGAAATGTTAGATTTCAAATTATGCAGAAAGAAAAAGCATCTGGAGCTCGTTAGAAGCTGTTAGTCAGCTTCCAACACTGCCTTAACTGTCCATTTTAGTCACTTGACTATTTCATTTTACTTGGCTGTAGCAGAGTGAGAGATACTTGTCTGTGTGTGTTAAAACTCACAATGTTTGTGATACCATCCTTAGCACATGCCAAATGGGATAGATGTGGCATAGGAGGGAAGGCTCATTCAATGGTGCAGCAGAGATTATGTGAGCTGCAATTTATCTATCTGTGCAGATCGATCTCTATCTATCTCTCTATCTATCTATCTGTCATATCTATCTGCAATATCTATCAATCTGTGACCCTTCAAAAGTGCACTTGGTACAATGATTTCACTCTGGAGCATGTCAATTCACTGACATTTTTCCCTATGACTGAGGTTACCAAACTCAAGCTTTTAGTAA
This sequence comes from Aphelocoma coerulescens, assembly GCF_041296385.1. Classification (NCBI taxonomy): domain Eukaryota; kingdom Metazoa; phylum Chordata; class Aves; order Passeriformes; family Corvidae; genus Aphelocoma; species Aphelocoma coerulescens. Next base: position 19,013,800 of record NC_091020.1, read on the forward strand.
CCGATTGCAATAATTTCAAAATAATATCTGAAAAAAATTCTACTATAAAAGAGACGTAGCTGAGTGGTTTGTTTAGGTATTATTCACAGGAGATACAACATTGAGGCCTGTCTCTCACTGATAATTGATAACTAAAGGTCCAAGATATTATTGGCATAAAGAAGCTGATGATGTTTATGTACTTGTCTGATTCCAGGGCTGGAGATTGAATTCTGCTCACCTAAACAAATTAATTGAATTTACTCAACGTGTTTCTTCATGACCTGAAGTATGCCTGAGTGCAGCATCTCCACAGTGGAAAAGTTATACCTTTAAGCACTGTGAATGCACATGGTGCATTCCCTCATGAATGGGGGAGATTCCTTTCTCCTTCCCTAGCCTCTTCAGGACACTCTGGTTCAAGGAGCCCTACTTGAATATGGCATTTATTTTTTATTTTGAATTACCTCTCTATTCTTTGAGCACAGATTAAGAATACCCGGAAGGTGGACTGATACAGTCAAACAAGGAAGATACGTTGTACCTTTATTCTAAAGTAATCTAACCTAACACTTTTCTGAGTTTGAGAGAGATTTGACTGTTTCACAAGGGAAGCTGGTATTCCTTTTTAAGTCTTCTTTCCTTTTTCAATAGTATGACTTGGACCTAAGTTGTGGCTTACCAGAAAGGAGGTTTTCCTTACAAAATCTTTGGTAATTGCAAAGACTCTTAAAGAAAAGTGGTTTTAGGAGAGCTTTGGCACAGTTTTTCAGACTGTAGTCTGGAGGATGGAAGGAAAAAAAAAAGAAAATTAAAGCAGTTTTGTGAAATCTAAGAATCTATAAAGTTTATTGGAATTTTAGTATTAATTTTAGTGAGGGAAAAATCTTATCCTTTGAGATTATCTCATCTGCAATGAATCTCCAAATGGGTTGAGGTCCACCTGTCTCTAGCAAATGGCACACTGGCTATCACAAGAGTGAGATCATAGTCTGATGTTAATGGGAGAGGGATTAATAAATCACGTATAGTTTAGCCAAAGGTGGATCATCATTAGTACACATTGTGTTTACATTCTGCCATGGCTGGTGCCCTACAAACATATATCTTATAAATTAAGATATACATAGATCTGTAGGTACTTCTCTTGAGTCTATATAATTTCACTCCCTCTGGAAGTTTAGTTATTTATATCTATAAAGCACTTCAGTTTCTTTTACAAATCAGCCTTTGATTATTGATTTATTTTTTAAATGCACTTAATGCGGTTGGATAGCTGACCTTCATCTACACTGAGCTTTTGCTGTGCTGTCTAGAGAGGCGTTGGCTGGAAAAATGCTAATTGGTTATCAAGGAGAAGGTAGGAATAGGCTTGAGCTGCCTGTAATGCAATTCTTGCTCCAAGACCTTGAGTCAACAGAGAATGGAGAATTTCAGATCTCTGGGGAATTAGAGGGATCATCCTCCCTCGTCCTCTGAGACCCAGGATTGGCTTTTCCAGGGGAGAGACTACATTTAGCCTTGCTTATTTTCATGACATGGTGAATTTGTCAACCTCTTTGAGTTATGTAGTGGCTCCCAAAGTCAGCAGAGAGAATTATTTTCACCCTTGTAGGGTCTTATTAGCTGTTTAGGGCTTGTGACAAGCAGAGCAAGTGTTTCACTAGGGAGTCATGGCACCCACAAGTCAGCACATGTATATTTGCATAACATCCACACAAGACTGGCCCTGTTTAGTCCTGTGTGTATAGCATTTTTATAATGCTCTCCCCTGCTTCCTAACTCAGCCAGAAATCCAAAATAAAACTGGGTGGTTTTAGTGAGCAAGTGTGCCCCTGTGGAAAGGGAAGAACCTAACTTGATCACTCTGTAACAAACAGCCTAATCCAACCACACTTCAAATAATGCCAGGAATCCTGATCCTGTTCCATCCCTTTAAGATACCCTCTCTGAGTTCCAAATGTGTCTTGGAGGCCTTACAAAGGCCACTGGGGCAAAGCTCTGTGAAATGTACATAGAGTGTGAGAGAGCTTAATTTTAAAGGGTAAGTGCTCATGATACCTGTTTTGTACTTTGGAGTTCCCACATTCATGAACCATGTGTTGCTGAAGCTGGGGGTGCAACACAACTACTCTAATCAACAGAATTTCTTCTGATTTATACTGTGGAAATGAGATCATTGTATAATCTCTTCTTTTTTTGGACAAAGAGTGAAGGTCATATTTTTCTGTGCTGGACATGAACTCTACACCTTCTTGTGTACTGGTTTCCATAAACATTATTAGGTTTCATATGCTTAGCAGGAGAACTAAGCAAAACTTAGGAATTGTAGACCATGTGCTAGAATTCATCCTAGCTTTCATGTTTATTCATGCAAAATCCTTCTCTCAGATACACACTTTTCTCTGTAGAGAGTCCAAAGCAAGGAATAAAATAATGTGTAAACCATAGTGTTTTTCCTTTATGTACACTATTAACTGGTCCAGGATTGAATAGGCAGTAAAAGAGTGATTCATAAACATGAGAGGTGGTTGACAAGAATTTACTACTGCAAATTCAATAAAAGGGTAATGATCATAGACCGTTCCAGTGTTTTATTTAGATCTTTGAAGCTACTTTGAAGCCTTGCTTTGTGGATTTCTAGTGTGATCCAATACAGAACACAGGAGTGAAAATTAGCAGCTAGTTATTCATGCAGTAATTTTATAATCTATCCTGAACTAATTTCTTTACACTTCATGAAGTTAAAAGTCCTGACTCTGAGCTGGCACCTTAGGATTTGTTTTACACTCAAAGGAAAGAGCCTCTCTTACCACCAGTATCATATTGTGCCAGTAAGCCTGTTTACTTTGGCAGATGAAAAGTTTCTTCAATCTGTGTACTGGTTTTGGCTGGGATAGTTAATTTTCCTCATTTTAGAAGAAACTTGCAGTTGGATTTGTGCTGGAAGCCATGTTGATAATTGAGGGAAGTTTTAATTATTGCTGAGCAGTGCTTACACAGGGTCAAGGCCTTTTCTATTCCTCATACTGTCCCACCAGGACCATGAGCAGGCTTGGGGTGCACAAGAAGTTGGGAGGGAACACAGGCAGGACAGCTGATCCCCCGTGGCCGAAAGCGAGTTCCGTACCAAACCATGCCATACCTGGCATATAAAGCTGGGGGAAGAAGGAAGAGGCAGGGACATTCCGAGCGATGGTGTTTGTTCTCATCAGTCATTGTTAGATGTGATGGAGCCATGGAGATGGCTCAACACCAGCCTGCCAACGGGAAGTAGTGAGTGAATTCCTTGTTTTGTTTTGTTTGCATGCACATCCTATACTTTATCTGTTAAACTCTTAACCCACCAGTTTTCTCACTTTTCCTCCTCCAGTTCCTCCATCCCTATGCAAGGGAGACTGTGCTGGGCTCATTTAGCAGTTGGGGTTAAACCACAGTTATCCAAATCTGTCATTTGTCTCAGTTTGGTCTCTAGATATCGACACGAACAAGTCGATGGTCTTCAGATACTGACATACGTTCTGGTTCAGTGCAGTTGAAATGAAACTTTTGTTTCCTCAGAACCTTTGACTTTCTTACTTTCAAGTTAATTCTCCTGCTTTTAGTTGATCTGGGTTTTTTTATTTAAAGTTTTAATAACAAGTTGCATTTTGAGAACAAAAAAGTGGAAAAGATATTACTTCCAAAATATTAAAATGACAATCCATTTTTTAAGAACTACATTAGTTTCAAAGTACTTTGTGCAACAACAGTATTTGATATGGAGACTGAGAGACTTCTGTTTTTAAGCTAGTGTTTTCTGAATGCTTCAGAAAAACATAAGCTTTTGAGAATAAGGCTTCAGAATGGAAACAGACAGGCGTAATGGTACCTGTCATTAGCACTCTGCAGCTCTACAATGGCATGAGACTGGGAGTACAGACTGATGAGCAGTGTGGCTTAACTCAGGACAGCACTAACATAATCAATGATGCTCTGATTTTGGATTTATTTAGTCAATGATGAAACCTCAACCTTCTTCTAGTGTTGGTGTTCTCTTATTTCTGTGGGATGAGAGCGGGGGCACAGGGAGCACAGATGTTAACATGTTGGCTTTCTTTTATTGTTCTGAAGCAGGCTGTTTCAATCAAATGTTTGTTCCATACAGGAAGCACTCAGGAGGGGAAAAGACAATGCTCCAGAAGTGGCAGGTAAACTAAATCTTGGCTGCACATGATTAAGCAAAGAATTTCACCACACAGATATGTCTGCACACAGATATATGTGTGTGTACATATGTACCTCATGGCCTAAGCTGTTTTCTCACTGCTGGAGGTGAGGTTGTTGGCAAGAAGAGCACAGTATTTACATCTGGTTATTGCAGTTTTTGCTCCTCCTGCTATGAAACATATGGTGCTACTGTCTGGGTGATTACGTGTGATTTTGTGCACAATTTTAAATTGAGACCAGAGAGAGCCACCTAGTTGAATGCCTGTTCACAGATCATCTGTACATCTAAATCAATGCACCAGATGTTTTGCTGAGCTGGGAGATGTGTGTACTTTTCTGTAGTCATGATCTTGGTGACTGGAGACAAAGGAAGAAATCCATACCCTCTTGTTTATATGTAGCACTTTGTGCAGCCTTTTCTGTACAGGCAGTTGTCCAGGGTTTTCCAATATCCAGACTGGATGCATTTGGCTCACTTTTAAATTGGGAAAAAGTGCTCTGTTATGCAAATACAGCATAAAAGCACTGCATGATTATAGACAAATGCAAATGGCCTGTCTGAAGAAGAGACAGAATGAAGACAGACTCTGTTGAATGGATTGTTGTAGAAGAGGTATTGTGTTTTTCTGAATGGCAAAGGATGATTGATTTCACTATTTATAATTCTTGTCCTGGTGGACCTGGGAACCACAGGCTTCTGAGGGTGCCTTTGCATGGTTTTCAGGGGCAGAGTCTGTAGATTTTAATGCTTGTTTCCTTTCCCTGCAGAAGAGGGAGATCAGCAACTTTGATTACCTAATGTACCTGAACACTTTGGCTGGCCGCAGCTACAACGATTACATGCAGTATCCTGTGTTTCCGTGGGTCCTTGCTGACTACCACTCTGAGGTCAGTGCTTGCTGCAGAATTACATACTTTCTATGGAAGCGACTGCCCAAAGGATTGGTGAATTATGCCACTGAAGCAGAGGGGTCTAGACCAATGGTTTAAAATCTGAAATAGTTTGAACTGTACTGCTTCTATATAGATTAGTCTTATCTTCAAGTCGGCATACTGAGCATCATGTTCTGTCTCACAAAGATGGATGAACATCCGTTTACTACAGACCTGGTTAAGGACAGGTTGCATCAGCTCAGCAGATAGGCATGAACAGGTTTATGTGACCACAGAGAAGAAGTTTTAGACAGAAAAGACTTGAGAGCAATTTGCAATCTGACAGGTCCTTTATTTGTGAAGTTCTGGAGGAGGGTAAACCTGTGATCTTCTTGTATGAGCAAAATATTCAACACAGTCTTGCCACGATCCAGTATCACTGGAATAGTCATGATGTCTAAGATCTTAAAATCTCCATCTCTGCTGGTTTTCTTTTCAGACTCTAAACCTCACTAATCCTCATACATTTCGGGACCTGTCAAAGCCCATGGGAGCACAGACTGTGGAGAGGAAACGCAAGTTCATCCAGCGCTTCAATGAAGTGGAAAAGAGTGAGGGTGAGTGTTTTAAGAGACTAATAGAGAGCAGAGGCTTGAGTCCCCTCAGAACACCCAAAAACTTTGCAGAGCTGTGGCTACGGGAAACACCATGCCAAGGAGAACCCCTCTCTCTGCTATATACAATCTGATTAATGATTGAAAGAGAAATGTCTCCTGCAAATACTTCCTTATGTGCCTTGTACTGCTGAATTCTGTTCTCTTCCCTTGGACAGAAAAAAATGCTACAGCAAAAAGCAATGTTCCCTGGAAAAGACTGTGCTGTTAGCTAAGCTGCACATGTTGGTCTTATTTGTTAGCTAAGCTTCATGTAGGAGGCTGCTGCACACAGGTTAACTAACAGCTACCTTAAGAAAAGGAAACAGAATGTTAAAGCTGTTGACCTCTGGAGATCAAGACCTTTTTGGCACTACTGGAGAAAGGGATGGTCTGGAAAATTAAAGGCCTTATTCTTCAGAAAATGAAATGTGGAAGGCAAAAAGTGAACATACTTCAGTAGTAACTGCACATTCAATGCACATATTCAGTGCAAGGTGTGCTTTAGCTCACAGGTCTTTGAACACATCTGCTTAAAATACCTGTTCCCTATTTAGCTGTATTGTGGTAACTGGATGCTATGGGCTTGAAATGGTGGCATTTTGTACTGAAATCTGATTTGTGTGCAATTTCCAGGAGACCTGTCAGCCCAGTGCCATTACTGTACTCACTACTCATCAGCAATTATAGTGGCATCTTATCTGGTCCGAATAGAGCCATTTACCCAGACCTTCTGTTCTCTGCAGGTAAGGGGCAAGATAACTTCTTTCCTGCACCTTGTTATGAACTATTTAGTGCATTACAGAGGCTGTGTAATGAAGGGGAATTGCCTCTGACACTTTCTGTACTCTCTGTGTGGACTTGGGGCTTACTCAGGGCAACCTTTATGCCATGAATGTTGAATTCAGTGAAAACATCTTAATGGGACCATGATTGATGCAAGGGAGAAGGATTATTTAGTTTTGTGAGAACTGAGGCATGTAAACAGATAGCTAATATTTTATTACCTGTCTGACCATGAACTTCTGACTTTGGGGCAGATGAGACTTGGTATCATGTTCTATGAGATGGTAGGTCTTCTAAGCCCAAGTACGCTCATGTGGCTACTGGCAAGCACTTGGAGCTTGCTGTGGTGGCATAAGGAGCATTCCTGGGCCAGGTGAGGATATTTAGGTTCTGGTAGGTGTGAAATGATAGGGATCATGGAATCAACTTCCTGAAGAAGTAGGATGACATTACATCCAGCGCTCCAGAAGGAATATTTAGTGTAATCTTGTTCTGATCTTCTTACTGTTTATACAGTGCCAAGCTGGCTCTCACCATGGAATTGAATTTATGGAAATAGAATGTTGTGCGTACCTTTCCCATCTGCCCAGCATACAGGGGCACCAAATTTCCTGATTGCCCTTTTCAGCAGGCAGCTGGTAATGCCCAAGCAAATATACTTGGGCTGCAGCAGAGAGTTGTTACCTCATTTCTGTAACGTGTTGTGTTATAACAGGGTCTACCAGGAGGACAGATCCTTCAAGGTGTATTTTTTAAGGAGTATCTTGCTGAAACCTACCTATCCTTGTGGAGAAATACAGGAAGATAGCTAGGCCAGAATATTCCACGTTTGGAGACTGCTGTATGGATAATGAGGGATGGCCATGTCTCCTGCAGCTTTCCAAGTGCTTTGCTGTTGTGGTTTGGGTTTTTTTTCAGTGAACTAATACAAATAAAGTGCTGTGTTAATTAAGTAATAAGCCCTGTGATATTGGCTGCTACCAGCAGTAGCTGATGGTTTAGTGAACCACCTGAGGCAATGGTTGCCATCACACTCTGTGAGCCATATGTTAGCTGCAGTCATGAATGACTGTGGAGCAGTTATTTCTTGTTGTAAACAACAAAGGCTGCTGTATCTCCCTGGCACACTTTTCATGCATAATGAGTTCACAGTCTGAGTGAATGCTTTGTGGCTGTGTTTGTGTGATTAGCAGGTAACCAGCAGTTTTGTGAGGATAGTTGTCTTCAAAGGCTGCTGAGATCTGAAGCACTCAAAATTTTGTCTGGATGTGGATCCACTGGAAGAAACAGTAGAACTCCTTCCATTCTTACTCTTTTGCTTTTATGTTGGTGCATGTTCAGCTGAGCTCATTGTTGTCATTTACCCCAGGTGACTGGTCCTATGGCAGCTTAGGAATTGCTAACTGTGAGATGCTGTCAGGCAAACAGCAGATCTGAGAACTGTATGATCAAGTCAAAGGCAGGTTGCAAAAAGAGAACTGCCACACTTAAGACCCTGGAAGGGTGCTGCTGCCTTTGGGAGCTGTGAAACCTTCTCAGCATCTTAAAAATTGAAAAAGCTACATTTATATCTGCAGATGGACAGTCTGAATACATGACAAAGAAATGCAGCAACTTGGATGCACTCTGTGCAAAGTTGATGTTGGCATAACATCTTGTCTCTCAGGTCAAACAGTTTGATTTGCACCTGACCACAGAAGGCAGCAGTGAGCAAGCGTTGCCTTCAGTAACGGGACTGTACAGGAGAAACCTTATTTCACCTTTTTTAAGTGTATTGAAATCTGGCTCTGGATAAAAGTTTGTATGTGCTGTGCATATTGTACTGGAATGGAGGTAAAATTGGTTTATCAAACAGGTATTGGCTGGTACCTTCCACTTTACCTTGGTCAAGTAGCTCCTGGAATTCTTTCCAAGAATTGGCCTTAGCATCATAAAAGAGCAATAAAGGTTTCTATGTTTAGTGTCTTTATTGGAAAGGCATTCCAGGACTCCATGCCTTCAATATTGAGATTTGCTTTTGATCAACTCATCTTTTTATCCCTTTTTATTCTTATCCCACTTTTGCACTTCAGCTATCAGATTGACCTTTCCTGACATTTCCCTCTCAAAAGTACTTATAGACAGCAGGGTCTTTACTCTTCATTGTGTTACTGACTCTTGAGCAGTCATTTAAGCACTACCAGCAGGTAATAACTTCTCAGGATCTCTGGGCATGTTGGAAGTCTTTGCACCATCATAAGCAACTCTTAGAAACACTTTGAGGTCTTTGGGTCTAGAGTACCACCAAGGTGATGCTTAGTGTTATAAATTTGTGAAGTTCTGACTTCTCTCCAGAGATCATTTTGTCTACTTGCTTTGTATATACCCTGCTGGACTGTAGTTTTTAAAAGCATATTTTTCCAGTATTTCTGATGACAGTAAGGCCTCTACTGAAAGGAAAGAAAACAGAGACTTACTGTGTCAAGCTGTAGAAAAGTCATAAGAGTTCGTTGTCTCGCAATCTAAAAGCATAAAGCAATTCTTGATTCTCTTTTTCCCTTTCAGTGCAGTTTTTGCATTCATAGAGAGAGAAAACTCATTAATTCTGATATAAATATATGCAAATAAATTTATTAATATAGGAAATGGGAAAATCAGTTATTGCTTCCTTTATAAATAATACAGGCTTAAGTTTTAAAGATATTACTTTTCCCTAAAATGAATTAGACAGCCAGGGAAAAAATCACATTTTTTCGTGGTGGTAATATCTTTAACCAGATTTGTCGCGCTAACAGCATTTCCTATGTATATATTATTTTTATTTAATACAGGTAATCTTTTTATTACAAATCATATTGTTTCTCAGGAGATTACCACCAGCTCTCATAAAAGCTGCAAAAAAAGATGAAAAAGCATCAATCACCACCAGACACAGCACACTGTGTGCAGATTAAATATACAAAGCCCTTTAATATGCTTCAATGAGATACTTGTTAGCTGTTGATTTATTTATAGTCCTCCTTCTACTCTGTTTTAATTTCAATTTGAATTTGACTCCGAGGGTCCCTGCCTAATAATGATCAAGAGCAAGATGACCTTGTGCATCAGATTAACTCCAGATAGGCTTGCTCATGTGATTAGCCACTCTTTCACTCTGTCCCTTGAGTGGGTGTGGGAAGGCTTCACAATTGTCACTGGTATAAAGAAGGACAAGAAGCTAAAGCAGAACTATGCTATCATTTAGAGATGGGGCTGGACCAGAAGCCTGGTCACAGTTCACCTTAGGGGAAAGAGGGGTGGGATCTTTCCATCTGGAATATATGCTCAGTTTTGGTGTGAGTCTTATCTCAAAAGACAAGCAAGGAATAGGGCTTCAGCACTTAGGGTTTTTTGACTACTCTCTTCTAATAACTTATCCATGAAGGTATTTTCTCCCTCACAAAAGATATGGCAAAAATTACTTCTTGACTTGCAGTTGCCAGACTGAGCAGAGCAGATCTAAAGGAGTTGCAACCTAAGTGTGCAAGTACTCGGGGGAATAAAAAGGGCAGTGGTTCTTAGCATCAGAAACCCATGTGGGAACTGCTGCTGGGGTTCTTCTGGTCCATGGGAGTGGGCACAGCGTGAGAGTGCTTAAATGTTGTTTTCCTATACGACAGATTGCAAGTCAAAACTTCAGCTGATTGTTGCTGTACAGAAGTACAACATCCTCCTCATCTAGCACATGCAACAGTCTACAGGCAGAGAGAAAACTAACTGAAGGTTTTGTTTTCCCTAGAGGTCAGCCACAGACAGAACCTGACTGCATCTCATATCTTTAACAGATTGACTCTTGCACCTTGTCTGTGTTTTAGTGTCTTCATTATGCAATCCCACTGGCTTATTATTTTTGCCTAGGGAAGCAGCTTTGAGGATTGAGTGGTTGAGGGTGAGCAATCATTCACACATGTTCACTGTACTGCAGAACTATTTAAAGGTACTCGTTCTATCTCTGAAAATCTCTCTTGAGCCCTGGCAGTGGGATGTACTGTTATGTCCCATGACATATAATCCAAATTAATTAACCCCAAGGAGAAATATCTATATTAGCCTGGAAGCACTGCTGCCAGCACCTGAACTAGGTATTGAGAAACAATTCAGTTCTGTCACTTTAATACAGTTAAAAAGTCAGTTTTCCTCTAAAACAGTTTGATTTTTCTGACAAACTCATTCAGATGATCTCCAAAATCTGATTTTTGTTTGGTTATTTCCATTATTATAGAAATTTTATGTTACAGTAAATTCTTTCATGCTCAATGTGGGGATTCATATGTAAAGGCAAACCTGGATTTTCACAAATGCATACAGTATCTAAAATCCCATTAGGAAATTCTGTAGAAAATATGGTTTAATTAGGAGGCACATATCCTTCATTCAGTAAGTGACTTTTTTTTTAAATTTCCTCTTGAGGCCTTAGTTCAGAATAATGTCCTGGGATACTAAGGCTGCTTTTGTCTAGTGTTTGACTCTCATTAATCTAAACATGTTCAAATATTCTCAAGATGTGAGGTAGTTTTTTTTCTTCTTTATTACTTACCAGTTCAACTCGGGTCCCAGAATTTTTTTTTTCTCCCCTCTTTATGCTGTCTCTCCTTCCCATAAGGAATGACCAGTCCCTGCACACTCCTGCCCACTGGGCCTTTCCTGTTTTCCTGGATCTAATGTATGTTAGTTACTTCAGTGGTAACCTCTCCTTCTCCAAGGATTTTTTTCACAGGACAATTGCACATAAGATTGTTCAGACTTGTTTGGGTCACAAATGAATTTGGCCATTGCTTGCAAATCACTTTGGGATGAAATAAATTAATTGCTTTCAGAAGCATTACTAATGGGCATGGTGATATTCTCAAGCTGCCCATGATGGCTCCTGCTTGCCTCTGTGTTACTGCAGGCTGTGCTAAGACTCCAGGTTTGATGGCTTCTCAACATACATACCTACAAATCAGGACTAAGACAGGTCCTAGCATAAGATCACACTACTTAGAGCCAGGACAGATCTTGAGGCATCCCCTTATCAGCCATGTGATAAGGGGATCATTACAAAATTAGCTAAGATGCTTTTAATTTAACAGAATAGTGACACAAGTCTTTTTGTCTGTCTCCATTTCACAGGGTGGGAGTTTTGATGTTGCAGACAGGATGTTTCACAGTGTCAAGAGCACATGGGAATCAGCATCAAGGGACAACATGAGTGATGTCAGGGAGCTCATCCCTGAATTCTTTTACTTGCCAGAGTTCCTAACCAATGCAAATCACTTTGAACTTGGTAAGTTCTAGTGTTCCATCCAACATCCTACCAAAAGAAAAGATCCAGATCTTGTGTTGAGAGTCAGTCTCTGGGCATTGTGGACTGATGAGTCTTTCTAATGATGAGATGATAATTTTTTTTATTCAAATAGCACTACAAGAATGCAAGCTTCTGAAAACTGAATTATGTCAGAAGAACCAAGTTGCCAGCTCAGGAAGAAGCAAGCAGTTCCTACTAATTACTGTGCAAAAGAATTACACATTTTGTCACACAAAAGTGGATTTTTATATAACCAATCTAGTTGGTTGCTTTTGAAAATTTGGCCTGTATTATCAAATCTATGTAGCTATTGAAAATGTATTATTCCTTTGGAGATGTGTCAATTGTTAAATGGTGTTGGTGAAAGGTGGGATTGTTTTTGGTTTTGTTTTTTTTTTTTTTTAATCTCCATGAGATCACAAGGTGATTAAAGTTTCCAAATGTCCTCACTCTCATCTTCAAAGGTTCTGCACAACTCACATGAACTTGATACATTTTCCCTGTCCTCAAGCAGCATCACAGTCCCCTCTGAATGTACACTGTCTCTAAATCTTTCTGCATCCTTGATGAAGGCTCAGAGAGAATACAGAAAAAACACTCTTCGGAAATAAGCATGGCAGTTCTGATTCACTTCACTTGACAGGACTTTCACACCATTTGCAATGCAAAGCTGCCTTCTATAATAGACACTGTTTGGTTAACGATTAAGGCAGGGGGAAAATACCTGAAGAATTATCCTAAATTGGTGACAGCAAAGGCAGCTTAACGCATGTTATTGAAATCTAGCTGTAATTGTATTTAAGATACCAGTGAAATGAGGCATGCTAAAAGATAGGAATGTATATATTTATATATAAGAATAGGGGGGAAAAAACGTGTTAGAAGTTTGTTAGAAGTTTGTTAAAAGATAAAAAAGAATTGGGGTAGTTTCATCCTGAAAGGAGGCCAAGAAAAAAAGCCTGGCTGAAATAAAGATACAGAGACTGAGTGGAACTGAGTGGAGGGACCCAAAGGACACCAGAATCTTGCCAGTAGAGAGCAAATATACAGGAAGATTTTACAATAGGCAAAGCCAAGAACCCAAATCTGTACTCTGCTAAACTGTAGGGATACTTGTGGTCCCAGAACTGAACCTCAATTTAGATTTGAATTCATCCAGTTGCACAACACTGTGCTCTGAATTAAGAACATACGCTCACCTCCTGAAAGGAATCAGGTTGCAAAGGACTTGAGAACAAAATCCCTCTCAGTGGCTCCTTTGGTAGGAATATTTGGCAGTTAGGCCCAGAGGATTATGTATAAAAAGAAAGTTGTGTAAACACATTTGTCTTGTCTGTGTTTGCATTCTGTACTAAAATGGTCTGTGCTGAGGACATGCATATTTTTACTCTGTTAATGACAATTACTAGAACATCTTCTCAATGCTTTATTACTGGATCAGAAATCCCAGAACACTGATTCTTCAGTATTCTATGGCCCTAAATTTGATGAACATGAAACTGCCTGTAGGAAAATCACCTCAACTTCCTTTGACTTTGGTGTTTCAGTAAAGTTGTTCCTATTTTCAATGTGTCTGATTCTTGTTTTTGGTTCTCCCTTTGTAATTCCTGCAGGCTGCATGCAGGATGGAACAGTGCTGGGAGATGTGCAGCTTCCTCCTTGGGCAGATGGGGACCCCCATAAATTCATTCTCCTGCACAGACAGGTCAGTGAATATAAAGGTTTGTGACAAAATGCTACCTGGGTGCCATTGAAAATGAAGCTCCGAAGGCCAGAGTCATGAATGAAAATGTTGAATCCAAATGCATCCTATCATTGTGGAGTTTGTGTTGGTTCTGAACTTTGCATGTCTATAATTGTCTGCCTAATAATTTCCCTTGAATCAAGGCAAACTTTTCAGACCAGATGTGGAATACATGCAAGTTTGTGGCATGACCATATCTCAGCCCACAAGTGTAAGAGAACATAATATACTGTACAGGAATTTATATGCATACAGTTCCGTGTTGTTGCTAACAACATGTGTTTATTTAAATTATTTATTTCCATCTCTGAGTCATGCCAGAACTAAAGTTATTTTTTTATTTTTGGGGGTTGGGATGGGGGAAACCTAATGTAATTCTCTGCCTTTAATGGAGTCAGCCTTGGCAATTTGAAAACAAATAGCTCTAAGGTCCTGAGACTTACTGCAATTAGTGCTATCTATTAATAGTTAGAAAGTCTTCTGTGTGATGTCATCTGCTTCATAAAATTGAAAGCAAATGCAATTCTAGATGAAGATTGTTGCATTGAACTCAGACTTTGCAGCACAATATCTCGGTGCAGGTCTCTATAGTGCTCCTGCATTACCCCATCAGATTTCCTTGGGTGAGCTGCATGTGTGAGTGCACACAGATTGTTGCTGTGTACAGCTGTGATGAATGTATGTGTTAGCATTGGTGGGGCTAAACAAACAGCCCATGATTTTCAAGGCATTACATTATCCTGGTTTGTCACGTAACTTCAGTTTTTGCCTCAGGGGTGTGGGTTCTTCTTACCTCTGCTATCCAGGTCCTGCCCTTGGGATTTCAACTTTCTCTCTCCATAATCACTTTGTAGGTGATTATATTCAAACCTGTGGATACAACCATCTTTTCTGTTTTGGTATCTCCAAATAAGCCTTTCCTCAGCTGACCTCTCCAATGCTGGCTTAAATCCTGTCTCTGACCTCCTTACTACCTTAACTTCTTGTTCCTCTTTTGAACAAAACCAGAGTCATACTCTTATTTTGTAAATACTTTTCTTCACTGTTCACTGAACCATTAACAGCAACCACAATATTCCCACTAAGTTACCATTACTTTCATAGAATCATAAAATGGTTTGGGTTGGAAGGGACCTTAAAGATCTCCTAGTTCCAACCCCTCTCCCATGGGCAAGGATACCTTTCACTGGACCACAATGCTCAAAGTCCCGTCCAACCTGACCTTGAATCGTTTCAGCAATGGGGCATCCACAATTTTCTCTGGGCAGCCTGTTCTAAATTCTAAGCACCCTCACAGTGGAAAGTCCCTTCCTAACATCTAATGTAAATCTACCCTCTCTGTTTAAAGTTGTTCCTCTTTTTCCTATCACATTCCCATGTAAAAAGATCCTCTCTGGCTTTCTTGTAGGCCTCCCCCTTAGGTACTGGAAGGTTCCTGATGCTGCAAACTCTTTGGCTTGTGAATGACTGAGTATGAGACAGAGCCTGTTCAACTCTGGTTTCATTCACACATGCTCAGGTTACTCCTGTGAGTGAACATGGATAAGGTCTAAGCCTGTGCTTGCCTACTTATTTTTGTGCAGTAATCCTGCTTTTGTGGGGTTTTTTTAATGACTGTTGCTTATATAGTGTGACTGTCGATTATATAGTGAGATATTTCATCTTTTCATTTAAGAGATTGAGGCTCTCTTTAGTTTCTATTTTGAATTTATGACCTGAACACTTCACTTTAAATCTGTGTCAGAACAATAATGCTAAAAATATTTAAAGGAAGTTAAAGTTCTATCTTTCTGCTTTACCTATTTAGAAATGGATAACTCTTGTTATGGATAACCTACTAAAAATTTTGTCTTCAATCATTTTGAAAATGCAATCATCTACCAGATTTTTTTTTTTGCCAAAGAGCTGAAATTGAGATTAAGAGTCACATTTAGAATGTATCATTTCCTTTTCATACACAATAATAGGCATTACTGAGACAGACTTCTCTGAAGCTGTGCAGAAAGTGACTTAGAGGCTCAGAGCTCTGTTCACACTGAAAGGTGATGGAAGGGAAGAGAGACCTGAGCTTTTGTCAGAGTCCATAACTACAAAATGATACAGCTACTAGGAGGAAGGAGATCCTCATTTAAGTTTTGTGTGCACTGCAGACTTGCTCATGGGAGTAAAGTCTTTGCTAAACTGAAGAGTTGAATCCAGGGAATGCCCAGTCTCCTACCTACTGCAAATTGGTTTTGGCCGCTGAGGTCAAATATGCAACAGTTCCCTCGTATTCCTCAGTGGCTCCTTGGAAGGTATGGAGGTTTTGGGGCTGTCTGGTTCCTTTCACTGTTCTGTCTCATGGTCTCTCTGTGACTGTCCAAGGTGCTCAATCTCTGTTTTCCAGATTCCCAAATATGGGAAAGACAACACTGTCCTTCCCTACCAGATGTGCTGCAGACAAAAAGCCACGTATGACTGAAAGATGCTGCAATTTTACATTGATGCTTTTTAAAGAAAAACATAGGGAGACATCCTGTCTATTCTACTGTGGTTTGTTTGGAGTGTAAAATACTGAGCTCCTTACTGCTTGTGTAATGGTGAATACTCCAAAGGCACTTGGATACCATGGAGAAATCTGCTTTTACCTAGTACTTTGGAGTAATGGTACCATTTGGAAATGAATCTGCAGTCATCCCTGCATAGCATGGATTTGCAGTCACTGTAGAATGATCTCAGATTGTGTGAACCAGATTTGTTTTGGATGAAATGAAAGAAAAGCTGCACTCCAATTGTGTGCTCCAGATGCTGGTAGCATTCAGCTTGCGGGAGCAGTCTGGATTTAGTTGGAAGTAAAGCCCCCAGAGTGCATTTAATGTGGATACTGGGTGCTCTCTACCATTTGTCTACAGAACTGCTTCCACTGAGCTGCACTATTTAATAACATTGGCACAGCTGATAAGAAAATTAATTCAAATCTCAAATAGGAGCAGCTTAGCAAATGAAAGATCATGTTTATACACTTGTGTTCTTAATAATTTGCCAGACCTGATCAGATTTCCTGTACAGTCAGTGCAATATTGTCTTCTTCAACCATAGCTGGTACTAGGTACTACACAGGGCAGTGCAAGAAACCTTAATTAGCCTGCCTGGGAGACTTTGTCTAACCCTGAAGTGAAAAGTCAGAGATCTTGAATTCTGAAACATGAGGGTTTCTCTCTCCTCTGAAATCATCCACAAGGCTGGAAGTACTAATTACTGGTATCGTAAAACAGATTGAAGTTGACACTGTTCTGAGGTTTGGCTATTACTTTCAAAAATGTGAGAGTGAAGAATTGTTCTTGACATACAACTCTGAACAGCTTCCTGTTTCATGCTTAATAAGTTAGGAATCTAGTTCACTGAATAAATGTATATACTTCCTCCCTAAACCACAAGTTCTTCCTCCCTGGCTGGGCTTGCCATAGTGCTCAGTGAAATACTTTGAGTCTGCACAGTTACAGCTCTATTAGTTGCTTTGTTTTGCTTTGGCAGTGATGCCAGTCAAAATTTACAGTTTGTAATTCATGGACTAACTGCTTTTATTAATAAGAATGAGTTCCAAGTCTGTTCAGGGACAGATTGTACACTGTGCTTGTTCTGTGAGCTGCCCTGTGATCATTATAGCTATGGGCAGGGTCATTTGCACCAGCTGCACTGGGCAACTGTCTGCTCTGTGAAATGAGCCATTGTTCTGGATCCCATTAGCTTGTTTATTTCTGCTGTGCTTTGGGTGGGCTGGTCTGCTTGGAAGACTTTTCACTGAACATCAGGGGTTACACAGTCAAATGATTTGAAGATAGAAACGTACTTTTAATAATGCTTGACACTGCTGCTTGAATCATTGGGCAAGGCTGTTTGGGAATGCACAAAAATTTGGTGAGGCAGGTGATGGCAGGAGCAATAGCATTTAGTGATGCCTCATGGGTAAGACTGGCTAACCTGGTGGTGGGCACAGATTCAACTTGAATTTGTGTCCTCTGCTTATGAACTTGCTTGTCTGGGTCTTCCAGGCACAAGTTTTACTCTGTGATTGCATTAGCATCTCGCCCAGTCTTCTCCAGTAGTAATTGTTCATTCTGGTCCTATTAATCCATGTGCCAATCACTATGGGCGCCAAGATCTGTGGAATGCTTTCATTTTGTTTTGTGGAACCTACCTGTGTTGTGTCTGAGGATATTGCTCCTGGTGTCTGTTAAGTCAAACATGCTGGACTCTGTCCTTCGGTTTCCCCTCGGGATCCACTTTAGTCTCTTTTGGTGTTTTATGAGCCTGTGCTGAGAATGGTGGTACTGGAGGAACTGAAAGTGTGATGATTCATTTGCAGAGAATTTGTCTCCAGCAAGGATTGGAAAGCAGTAATGCTTTTGTAATGGATACAATCTAGTGAATTAAGTAATTTTGTTTTGGTTTCAGGCACTGGAAAGTGATTATGTCAGTGCACACCTTCACCGCTGGATAGACCTTATTTTTGGCCACAAGCAGCATGGCTCAGCTGCAGTGGAGGCAGTTAACACCTATCACCCTTACTTCTATGGAGACAAGATGGACCTCAACAACATTAAAGATCCTCTGATTAAGAGCACTATCCTGGGATTTATCAGCAACTTTGGACAGATACCAAAGCAGGTATCACTTTATCATAAGAGTGGAGAACATAATCTATCTTGATCTTACAGTATTTTGACTGGAAACCAGTAATAGTAATGTAAATCAGAAACATCTTCTGATTTAAACCTGCTGAAAGATGGGCTATAGGCTTTTCCAGATTTTGTACTACATCAGTATGCACCCTCACTCTCTAACCATGCTGCTCCTGTTGTATGCCATACAGCTGCAGCATCAGCTCTGGGTTCTGCTCCTTCAGCACAGTCACACAAGTAATCACTAGTCTGGGAATGGGTATAATCAACTAAAACCTCAAAGCTCAAAGTCTCACCTATGCTTTTCTTTCTTGTCCGGAATTGCTGGGATTAGCTTTCTGTCTCTGTGAGAGAGGGATGTAGTCTGATGAAA
This sequence comes from Aphelocoma coerulescens, assembly GCF_041296385.1. Lineage (NCBI taxonomy): Eukaryota > Metazoa > Chordata > Aves > Passeriformes > Corvidae > Aphelocoma > Aphelocoma coerulescens. The sequence goes on from NC_091020.1 coordinate 19,032,383, forward strand.
ATATTATATGCATAAGATTTTATTTTAATTAAGAGATTATATATTATAGTCTTGGTGTCTGTTATTTTAAGATTTAAACAGGTGTTTCTCCTGAGTGGTCATACAAATAGAGATTTATTTTTCAATGACATTCCTTTGCTCTAGCTCTTCACAAAACCACATCCATCTAGGAATGCTCAAGGGAAAAGTTCATCAGGAAGAGAGACTGGGCCGTTCCTTCACTCAAGTGGAATTCTTCCTCCTTTTGTGAGCAGTCTGCAAAATCTGAAGCTCTCACCAGTTACCATAAAAGGTGCTGCAGGGGCTGTGTTCCATTTTCTGACAATACACAGTTCTTAGGATAAATCTGGGTTTTCAAGAGCACGAAAGTAGTCACACAGCTTTGTATGGGGTGGTTCAATCAAGATCCCTTCTGCCAATTGTGATTTATGTATCTGTGTATTAGCAGTGGGGATTGAAAGCTTCTTCAAACTTCTGTTGTAGAGTTCAGAACAGATTGTTTTTTATAAGACATCACCCCCTCTGCATGGATCCATGTGGTCCACTGGAGAGGAGCGTTTCCACTATTGTGTCTGGAATCTCAGTTTGCGTGGATTTGTGTCTCTGGGCCTGGCCACAGCACTGAGCCCAGATGTGGGACCTGCCAGCCTCACCACACAAGCTGTGCAAGGAGAAAAGTTAGCATCAGTGCTCTAAACCAAACAGAATTAAATATTTTCTCTGTCTTGCTAGACTATCCCAAGGGAGCTATTGGGCACATTGTTCATACAGAGAAAGGCATTCTGGCTGTTGAAAAAAATAAAATTTTGATTCCTCCTCTTTGGAGCAAAACATTCTGCTGGGGATTTGAGGACTTCACCTGCTGCTTTGGCAACTATGGATCTGACAAGGTAAATAATAAAACATACTAAGAATTTAAGAAATTATTTATATGTTGTGGTCTTTGACTGGTTTGGGCACCCATTTCAGAGGCTGTTGGGGAGCTGATTTCAGAGGATGCTATACAGGACTTTCTCACAGTCAAGCTTCTTGAGGAATCTCAAGTTGAACATCCAAGATAGTGTAAAATCATTTTACACTGCTCAAAAACATGGCATTTGCCTCTAAATTATCTCCGGTTTTCCATCCAGTGATTGTGTTGTCCATGTTGTTGCTGTGTAAGGACAACACAAGGTCTTCTGGTCACTGATTAGAAATTTCATTGTGCAGAAATTTCTGCTGGAATTAAGACAGAACCATCTGTCAATTCCCCTCTGGCTTCAGCAAAGTCCAGTGCATTCATTCAAAATAATGAAGTTAATACTCTTACTTCTTTGCTGTTAAAAATAGATGGTCTATATCATCACACTGCTTGTTAGGGCACTTGGCAGATCTAGTTTCTTCCTCTGCCATAAATACACTGATTTTTGGATGTGTTTGGGACAATGTTATGATATGCAAAGACTTCTGAGTTAGCTTGGGTACCAGAATAGCATAACACATAATTCAGCAAGATACTGACTTGGGTATTTGTGCAAGTGGCATCATTATGTTTTTACAGACATTCCCAAAGTCAATGGAAATGAAAAAGCCATGAGATATATTCCAACTTCCACTCCCTGTATAATAAAATCAGTGCTTAGCAGTTCATACTGTTGCTGCAGGCATAAATTATTCAGTTTGTCACTTCAAAACTCAGGGTGACACTGAGCATAGTGAGTGTGACTACACAGTCACTATAAGTAATAGTTAGGAGTCCAACTTGAATATTCTCTTGGTCAACAGTGCCAGTGGACATGAGCTTGTAAGAAACTTTAGTCCTTGTTGTAAGTAGGTAAAGGTTTGTTCTGTCTGTGGTAGGGGTTTTATAGCTGTGCCACCCAACTCCACCAGAATCATTGGTACCAGAGTGCTGTCCCAGTTGTGTGGGGGAGAGCTAATGCAGAATGTGCAGGAGGATGTTTGTGCTGTAATTGTAGCAATGTGCAATGGATCTGACACTGCTTTAGACTGATTTGGGTGTTGCTGACAGAGCACAGAATGGAATTTAGCGCTTTGTCGTTTGGCTTTTCAATCCAAATAAGAGGAGGGTTGCAGGGCCTGGCAGTAACTGTCAGTAGGCCATCACAGCCTGAGCTTTCTCTTTAATCTACATGGAATGTTTGCCTTCTGTTACTGTATGGCAGCAGAATGAGCTTTCCTGAAGTTATGTAGGAAGTGTGGCACAAGAGAAATTGGGACCCAAATCTCCTAAGACATGAGATACTGAGCTTTGTTCAGCCTTGGCCCCTAGAAGATGGCACAGATGAGTGCAGCCACAGACTGTGCGTGTCCATGTGTTCACAGCTGTGCTCACATAGAGACTGGTTATGATGAACTTTTCTTTCTTAGATTTAAAATATGGAGGCTCAGTTTTGAAAATTGAATCTGCCATTTGGTATTAGTAAATACATGGTATCACCAGATGAGCATGTGACTTAAAGATGCTTTCTTGTACAGAATGTGACTACATTCGAGTGCATGGCAGACTGGGGAAGGTGCCTCTGTGCAGTGTGTCCTTCAGCAACTACCATAATCACATCTGGAACAAGCTCAGTTGTGTGTGTCTGGGAATTCTCCCTGGTCAAGGACAAAGTGAAATGTCTAAACCTGAGACAGGTAAGTACTGTGGCTCTTCTGCTACGGAAACTTAATGAAATCCAGAAGATAAGGTTTTTATCTCTCAGATGTTTGTCAGAAGAAGCACCTTTGGGTGAATCAAGAAGGCAGGAAAAAAGCCAGTAATAAGCAGTATAATGTGACAGCCAGTTATCAGGTCAGGAGCTGATAATATGCCTTGTACCAACAGCTTATAGCTATGAGTTCCACTTGGTGGATTTTTTCCCTTTAGTAGCATTTTCAAAGTTCATCATGATAAAAGAAATGATGAAGATAAGGCATATTCTCCTCTCTTGGAGTGCAGCCCTTGGGTTATTTTCAAAAACAAGTATCACCTGGAGATGCTTATAATTTGTTCTGGGCTGCTACAGCAATGGACAGGATCTCTGAAACATCCTGTGAAATTAGCTAGTGGAGATGAAGGCTCAGCTAGGCAAAGTCCTTGATTCTTTTTTCTCAGCCCGAGTTCAGAACATAAAAGGTTCATCTGTCAGTCTGTGAGGGAGGGATGCATCCAATAAGAAAGCTATAGTTTTTGTCCTCATTATCCAAAGCCCTGTAGTGGTTGTTGATTTAGACTTCATCTATAGTCATCAACCAACACTGTATAATGCTATTTCATTTACAAAATTGAATTTTCATGCAAAATTTGTGTGGTTCAGCTATGGCAAGTTCTCAGCTTTACAAGTACAACTAGAGTACACCACTATTATATCTGGAAGGTAGCATGGGGCCCTTCTTCCCTAAAGAAATCAAGAGACTCTTGATTAAAAAAACTCTGCTACTTTTAGGCACACTACTAAAGGGTTCATTGATCACCAAGGTCTCCAAGTGTTGGAAGCTTCTTCTGTTCGTTTGTTCTGGAGGGGTGTTCAGATGATATTTCAGTACTTTCCATACCCTAAGCCAAAACATATTTTGTCATTAAATGAAGTGAAAACTTCATGGTCTGTTGGGATGCCAGAGAAATATTTAGATCTTCATTTATCAGACATTCCTGTTGGAATTTTTGTTGAAATTAGGGGGGCAAACTGTTTTAGAGCAGCCTCTCTTCTGAGGTTTATGATGTTTAATGCTGTAGAAGACAGAAATATGAGACAAGATCTGATGACCTTTTAATCCAGCTGGTTATTATTTCAAGGCAGGACATGAACATAGGAATGGAAGAACTAGCAGTAGAGAAGAGCATAAGCAGTAATTTTCATCAACATCCAAATGATACAAATCAGGGGGTCAGTTTGAGTTTCAGGCAACCGAAGAGGCTGTCTTTTATCTTCACTATCATGCCTTTCTCTTTAACAATTTTAAATCAGCCTTGCTGATGTGTCCCACTGTGATTAATTTGCTATTACCCAAAATCCACAAAGTGGTATGAGATCATGCAATGACAAATTCTGTATTTTTTCCTTTACTTTGCTAGCAGAGGCTTTTTTTTTTTTTTTCTTATGACTGTCTGGAATGGATGTAAACTTGAACTATGGTTCTAAATGTCTTCCAGTGAATTACTTGCTCTTTCATGTAATTCCCTGTTTCATGGTGGGTGCTTTTTCTGCTGAACAAAAAAAATTCCTGAGAGAGTGAGCTTTGCTTAAGAACATCTTATGTGCTATAAAGTGGATGCTATTCACTTACCAGCTGTCTCATGGGACTGACACATTCTGGTTTGGAATGTAGTAAAGTACAGAAACTATATTTCTGCAGAAAAAGTAGCTTTTGCCTCTCTAGCGGGATCTGCTTCCACGGTTTTGTGGAACACTAAAGATCGAGTGTAATTGCCTCAGTATTGAACCATGCAATTTACTAGCAGAGGGATCTGTGTGATGCAGTCTCTAGAATTTCTGGGCCAAATGAAACACTTGAGCAAGGTGTGCTCTCTCCCTCACAGACCTCTCAGCAAGGTGTGGAGCGTATCTGTAAAGTGTCTGTGTCCTTGTCAGCTAGTTAAGTTGAATGATCAAACTTGGTTTAAACTGTCATGGACTAAACATTCCTGCAGTGAAGCTGGTCTTCTTTTTAGTCTTTTGATATTTGTTAAAATACTTTGGAGATAGGCCTCAAGATCTTTATGCAAATATGCTGCAGAATATTTCCCATTAAGGAAAAACCTGTCAGTCTTTGCAGAGTGATAATGAAAAGATGTAGAGAGCCAAGCATGAGACTTTTTTTCTGAATGTGCATTGAGACTGCTGGGTTGAAGCTGATATTGTAATTGTGTGCAGGTCTGTCCCTCTTTCCCACACTCAGCTTGTATTTAAAGTGTTTCACTGCCAAGTAGGATCTTCATGGGTTAAAATAAAAGGGGAAGATGGTTTTAGTGAAACTTGTGCGAGAGATTAGCTTGGCTTGACTTAGCAGTTTGGATGCTTTCACAGTGGATATGTTTTATTTCATGCTTTGGAAAAAGGAGAGGAAATTTTGAGCCCTTGAACCTGACTTGTCCCAGCCTTTTTTGCAGCAGTCTTGCGCAGTTCTCAAGTATGGGTGCTTGGTTATGCCCAGTCCTTTGTAAAGACACTGTCCTACAGCCAGTCCAAAGCTATCACTGAGCCTCCTTTTCCATGCTTAGGTGAGAGTGTTTCTGACTTCTGGAAACCACAGTTGGAGACCTAATTTTGTGCCAGTATTTATAGCTGACAGTTCCTGTGAATGGAATAAGTCCCAAGCTGAAAGTCATCCCTCGCAGTTGCGGGTCACCTTCAGTACCACAGAGCCTGGTGCAGCTCAGCTTCCTCACCAGTGGATTAAAGTTTTACTGCTGTTGTCCTGGTGACCTTGGCAAGTGGCAGCACATGTTAGCCAGCAAAAGTTCAGTCTCTCAGTCACATGCTGGAAGAGAGGATGAGGTATGTCCACAAAAGTCATCTGGGACATGTGGCTCCCCTGCTTCATGCTGAACTGGGATAGAGCCTAGAAATGTGCTAATAATGTCATGGAAAGAAAGGCAGCAAGGAATATGCATTTCCTTTGAAAACCAACATTGAAACTGGTGGGTCTGATTTTTCACAGTAAGGCAGCTAAAAAATAAGCCCTGAAAGGCTTTTTAGGAAAGCTGTGAAGGACTTTTTCTCTGTTGCCCTACAGGTTTTACTGTCATTTACTGTGATTATGTAGCAGAAATGTACACTGCTGTCATTTGAGAATGCTGCATTAAACAATTGTCAGCAGTATACTTCAATCCATGCCTTCTAACTGTGCTATTAAATTGCCTAAAGCATGTTCTCTTTTTCAGAAACTGTTTAAATAAGGTTAACTGGGCACTCCTTATAACTCTGAACCTATTAAACAATAACAGAAAAAGAATGTTGTGTAATGATGAAAGAGAAAGGAATTCCTACAGGGCTTAAAAGCAAGAATGCTCCATAAATGCTGTTTCTCTTCTTAACCAATATTAGAAATGTATTAGTACTTGTTCAGATACTCAGAAAGATAAGACAGAGGTCACTGAAATATATCCTGATAAATTTTATTTCAAAAAGTGTTTTAAATATTGAGGAATTCCGAGCATAAATTTTACTTAAAACTGCATGGACTGAAGTGAATAATGATTTTTTTCTTGCTAAGCACAAAGCACTTAGAGTCTGAAGAGTAAGCCAAGGGCCCTGAATCACTGTGTAATTTGGGCAAGTCATATGATCTCTTGGACCCTCAGCTTTCTTCAGCTATGAGTTGAGGACAAGGATGCTTCTCTGTAATATCCTTTGGCATTTCCCCCTCATTCCCTCTTTCATTCTCCAAAGAATGACTGGGTTGCTTGTTCTTACTAAGCAAATGAGGTAGGACTGTGGTTCCCTAGTAAATCAGCCTGTGGTTGATTGCTTGGTTTTTCCCCACCAGGCTTTGTATGGACACACTCAGGCAGTGACCTGCCTTGCTGCATCTGTAACCTACAGCATCTTTGTGAGTGGATCCGATGACAGAACCTGCATCATCTGGGACCTGAACCAGCTGACGTTCATAAACCAGCTTCCTGCCCACGAGGAAAGCCTCGCTTCTGTTGCCATCAACAATTCAACAGTAAGATCTTCATTTATCATCTTTCTTCTGATGCATCCATGAACATTTCATGATAATTTAATGGGTGCTTTTCCCAACATAAAAACATCCTGAGAGTCTGATACATTGATTTTTTTTCTTTCTATAGAGATTGCTAATAGTGTTCTTAATGATGAGAGGCGAGCACTAAAAGCAACATCTTAGACTGAGTAGCTAAGTAGAAGCATCTTTGGATGGATAGATAGCAGGATTAAACAACTTTTAGTTTATGGAGCATGAAGTATTACCCTAGTACCTCCTGGATTTGGCTCACCCATAACCTTGTTGCCTCTGTTATTTCATTAATTTGTCCTGGCATTCATGCAGCAGAGCCACATCTGAGCTGCACATTTGTGCAGCTGGAATGTTAGGCTGCACTCTGCCACCTCAGCTGACAACTGCCTTACACCTTTGCAGTGATAATGTTGGCTTTTTCCTTTCCCTTCTACTCCCAGGTGTAGGGAGAGCTCCTGAAAGCAGTAGGTATAAATCTGTTGAGGTCTGTGCCTGGCCAGAATTGCATGCATGTTGATAGGAAAATATTCTGTATTGGATTTTACTGTAAATGCTCTGGATGAGATTTTTTTCCCCCCACCCTTTTACGTCCCAAAAATGTTTCTTTCATATTTGTATTTTCTCTCTCTGCTAATATACTAGAACAGGGTTTCACTGGCTCAGACAATTCAAGGTTGAATCCAGTCCTGGATATTGTACAAAGGCCAAATTGAGTTCACAGCAGTAAGAAACCAGGCAGATATTCTCTACTTAGTCTGTGCCAAAACAATCATCTCATATCAGAGCTTTATTAACCATGCAGTCTGATGGCTAGCAATTTGAGGGTGGGAATTAAGTAGTCTGTTCAGTGCCAGCTCAGCTCCCAGTCCTGGCAGTCCTGTTACTGTAAAATGGCCAATTGCCTCAGCAGGCCAGCTCAGAATATCTTGGTGGTCCCTTGCAAAGTGAGCTGAAGCAGTGCCACTCAGAAATGAGGAGGTGGGCTGGCACAATGCTGCTCGAGATCCCAGGGGACAGAGTTCTCTCCGTTCCGTGTACCAGCCAGTACAGGAGCCTTTTCAGTGGGTATCTGCCCTCCTGGAACTGCCCAAAATGAGATGGTCTCTGCCAGGAGCAGTCTGATGACTGATCCAAATGACTGATCTCCACTTTATTGGGGTGCAAATGGTTAAGCTGTTTGGATAACAGTCTATAGAAAAGTTCATTTAAAAGAGCAAAAACCTTAGAAAAGTATGACTGAAGCTTCAAGGAAAAAAAGTAAGGGGTCCATACCTTGTGGATGAAAAAATTCTTTTTGATGTTAGCAAAACAGAACACCTAATTCTGAAATGTAATTTTTGTTTAAATCTCTATATGTTTATGTATTGCTACATGAAAATAGAAAAAAAGTTTTCCATTGTGCTGCATTATTTTGATTGACACAAAATTACATGATTGGTAGCAAGGGTTTTTTTCCTGAAAAATTCAGAATTATTCAAAGCAAAGTTTTGAAAGAAAAAAATTCTGTGAAATAAGAACCCTATACAGCTCTTCATTATGTGATGGTTGGAGTTGCTTGAGCATCTAGAATTTCCATCTATAGATCCAAACCTCATGGTGTTTGTGTTGTGTAGACACAAAATAAGAACTGTCCCAAAAATTTTATAAACTAAGGAAGATTGTAAAAGCTTGCTGTAACTAATTGTTTCAGTTACTTTTAAATCCCTGGTCCAGACCTAAAAAGTGCTGTAGGTCATTGCCAAATGCCTGGACATCATGTACTCTCATGCAGATAAGGTAGCTGAAATTTAATCTCTTGAATTATTGGCAACTCTGTTTTGAACATGCTATCATTTTTTATCTCCAGAATTCTGCCCAGCAGTGTGAAGAGCCCTGGCCTCAAATGAGGCAGGGGTGAAGTAAGGTGTTAGTTGACTTAAACCAGATGCATGCTGCTAATTTAAGGGCACACTGTCCTTTACCAGAATCAGATGACTACATTGATGAGGTTCTTTTCAGCTGATTATTAGTATGGACCAAGAGTGGAAAGGTTAGGTAGAATTTCAATTAATAACCTGATCAAAATGCACTTTTGATTAGTTCATTTACAATTGCAGCATTGGCTCTTGGTTCTGTGTGTTTCCCTAAGGGCTTTCCTGTGCATTTGCTCCTTATGAGCAGTCTCTGGTTAAGGCTACACCTGCATGGAATGGAGGGGAGAGGTTCAGTGCAGAGGATGTTTTCTGCATCAGAAGTGCAGGTCACTGGATGCGGAGCTGGTCATTGGTCAAATGCAAAACACAGTGTAGAAATGCGATGACAGTGAGCTCCCTGTGAGGGGCAGAGGAGGATTGTGAAATCACCAAAGGCTTCGCAGCTAAGCAAGTGAACACCATGTCCTTGTTTCAGGGAATGCTTATTTGTACAACTTATAAGAGCACTAGTCCTGGCCCAGAACTTATGCTAGGCACTGCTTGTGCACAGCCCCTGTCCCTGACAGTAGCTAGGTCACTCTGTCAGTCTGCTTTTTTACTAAAAGCCTGGATTTTATGGAAAATAGGGAATATTTCATTATATTTTTTCATTTAAAAATGTGGGTAAAAGCTTTTTTCTGCATTACCTTGCTAAATCTGAGATGGTGTTTCAGGTCTATGTGATGTAAAAATTTCAGGATTTCTCATGGGAAAGAAAAAAAGTAATTTTTACTTTGTCTGGTTTATATCATCCGCCCAGAAGAAAAACAATGGTCAGAATTTAAATCAGAGAAAGTCAGCAATTTCTAATTTAAAAGTTATGAGAAGGATGAGTGTAGGAGTTTGAGACATTGCCTCTTGCTCTGTTACAGGGTGACATTATCTCTTGTGCTGGATCTTACCTGTACCTGTGGACAGTCAATGGCCAGCTTCTCACAAGCATCAGCACTGCCTGCAGCCCCACCTGCCACATTGTTTGCTGCTGCTTTGCTGAAGTGATGGACTGGGACACACGCAGTATCATCATCACAGGAAGCACAGATGGAGTGGTGAGGGTAGGTGGATGGGAGAGAGGAAAGGAATCCTGATTCATTGTAGACTGGAGGTAGAATTTTGTATTCTAAATGGAGGGACAGAGCTAATAAAAGCCCATGACACTTTCTTAACAGTGCAGCAGAGGGCAGAAAATGAAAATCCGAGTGAAATATTTGCTTCCTATCAACTTTTATCCTCCTGAGCAGAGGACTTCTTGCCATTCAGGGAGAATTTTGAAAATGTACTGTCCATTCTGGGGTGATTCTAAAAGCAAAAATTCTATCACTCTTCAGAAATATGTTTGAATATGGTTCTGAGAGTTCACAGCTCAGTTAATTAAGTCATACTTTCTCATGAGTAGGAATTCACTGCTTATTCTGACTCCAGTCTGGTAGGAGAACTTCCTGGGTTACTGGGAATTTTCGATAGCATGCCAGCCTTGCAACCCCACCACCTCCCTGCATACATTCCTCCAGTGTGACACCCTGCAGCACAGTGACAGAGAGGGAGACAACTGCAAAATCCCGTTCTGGTGTCAGAAGTCCAATTCCCACCCCTTGCTGGGAAGCAGGAGCTGACTCTCTCTCTCATTGTTACAATCCATGCTTTTTCCATTTTTACCCCCTCACTGGCACAGCTGTGGAAGACCGAATACCCCAAGACCCCAGAGCAAGGTGCTGGCCTGAGAGCCCGGAGCGGCGCGAGGGAAGAGCCGGGTGGCACAGGTATGAGCACAAGGTGGGCGGTGAACTGCAGTGTGCCCCAGTGCTGCAAGCCCTGTCTGGCTGTGAGAAGAAGAGGGGGTGTGAGCACAGTGGTGTGAAGGGGGGATGGTGTGGGCAGCTGCTGCAGTGTTACTGTGACCAGCAGCAGTGGTGGGCAGTAAACGCCCCACCTTGGAGACAGAGAGCACACCTCAGCCTGCCATCTCAAGGGCACATCCTGCCTGGATGGAGCTGAAAGCTTCTTCATAGGCTCTCTCATGGGTTCTGTCGACCTCAGAAGACCACCTTTCTGCATAAACCTGTGACACCAATGGCTGGAAATAGTCCCGGCTCCAGCAAGTCCACTGCCTTGGCACCTCTGCTGATGGCCTGTACTAAAATATCCTGGCATCATGTCAGAGTGGGCAGTGCCAGATCCTGCTCAGGGATGGAACAGAGAAGTTTGTTGTCTTTGCCACCTTAAAAGAAGTCAGAGATCCTTCAAACTGGTGGGAGGCCAGCAGCAGGCCCTAGTGGCTTGGAGCTGTTTATTCAAGGCTGTGTGCAACTGAAGCTGATACCATGGAGCTCTCACAGAGCTGAGGTTAATAAGATCGTGGGACTGTGGTGCTTACTGGTACTAAAAACAACTCAAGCTCGCTTCTCTGTTCCAACAAATACAGGAGCTGAAACCTGTCAGAAAGCTTTAAAGGCACATCCTAAATAGCACAGCTTTCTTCTTTTCCCAGCGCTTTTTCTAAGAGAAAGGAATTGTGGTGTTATTATGTATAATTTACTCCACTTATTTTCTGTGGTCCTCATTACAGACATTCTCTATTACTTCAATTTTAGGCACACAATTTGCATAAATATAGAGCTATAGATGTAACATCTGCAAAAAAAAGAAGATATTATACAGTAATTGGGCATTACCACAGAGATCTTCAAAAGTACTGTTCATGGAACTTGGCATCAACATTACTTAGATTGCTATGTGAAAATATTTCCAATATGCCTCTGTATGTATAACAGCCAAACCAGATGCTTATCAAACCTTTTGTCATGCCTCAGAGCAGCCAGAGCCAGATTTTTCTAGGCAAGGTGCAAGAACACCCGAGATACCAGATGTGAGATAGTCTGGCTGTGGTAGCCTCATATTTGTTTTTGTTCTCATCTTTAATCGAAGATTGCTTTGTCAGTAAGTCAAAGCAAAAGACCTAACATTCTTTCCAAAATCTCTGTGGTATTCTGTAGTCATTTTGTGGATTCTCTTTACCCATAGAAAAGTCTACTTTGATATAAGAATTTCTGAAGTTCTTGTCCATCACTTCCTGTGGCAGGTCTTTCCAGGCATAATTGCATATGCATGTTTTTGAACAGACTGATACTTTAGCTATTTGTAAAATGTATATCTTAAGGAATTTTCTAAATGAGGACTTAAAAGCCATCCATGGGAGCACAGAGGAACACTCTTGTTTGTGTTTTTTTCCCAAGAGGACCATAAAAGATATGTGCTGACCCCACATCTGGTGATGTGTAGAGACAACACCTGTTTGCACATGCACATAAGGCTGCATGTTTTCAGATGGATATGGGAACAGCATTCTTTATTAAAGAGTTGAGAGGTGTAATCAAAGCAGGGTCATACTCCCTTAACCTATTCAGATGACTTCAGAATTATTTTAAATGACCAAATATTCCCACATCTCATTTTGTGCATTAAAGAAAATAAAATTAATACAAACCACAGTCATTAAAAAGACCAGAGTAACTGTGATTGAGTTATGTTGTTACGTGTGTGTGTGTATGTATGTGTGTGTATGTGAAATGTTCACAGCATTTAATTATTGGTTCTGTTATGAACAGATTTAGATAAGTTGATAATACCAGAGCTTTATGTAATTTCTTTTTACTAGGCAATTATGGGCTGTATTATATCCTGGCAGCAAAGTATTGTGGGGCATCTTATTAAGCACAGAGCCAGTGAAAACTGATGAACAATTTTGCTGAACTAGGCATGCAATTTAGAAAGCAATAATACACAAATCCAATTTAGCACACAATTGATACAGCCGCACGTCAGCACATGTAACTATCATAGCCACAAATTAAATTGGGATGGGCCTATTTTGCAACAGCACAGGCCAAGATTAAATATATTTGTTCTCAACTTAACAACTTGCTGACCGTAAATAATAACAATCCCATCCCTGCTGCCCCCCAGACGCTTTCTAAATATTTATTTTTAAACCACACAACAGGTAACAAGGGTGGAAAACATCTTGTTCTCTGTCGGGAACTGAATCCCAGCGTTGCCCTGACTGGCAAAGCGAGCCGGACGAGCCCGGCGGTGACGGCGCTGGCCGTGTCCAGGTAGGGCCATTGCCGGCGCTGCCCGGCAGGCGGCCCCTGGGGCCGGGCTGCCGCTGTTCTTCGCTTTCGGGGTTGTGGGACCTCTCGTAGCCAAAACAGCCGCTCAAGAAGCTGGCCTGGCTAGGTACATTAATGAAGGATGTTGGGGTAGTCATTGGACAGGCAGGAGACAAGCCAGGAGCACGGTTTTGGCCAGAATAGTTGTAGAACTCAGTAGCTGCTACACCATCTCTGCAACACGGAAATAACTCCTGTCCTAGGAGTTGCTGGAGATACTGTCTCCTTAAAATGTGAACAGGAAGTTTTTGGCCAAAGGACAACTTCTTTGTTCAACTCCTCTCAATCTGCAGAGCCAGCAGTATTTTAGTTTACTCAAGCCCCTCCCGCAGTCATCTGGCTGTAATATTTGTTGTTATCTCCTCCTCCAGGACGTTACAACGTACTGTAAACCACTTACTGTCTCTTTCTCCGAAAGTGTTGAAATTTTGACAGTTGATAAAATGTTCCTGCATTCTGCATGCTCAGCTTTAGAGCAGTCAGTGTGATGTTGATGTGCATTGAAAGGGGGAACGTTTGGGGTGAGGGTTAGTTTCATTAGTGCTGGTGGCACTGCATGCAGCAGAGATTTCATTGGCTGAAGCCATGACATTGTGCTAACGAGTCTGAATTCTGAATCTGGACAGCAGATTATTTAACATCCGTAGAAACTCAGAGAAGGGTAAGAGCTTCTGATCTGGTTAAATTGTCCACAACTAACCCATTCAACTCCAGGGAAGTTTGGACCCAATTCTAAGCTCAGTCTTTGAAGTACCAAACTTTGAATATTCTCTAACGTGGGTCTTCAATTTTAACTTTAAAGAAAATGTACAGCCGTGAATGTTGCATGCTCCTAATTGCTGCACACACAGAAAAAGCCTTGATCCTGTGTCTTCCTCTTAAACATGGTTTTCTTTGTCTTTTTCTTTCTTTCTCAAGAAATTCCTCCAAGCTCCTAGTTGGTGATGACTGGGGAAGAATCTGCTGCTGGTCTGTGGATGGGTAGGAAGAAATAGCCAAGAGTTCTTGTTTTTTCAGCCTTTTGGGTGGAGAGAAAAATTACCCTCCAAAGCATGAGAGAATCAGAGAAACTGGAAGCCTCTGGTTGGAGACTGAATCTCAAAGGAGTTGTTGGACTGAGCCTGGCAGTCAAGTATAATTTAAATTAGACACTGGACCCCAAAGTTGCGAGAGAAACTGACAGATATGCACATAGACAATGAGATTTTGTAGTATTTGTCCTGGGAAAACTTTTGTATTTAAAATGTTATTTTAGATATTGAATTCGACATAATACATTGTATTTCACAAATATTATATAGCAAATAAAACTGCCTTGATTATGCCAAAGAGCAGTGAAGCTTAATAATGACAGCATACTGTATTTTTAATATCATGAGATAAAAAAAATACTCAGGGTTCAAACAGGTGTTAAGTGAGTATGTTGCAGTATTTTTGTTCTTCACTGACATGCAAGAATATTAATATCTCTGTTCTTACACTTCCTTCCTCCCTGAATCTGCATAAAAATGTATGCATGCCTTTTGAGAAGCTATTTTGTTTATAAAGTGAAGGTTGGAATTCCCATGCTGATGCTGGTGCCTTTATCCAGCCCCACTGTGAATGTGTGTTGTGGTGCAGTGTTGCCTAATCTCTGACCTTTTTTTTTATAGTACAGCAGGCAAAATGTATGGAATAGGTGAGGAGGAAGATCTGACACAGTGGTCAACATATTCATTCATTTTCCTTCTTTGCTGTCTTCTTTCTAACCTTGTCCCTATACTTTCTGGAAGATCAGTATATTAGACATATTTCAGGATTTACCTCCACAATCACCCTGTATGGTAAAGTGAGTATTTGTAGTAAATGAAGGCTGAGACTGTAGTGTAATAAATTTAAGTGCCATTTGTGTCCCTAGTGGGAATGGAGAAACTGTGAAAAATCAACCTCTTTAACATTTTAGCATAATTGGAAGGAGCTAAATTGATAACTGCCTTTCTCTTCTGCTCCTCCTTGACCTGGTGAAGAGATTGAATATCTTACATACAGAAGGTCTGCACAGCCACACAGGCAGAGCAGCTTCCTGAACACACAGACTGGGTCAGAGCAGTGCCAGGAAGAACACGAAGGACATTATGGCCATGAAGGCTCTTTTATTCATGCCACCAAACACACCCATGGGCAGACAGATCCCTGTTTTCCAGTGCACTGGGACTGGTCAGCACTGCAGGAGTGAAGCTCCATGTGTGCTGCATTGGACAGCCAGAGGTTGAGGAACATGAGGAACCACTATGTGCCAGAACCTTGGGGCTAGAGACTTGCTCTTCAGCATCATTAGGAAGAATCTGGAGTAGAAGACAGGTTTTTACCAGTCTTCTTTTAATTACATGATCAACTTTCTTCTTCCTCTAGGACACTGCTTAGCTAATGACTCTTCTTTTGAATTGTGTTGCTGAATGTTGTCCTATAGCAAACAGCCTCATTCCCTATGGAGTGCTGAGACATGTCCGCACCCCAACCCCGCCATGGTTCAGCCTCACCGCCATAGTGAGTGAGGTAATTGCCTGTGGAAAATGCAGTACTTAGATGTAAGCTCATGATGCAGACATACAAGGAAATCTGCATTATGTCTACACAGATGTCCTGCCTGGTCTTCCTTTCTGACCTCCAAGTGCATGACTTGATGAGTCAAATACTAATCTTTCTGGGCTCAGGGAAACATACACTGAAAACAGGCCAAAACACACCAATATTTTCAAATCAAAGTAGCCCTATGGAGCAAAGGTGGACTGTGCCTATTTTTCCTGAGGACTGGGGAAAGGTCAATTGTCAACAAAAGTGTACTACTTCTTTCCTCTTCCTTCTGCGCATTCCTTAGAAATAAGCTGTGATTTGGATACATGGACAGAAAGACTTAGATTCCTGTCAAATTCCTGCAAATACAGCTTTACTGAACCATGGTAAAGGTGATTAAGAGCTGTGAAAGAAGGTCACTACCTGTGTTTTCATTTACCTTCTATCTTGAATAGCTTGCAAATTGTCTCCTCCTGTAGCCTTTTCATGCAGCCTGTCTTTGCCAAGAGTAGATGTTCCCTGTTCTAGAGCTGGCAGTGGCACTCTGCAACCTGGGCAAATGCACTAATGGCTCCAGGACTCTAGACATCAACCTGGCTTTGTTTGGTATAAGAAGAGGCCAGCTGTAGGCTGGCCATGCATCGATTTGACAGGCTCATCTCCTTGTGCCTAACATCAGCTCTCTTAAATCTTCAACAATTGCTTCAGCAACATCTGTTTTGAATCACAGAGAACAGGTCCAGAGTGTGCATGTGTGAATGGAAGTCAGCACGTTAAATGTGTTCCCACGTCAAGCTTCTCCTCATTTTCAGGGAGCTGCAATTTGGGAGAATATAAAAGGCAGATGAATAGAAGTGGGTTGCAATTTCATCTGGTAAAAGTTCTGATTAGGAATGATTTGCTGTCTAACAATGCTTGGTTGAGAAAATTTTGGGTTCTTCTCTAGCTCTAGAGATTTTTCCCAAATGACATAAATCATGGGAAGAAACATATACTGTGAGTACTAAAAGCACGACTCAGACTGCAGAGTTAAGGCACAAATGTCAGCTGCGGTCTTCAAGTTTTCTAGGCCTGATAGAGCCAGTGTGTGTGACAGTGGTAGAGTGCTACCTGGTCATTTTCCTACAGGCAAGTCTCTGGGACAGGAAGCTTTAGCTCAAAATTTGTAATAAGTGGTTGAAGGATCGCCTGAAACCAACCCTCTTGCAACTACCTGTTTTAACATTTGTGTTGGTCTCCTGCAAACTATGAATGCTCATGAAAATGTCCAGGAAATTCCATCAGCTCTGGATGTGGAGGTGACTTTCACTGATACATAGACAGGCCTTGGTGCTAGGTCAGGGGCAGTAGTGCTGTGAGTTGTGAGTATCCTGATGTGACACATGCTTGGGATGCAGGGGTAGCAAATCTAGAATATGCTTGAAAAATGAAGTATAGCAATTCCACAGCAAATACTTCTAGCACAACTCCATTGTTCCTGTAAGTAGAACAGTGTGAAACATCAACATAGTGTTATCATTATCTCAGAACCAACCTTTGCTCAGGGTGAGAATTATCCTTAAAAGAAATCCAATCCCATTAGAATAAGAAATGTAGAAATAAGTTTTAACTCTGCCCTATAGGGAAATGAAGAAATGTGGAACAGCACAACCTTTATGCGACTTTAAAAACCAGTTTAATCTAATTGAGTACCATAAACCCTAAAATGCCTTAATTACACTTATTTGGTTATTGCATAGACTATCTTGCTTCCTTGTTCAGCAACAGAAGTCTTGTAAGTATTACACTAAGCATTAAGTAGTGCCTGATCTCTAGCATTCTGCTGTCTAGTTAACACTCATGAAGTAATATCTGCCTGTGCACTGCAGGGTCTTTGCATCCTCATAAGAAAGAATTTACTCAAAACTTTTTCGAGATATCTATGCAAGGAAATCTGTAATTCTCACAGGAAAAATTTCCCTGTGGCTGTCACTATGTACTACTCTTCTCAACTCAGGGATCAGTTGTTGTGTTATTGGTGTCACTGTTCAGACATGTGCATTGCAATTATTGTCATTAAAGTCAGCCAGGCTGAAGGGGATGGGGATGTGAGAGGTACAAGGTGGTGTAATTCCTGTGGAGGAATGCCAACCCTCTCTATACTTTTTGCCTTGCAGGCAGTTCGTAATCAGAGCTCTTCCCAAGCATCAGGAGGCTCATGCAAATTTGGCGCATGAAATTTTTAAAAGGGCCCATCTAAAAGGGCTCGCCCTTATTCCCTGCACTGGGGTTAAATGTCTTGTAGAAATGTAGTACTCAGAACCAGGCAGCCTTCAGCAGGACATTGGAATATTAGTGACCATGAGTAATACTTGTTGTAATGAGTGCTGAGCAAATGTAGCCCTTTTGATGGGGACAGTGGTGCCTCTGTTCAGCAATCACTTGATGTGTTTCATATTCAGGTGGTGCAGCTCTATGCATGTGGAGGCTGTTGGTGTAGTCCAGTCATTGGGGCAACAGCAGCATGGGAAGTTTCTCTGTTTCAGGTCACAAATTGTCTCCTTGTTCAGTTTGGACACAAGGCTCTCGGGACTTTGTTTCTCCCTTGCACATGTGTTCCCTGGCCAAAAGGAACAGCAAAAACTCCTGTTCCCATATCTCCAGTTTTGGTGGGATGCCCTGCTCTTCTGAGGGGAGCACATGAAGTAAGCCACAGGAGTGGATGGTGAGAGTGCTCTTTGGCCCCTCAGTCCATTCCCTTCCATCTCCTGGCTGTGGAGAAGTGGTGGTAAGTTAAATCTCCTCGGCCAATGTCCATGTCTTTATACTCCTTATTTTACTGAAACTGCTGTCTGACCAAAATCAAATGCAATCAAGATGCAGTCATTTAAGTTCCCACCTTTGACTGACAAGGTTGCAGAGTATCAGATCTAGTAAGCAAGCAAAAAGGCCTATCTTTGTGTGACAGTGTGACCGTGGACATTGTAAACAAGGAATTTCAGTAGTGTTACGGAAATAACCAGAACTGCTGCCAGACTATGAGATTAATTGCTTGGGAAGGTGAAATCCTGATTTGCTCCAAAGCCTTTGCCTGCCTGGCAGGCTGGCTTTCAGCCAGCTTTGGTGGTTTTTGTTGTGTAAGGATTCATTTGCCACCTTGTTGTATAGCAGCCTGTGGTGTTCATGGGGGAAGCTCTGGGCTCTTCAGAGCCTGATTATGAGCTGAATATATTCTCCATATCTGGGCTGTATATTTACAGGCCCTTCCCTGTGCCAGTGCTGGGACTGTGATAAGTGGGAGGAGGCCCACTGGAAATCTACTGAAGCAGGTCTAATTGAACCAAATAGACCAGCTCAGTAGAGTAGAAAATAGTCCTTATATATCTACCCAAAGAAGATAATGACCTTTTAAATAACAGAAGCAATTTTATTTCAATACCCCAATTACTCTGAACTCTCAAATGTCAAAGTGCCAAGCACTTTCAAAATAACTTAATTTAGACATTTATAGCACTTAGACACTGCTAGTTTCTTATCTAACCTAATTATGGGTTGTACAGGAAATTGCAAAGCGTTCCAATTAGCGTTATTTTTTATAGTGATACATAGGAGTGGCCTTTGCCATTTGCTGTAATCATGTGCACGGTGATTTACTAATTTTGGCTTTTGTGTTAGTTCCTCTTATGTTCTGCAAGGAGGAAGTAGAGGTAGAAGTGAGCATAGCTATGTTTGCTTGAGGATTTGAAGGGCATATTTTCCTCTGAGAGCAGAGTACAGTTGCAAAGCAGGACTATTTAAGATGAAGAGTGTAGAAAATAATGGCTAGCTAGCAAAATTAATGACCTTCCTCTGATTTGAGCACTTAGGCCATGATTCTTGACTTTTCTTGTGCAATGACCACCTAGATTTAATAGTGTCAGATCACATCACTGGAGGAAGAAAAACATAATCTTGCAATTAATTGCACATGTGTAAGTAACAAAGCAACTCACTGAAAGACTACAGAGAAGAAAATTTTACTGAGTTTAATATGCTTTAGTGTGAGAAATGCAGAATAAATGGATTTACCTTCTTTTAACAGGAACTGTAAGGCCAAATTAATCCCTGGCCTAACTCTCTCCGGCTTCAGCCCCACAGGACTAGTTCAGGGGAAAGGGATGTGTAAAGCTGCTTAACTGGGTGCCTGAAAAATCCCTTCACAGGCAGTGCTGAGCATTTTTCATTCTAGTTCTTATGCACTCTAGTTCCTATGAGCAGGCAGAATCAGAGGTGGAGGAAATGGTGCAGCACCACTGAGCAGCATTCAGTGACTTCTTGTTTGCTTTCATGGTAAGGGGAAGACATGCATCCAGTTACTATGTTTGAAAGTGACAGCTGTTGCCCATCCTTGTGTGGTTTTTTGCCCTGTATATTTTATGTGATGTCTTTGTTCTGTGCTGTGGTCATCCACCCTCCCCAGTGTCAGGAGACAGTTTGTCTTAGCAGTCAGAGCAGTTCCTGCAGGCCTCTTCATTCCTGAGGGTGATCCAAGAGCATCAATGGCTAATTTCTCAAGGAAAGATGCAGGGTTGTGGGTAGCTATATACTGCTGTTAACTGTGCCCAAGATGATGCCAGCCTGGAGCAGGAAGGCAAAAGCCCCAGTGGTGATCTTGTCTTGTTACACCTCTATGTGCAAAGCCCTAATGCACTGTTGTGTTCTCATTCACTTCCTTATGGCAAAATATTGCTACAGACAGATAGGTTTTAACAAGGCTTAAATTAAGTCCATGAGGGAAAGCTTGTGTTTGACCAAACCAGTCCCTTTCCCCAAAGTTTTTCTTTAGCCAGGACCACAACCCAAGTGAGATTGCCTGGGGCCTCTGTGGACATGACCTCCTACTTCCCTGGTGTGAGATGCAGGAGCAGATCCTCACAGATCAGGTCTCAGATCCTCACAGCAGGGAAATGCAGCTGCAGTGACTGGCTCTGTTATGTACTAAAATGAAAACCTGAGCAGATCTCAGCAGGATGTCCACAAAGGGCTGCCAGACTATTTCTGACCACAGTGGTCAAAGACTGAAGAGCCCTTTGTGGGGTTTGGAAACAGCCCAGTAATGCTGGTAAGGAACATGAGAGACACAACAGGGTGCCAAGACAGGGAGTATTCCTGAAATATCTATGCAAGAGTCTTCCACTGATATGCAGTCTTTTGATTTGCCCAACTAAGGTAGTGAAATGGAATCAAACCTGCTGGTGGAACAATGCACATGGAATGAGTACATTTCACTTTAGTTAGAAAACTCAGAAGACCACCTGTTATGCAGCAAAATTTAGGAATTTCATCTTTTACCCTGGCAGGTTAGACTGAAGCCGAAAAAGATCTTTGCATCTTGATGTCACTCACCAGAGGTGTTTTGAAGAGGCCCTCAAAAAGCAAAATTTAACCTACAAATTAAACATCAAATGCAAACTTGCCTGGTCTGAGTCTTATGCTATCAGAACCTGGCCAAACCCTGGCTAAGGACACAAGTTTATTGAACTTTTTAATGAAGAGAACCCCACAATTATGTTACAGTTATACTAAAACAAATAATTTGCTTGCAATTGCAGAGATAATGACATGCTGACCACACCTACCAATTAGAAAGTTGTAATAAAGAATAATAAAATACTTTTTCCTTGGGCTGCAGAATCAACCCCCACATTAGCCTGTGACACTAATATGATTTACTCCTATTTGCTGATGGAGAATTCTAGTAATAAAATTTAATGTGGAGGAACAAGGTGCATTTAACCAAAGCTGTAAACATATCTAATTCTATTTAAAGCTATAGGGTGCAGTACATTAACGTTTAACAATCTGATATTAAATTGGTGTGAAGCTAATAGAGGTGTATTTGTTAAGATTTCAGCACAAAGCCATGTTTTACCAATGACAACAGAAGGAGTAACCAAAATAGTGTCTCAGCAGACTCCAGCTGCTGCTTAATAAGGTACTAAGAGTCTTCATGGGAACTCCTGTCATAACAGAACTGTGGGCCACCTTCAGGTCTGCTGCTTTTCTGCTGATGCCAGAGAGAGTTAGGCCAGGCAATAATTTGGCCTCGCAGTTCCTGTTAGAAGGAGCTAAATCCATTTATTCTGCATTTCTCACACTGAAGCATATTATACTCAGTGAAGTTTTCTTCTCTGTAGTCTTTCAGTGGGTTGCTTTGATACTTACACATGTGCAATTGCAGGATGATGTTTTCCTTTCTCTGCTGCCATATGAAGTCAGTTCCAAACATTTGAAAAGCCTGGAATTTTCTGTAGAATGAAGAATTCAATTCCAAATACTGTGACTTTCTAAATGCTGTGTAAGAGATAAATGCACATCCTTCAATCTAGGAAGCAATATCCTTCTCTAGGAAGCAATAAATCCTGCAGAGAGTGAGACAAAAAATCTTACAAAAAAAGGTAATTTATTCAGTTCAATTAACTATTATTTTGGGGAATTAGATATCAAACATACGCAAGAATATATAGGATATTAATACATAAAGAATGGTATTCATTAACATGCTGGGCATAAATATACAGTAGAAGATTCTTCTGAACAATGGGCACAATGGCCAGTTGTATGCAACAGGAATGTTTGTCACCAAACCTCAAAGTTTTCACAGCTAAGTGGTCAAATAATTAATGTGTTAGGATTTTATCTTTAATTCCAAAGTAACAACTAATAATGTCTATATTTTTCTAAGGCATTTTGAACAGCTGTCTGCATAACAGATGTCCTCTCTGAATAATCAGTTAAACTGGCTGTTCCAAAATTGATCCCTGAATGTTGCATCATTCCTTAGCACCAATTTGGTTTTGGTCAATGAGTTGATTGGTGTTGTCACTGAAAGTCCAACACCTGATCAGAGAACAAGGAAAAGTACCATGCCCTTTTGGTGGGTGATTAACTCCTGGGATAATGCAAAGGTGAAACAAACATCTTTTCTGACAGCTCACAAATGCAAACATTAAAAATGCAAATAATTCCTAGCACTATAAACCAATAAAAGCTGACCTTAGTTTGGCAACAACTGTTTTGATGAAGAAATAGAATTAAAATTAGTACTGCACATAATGGTCAACCTGATAAGCTTTTCTTAAATTCTTTTTATAGAAGTAATTTTTATCTAATGTGGAAGCAGGTGACTGCATTTTATATTTACAGCTCCTGGCTGGACAGTAACCGATTATGTGTGCTGCCTAATCTCTACCACTGTTCAAAAAAGTTGAAAAGCAGTTTATACAGACTCACTTATTCTGGTGAAACCATCCAAAAGGCAGTGATGTGCTCTGTCCCTTGGTTGCATGTCCCCATCCTTGAATTGTCCCCCCTGCCTTCCTCTCCTGCACTCCCATGCAGGAACAGGAACAGGGGCATGAGTGCTCCTGTGATGATTCCCAGCTGTGCTCTGAACCCTCATGAGAAGTTGTTCTACCACTAAAAGGCTGTGAGCTGTAAAGGAAGAACCAACTTGGACCATCTTAGCTGTGACTCCAGAACCCAAGGCCTGCAAGTGCTACTCCAAAATCCACATTAAATAGTGGTGAATGAGCAGCCTGTCATGGGGCTCCCTCACAGACCTGGAGAAGACCTGGCACACGCCAAATATCGGATCTCCATGACCCGATGGTGACCTAAAGAGCCCATGCTTTTCCATCTCCATGGACTGCACAGTTACTCAAGGGCTAAAGCTTCCCAAGAGCTGAAAGATACTGGGTATCAAACTCTCCCTGAGCTTTGGGGAAATTTAGACATTGAAGATACATGAGCTTGAAAACATCAGTCCAGCTATTCTTCATGACTGAAATGCCCAGGATGGCACAGAATAGCTCATTTTCCATCACCGTGTGTCAAAGGAAAAGGAAGAATGCCTTCTCAGTTATCAAGAGGTAAAGAAAGAGGAATGTTATTTTGTATCCTCACATTAGGCTCATTTCCCTATCTCCTGAGCCCTGGTCTTTCCAAAGAAATAACTCCAAAGTCAGCAGGGCATTACAGAGTCTGTTCCATATGGAAGGAGAAGCTGTGTAATTTTTTCCTCTAGATCAGCAGCTCAGCAGTGCAGGCTACAGGAGGAAACTTTCACAGGTTTGGAAACACCAAACTAAACCAAGACCAAAAGCAGTGTCCTGGTTCTCTCAGTTTTTTACTCACTATCAAGTTTTTCCTATTCCTAATCAGAATTTTAAAAAATCAAATCCTGGGAGATGTTTCCAAGCTATGAATATTCTTCCTTAAATCATTGGGGTTTATCTATAGATGTTTCTTTCAGATTATTTTGAAATATTTTATTTCAAACACCTTACTAAAAGTAATAAAAGTTTTTTAAAGACAATGTCATTTAGAAAGGGAATTTGAAAACATAGAACACAAACCTTTTTAACTATTTCTGGAGAAGAGGAAAAAAAACAGAAAAAGTAACTTTAGCTTTTCCTTTGCTG
Organism: Aphelocoma coerulescens; assembly: GCF_041296385.1. Classification (NCBI taxonomy): domain Eukaryota; kingdom Metazoa; phylum Chordata; class Aves; order Passeriformes; family Corvidae; genus Aphelocoma; species Aphelocoma coerulescens. The sequence continues at coordinate 19,056,182 of NC_091020.1, forward strand.
TAGAAAAAAGTCTCAGCTTTACTGGGTTAATATTTTTCTGATGGGACAAAATGCATTAAAGTGGCCATTTTCCTGGTCAGTGGTCTTTTCCTTCAGGAGCAGGTTGCTGGGCATGGATCCTACAACCAGCCCTCCTAAGGCTTGCTAAGATATTGATGTTTGCAGCTGGACTCATCACATTAACATTAAAGAAGGAATAATGTCTAGTGTTAAAAATGCCCCAGGTGGAACTTCAGTCCATTTCCAACAGGGGTATAGAACACTACAAAGGGTATCTCTGGGATGTCACTTGTTGACCAGCTGCTTTTTCTATGATTACTTTCAACTACATTGTGTTTAAAAGTTTCATAGAAAAATAGAAGTGCATGAATGGAAATAAAAAAATAAGGACATTTGTATGATTTCTATAAATAAACAGCACAGCAAGATTTAAATAGAACACAGACAAAGGACATTTATACAGGCATGAACTGTTACAGCTTGTTCTCCTCAAAGAGTATCTGTGCATAGACTGTCATGCTGGGAATGCCTTTGGCTTCCTGAATCGGCTTCATCAGTTCAAGTTCAGCATATGTTAAATTCTCCTCTGTGATTTTTGGCTGAAAGACAGAACCAACAAATTAGCTATAATGTCATTACCACTGAATGTAGATATTTTATAAAATTGGCTATAGCTCTTCTCCCACCCATTGTAATTCTACTACGTGTTTAATCAGTTTACTCTGCATTAGGGTTAGTTCTTAGAAGAAGAAATAAAAATAATATTAAAAATAGGAAACGGGAATAAGTAGGATTTTTGGGTTTGCTTCTAACTTCACAAACGCTGAACATTTTGACAATTCAAATACTGGAGACTTGAAAGATGTGTGTTAGCAAAATATTTAGCCTCCTTAATAGTAAATTTCCCCATTTTATTTATTGCAGATTTCACAATTTGAAAGATATATGCTAGATTTGCTTTCCAGCTGTAAACCTTGGACCAGTTACATCTCTAATCACAGCCACTCACAGAGCCTCTCATTATATTTCTTAACAGAACCAAAAAATGTTAAAAATACACAGAAGGCAGAAAAAACTGGATAGAATTACTGCCATTCCACTGGAATTTCACCACTTTTGCCAAGCTATAGATAAGTTCAGAGTTTAGAAAAAAGGCAATACCACCAAAACTGTCTGCTTTATTACAGTGATTGAGTTTGACTTAAAAATATAAAATGTAGCTAAGGGAGATGGTCAATAAAATTTACTGAAGAAATTTTTTTTGTGGGTGGCAGAAGCTAATTCACCCAGAAAATGTACCAACAAACAAAAGAGTTCCTGTGGAATTGTATGTGACACCCTCAGTATTTGAAATGGATTTCAGTTCATCTGTAGAAGACTGAGGTCTGTGCTCCCTGAAGAAGTGGTGAAGCTCTGTGGTCCTATGCAAGTGAAGAACTGGAGGATTTTATCTTCTTGAGTACTTGTTCTACCTGAGTAATTGGTGTCCTCAAGTTGAAGTGCAGAGGACAATTAAAAAACCCAAACATTTCAGCTATGTGAATTTCTGCAGTCACAAGAAGCAGCCATGAAAAGGTTGCATCTCTCAGACTACGAAAGGCTTTGGCAGTTGTAAACTTAAAACTGGCTCGAAGTTCATAAACCAAGATTTTCCACACAGTACTTAAATGTTAGGAAGAAACTGTATATAGTTGCCAAGGCCAAAGTTTCACATTTTATTTATTGCTTATTTATTTCTGATTTAACACAAATGATTCCTGTTTCCTTGAAATGTGTTTGAATAATTATTGTATTGTCTTCTGCCTAAAAAGATAAGCATCTAATACCCTCTGAAATCAGTCCCTGTGCTCCCCTGCTTCCTGTTCTTTGCACTGCTCTGGAATCCTCTCATGACAGTTGCTCACACTCAGCATTTCATTTCAGGTTGTTTCCATCAGGGTGAAAAAGTTTACACTTTTCCAGCATTAATTTGATCCTATTTCTTCTCTGCAGATCAAATCCTCAAATACTTTGTGCAGCTGCTGCTGCAAGTGGTGTCACTGAAGTCAACTGATCTGTGCAATGTGAGTCCAAGCCCTTTGCAGGGCATTGCCTGCAGGACTGGCACCTTTGCATTTCACTGTTCACACAGTCTTCCCTCCCTCCCCACTTCCATCCGTAGTCCTATTTGATCTTGACTTCTGGTCCTCATTCACTATCAAATGCTCTGCTGTTGACAACACAGAAAATGTCATGCTTTCATTGAATTCTCTGGCATAATGACAAAAGGAATTACTGTGGATCCAGACAGATCTTGACTGTAACAGAAATAAAATCACACACATATTTTCTTTGTTAATGCATTAGGATTGAACTGAGCCACAATGTTTAGAAAGACATCTCTCTGTCCTGGCCCTGACTTAAAGACTTAGAAAAAACTCTTGGTCAGCTGCTGTGATGCATTTTTATATTGCCCTTTTCTTTCTCTCCTGAAAGTATTAGCCTCAGTTTCTAGGCACTTCAGGTTTTTTTGCTTTTATGTTAAGTTAAAGATTCCTTTTGAGATTTCAAAACTCTATGTGCCTGTCTATTCAGTTATGTAGTACAGAAGCTAAACACAGGAGTTACATTGAGGGTGGACACCACAATAACACCAACAAATGCTGTGTATTTTATTCTCAGTGTAAGATAGTATATTGAGCCTCTGTTTCAAGGTATGCGGAATTTTGCTGACAGCTTCAGTGTCACATCAGACCTTCGATGCATAATGATACACTGCATGTGAAAAGCCTCCTAAAAATGAATCTGATAAAACTTTTCAAGAAAAGATATTGGTCACTGCCACAGTAAAGCACTACATTTCCTAAGTCTGATGCAGAACATCTGTTGAGGCAGAAATATTTTCATTGTTCTGTAGGAATCAGTTGTTCGGGGCAAGCTAAATCTGTATATGTTTTCCCCTTTATTGTTTAATCATATTTCATGTTATGTTTCCATTTAGAAAATGCCACATGTCCTAAAATAACCACCCCAACGCCCAGCTCATGTAAATTTTAGAAGTAAGATTTATGAAATCATATTGTCCAGGTGTTTTATTATATTATCTCAAAATTGCATTGTTTTCCAGTGTAGATTATCTCTTTAGTCTTACCTTATTCTATTATGTTTGGATATGAAAAATAACACTAGATTCCCCAAAACAAGTCATTGGGCAGTAGTGGCTGATGTGTTGCTTTCATACATTTTTATGATGTTCCTATAGTAAACATAATTTAATAAAGCCAAAACACACTAAATAAATAATTGCATCTAGAAAAGCAATAAAACCAAATAAAATTAGTACTTTCATAAGTGGAAAAGGTACTTCAATTACTGCTACAAGCAACAGCACACCATAAAATGTGTAGAATAATTTCCCTTATGCATATTTCTAGTATGTAATAATTTGATTGAAAATATGAGGAAACACACAGGAGGTTCAAAATTGTGAAAGGTATACAGTTTTCAGCAAAGGATGTGTAATAATAGTGCATGGGAGCCAACACTACTTCAAGTACCTGTGGTAGCCAGGTTTTTATTCCATACACTCTTCTGCACTTCATTTATCAATCACGTTTAATTTAATTTTGCTGGTTTGTTTGTCCAAAACTAACTTTTTTTGAGCAGACAGGAAAAAAAAAAGCCACAACTAATTCTACGATTTCATCTCTCATTAGGATTGGATATTGTTTTGGCAGTGTTAACCTGGACCCGTGCCACCACTTCCTTTCTGGAACAATTGTGTGACTTTAATAACTGATGTTGTAGGTGGGACAGAGGGTAGGACAGAAGAAGAAGAAACAACAATTGACTGGCCATTCACCCCTCCCTTTCTGTCCTGGTGCTTCATCTAGGAGGTCATTGGGATTTATAGGGCTACAACATCCTTATCTAAAAAATTTCATCATTGTTCTAAAATAATATTGAAATTATTTCTTCAAGTAGGATCTATTCCAGTGTGGCATTCCTAGATACAGCATTTATCTTGTATGTCTGTTTTCTCATCTTGGGAACATATACTTTGCCAAAATATAAATTAGGAAGAGTTATGATTTTCCAGTGTATCTTCTGGCAAATGCAAAATTATTCCTCTTCCAGATTTCTTCCAGTTTAATTTTAGTTTATTCCAGTCACAGGGCTTCCCATGGGCAACTATTCAAAAGACTTCACTTATAGGAACATTTTTCTTATTAAACAATCTGCAAGGTCTATCATGTGAATATGTAAAAGAAACTAAAGTACGTGTATATATAGTTTTGTTTTTATTGGGTTTGTCTAGTATATAAATGTGTTAGAAATTAACTAGAAGTGTTGGGTTTCAATCAAAATTATTCTGAATTTTATGTCATAATTACCAGGAATGTCAATTTTTCTCTTGCTAGGCTTAGCTAATTTGTTTCTTGGCAGCCTCAAGAATGTTTACTCTGAGCACTGTCAGACGGGAAAGTTCTTGAAGTTTTAACTAAGACTACTCTTATTCAAATTTGTAATTAGGTATGAAGAAAACAAGCAAATAATAACCTATTAAATTCAACTTCTCTGCAAAAACAACTGATGCCAACTTGCACATAGAGATTGCTGCAATCTCACTGTTCCATGACCACACGTGTTATGAAGATGACAAACTGAATGTGAATTTTTAGTTTACTTTCAAAAATAAGCAGAAAAAGCCTGACTTCCCAGTTCATTTCAGTCTTAAACATTTTAGAGACAATTGCTGCAGACATTCACCTTTGAATTCAGTGCCTATATAATCACATATAATGTAGTTTTTGTTTGAGATATGATACAGAAAGAATTTTACACAAGGGAAAATAAACTCCTATAGATGACATTAAATTTTCAGCACTGAGTTTTCTGGATTCAACAAGCATATATCCCAAATTGTGCACATGGTGGTGGGGTTGGAAGTAGATGATCCTTAAGGTCCCTTCTAAAGCCATTCTGTGATTCTATGAAATTCCAGTCAGAGCTTCACAGTATTTTTAGTAACTCCGGTTTCCTGCAGTAACACTTGAAAATGGAGCTCCACCCTCACTGCCATGGCCTGCACTCATGGATGAGTGGATTAGGTCAGCAAGGATAAAACCCTGCCAATTCTGCAGATGTTTGCTGGTGTGATTGCCAGTACATGGCAAATTGCCACCCATGGCCCAGCCATGCCATGCTGTTGGGTGGACATGTGGTGCCTGGGAATGCTGCAGGAAGTGCAAATGGGAAAGGTAAAGAGTCAAGAGGTGCTGCTAAAGTTTGTTTGACCCAGTCTCTAGGAACTGCACTTCTGGCCAGGTTACTCCATAGCACCAAGAAAGCAGCCTTGCCCCAGTGCCATGAAGGAGTTGTTCTTAGCAAGCACATTCTGGAACTACCATTTTTTTTCTCTCCCTTTCCCTTGCAAAAGCCAAACTTGACTCTTTGGCCTTTTTCCTTTAACATTTGAGAAACATCCTGTTTTGTAGTCAGTCAGTAAAAAGCTCCAAAGAAAAACTCAGATACTGTCCAGATGGCACAGCTCAGGAGCATCCAGTGTCACTGCCTGAGCACACTCCATCAGAAACTGTCTAGACAGGACTCCCCAGGCCAACTGGTTGGGCTGTGTTACCACAGGAAGAGATTGTTGGCTGTCTCTGTATCCATGCCCAGAAGGGTGGAAACTGCATGCTGAGTGCAGCTTAAGGGAAAGGGGGTAGCCCATCATCTCCTCAGCATATCTCCTTTTCAAAGCATCTGGTTTTTGGAGCCATGGAGGGGATGGGATGCGATGGGATGTGGCTGCCAGCTTGGCCATCACTGGAGGGTCAGTGATGGAGGTGAAGGTGAGGATGTGCTGAAGCAAAGATCCAGCATGATCTGGTGGATCCAAAGATCCAAGATGATTTGGTGGATGAGTTTGCAACTCACTTGTCTGGGCCACCAGGACACAGGAGAGAGCGCATGCTGGGCAGTGGGGTCAGGCAGGACAAAACTCACTGTAGCTTCAGAGAGAAAAGGATTAACCTCTGACAGTCCTACTTTTAAATATACACAGGAAAACCCCTCCCTTTATACTATGTGGTCTTTCTTGTGCTGAAATCAGTAGTGTTCCTGAGGGCCACAGATACACTTAATGGTCAAGCCCTATGAACTTCAGTGGGATGATTTCCTCATTAAGATAGTACCATAACTCAGAAGTCAGAAGGAGTTTTTTGTTCTTTTTTTAAGAGCTTCAAGTGTTTACCAATATCAGTGACTTGATTGCAGGCAGAGAGCCAGAGATTCCCCTGGAACAGAGGAGTTTCAGAAATGACTTTTGCAGAAGATCTGAAGCTAGATCTGCAAAATGAGCTTTCCTCTAGAAATCCATCTACTGGCCAGTAAGAGTGCTGAAATATCAAGAGAGACATTCAGTGCCAAAGCTAATAAATATGACATTGGAAAATATGGAGAGTAGGAATTATGACTTTTAATGGCATTATCAGTTAAAAAAGGATAGGTTTTTTCACATTAAGATATCTATTTTTTACTTCCTATAGCATAAAATGCCTATACTCCCTGAGAACAATATCTACAACAATTTGTGAACACTCTTTCACCATTGCATCTAAATTTTGTTATTGCATCCCAAAGAAGTTATGATTACAAAGTCAGGGACAAAGATGATTTAACAAGGCCCATTGAATGAGTTTTGGGGGAAGAGCATCCTCACCTCTGCTAATGCTCTATTGCTTTTACAGTTGCAGTTATTCCTAGATTCTAAACCAACATTGCTGGAAATCAAGCTGATTTCTTATCATTCAAAAAAAGCCAAGGAAGTAATTAAAAGTTTTCACTTCACTGGTGACACTTCTATTACTCCAAATGTGTCATCACACAAAAATCATCTACTGTGGGTGACACTTCTATTACTCCAAATGTGTCATCACACAAAAATCATCTAATGTGGGAATTTGTAAATACACAAGTCTCAACACAGATCCAACAACAAATTTTACATATTTATACAAATCATTCCTTCCTGGGCATAAAGATAGCAACCTGTGATCTGAATCGGGAAGCAAGCATAACTCAGTAGTTTTGAGTACGTTGAGTTCTGAGTGTCAACCTGAATGTGCAAATGATATTCATGTCCTATGGACATCTCATATCCTATGGAGACACTGAAAAAAAGAAAGGATTATTCATCTTGCAGAGAGAGAAATTACGAGGACTGAATAGAAATATTAAAGAATAACAGGGAGTCTAGGGTAAAACTGTTCACCATTGCTTTGTGTATTATATGTATGGTCTTACTTGAAGTTTGTGGAGATCAATAATGCCTTAATAAATTGGGAGCTTAAATTGTCACCCATTATTACATGTGGAGGAAGCAACTCTTCTAACAGAAGGTGGCACAGCTTTTAATTTAAAGTCATCCAGTAGAAGGGAAGACCTGATTGCTCCCAGATTCAGAATTCACAAATTACTGAGCAGATGTATTCCACTTCCATTTTCTTTCTCAAGGAAAGGGCCAATGGTACCTACAGTTAAGACTACTGAGGAATCCTACTAATTGTGTGAAATACTGACTTCTAGAAATTTCCCTCAGCCTTGGATAACCATAATCCCTTCCTGGTTCTCAAGTAACTTTTACATCATCATCATCATCATCAAAAGCAGATCTCAGTAATCATGTAGCACTGAGCCACTGGTGATCCAATCCATGCTGAAATAAACAATGCTGTCTACATTGTGGGAGCTGAAGGTAGAAGGATACTTCTCTTAAATAGCTCAGTTCTATGGTCACTGAAATCAGTCTGCCCAGAAGTCACACAGGAACAACATGTACACTGTGGTGGGGAACAACAGAAGCCAGATACACTACATTCAATAAAGAGTTTATGTAAGAGGTTAGTCAGTGTAGGAACAGCAGAAGCCAATTCTTGTGTACTGTGAGCTTTACATGGATGTTTTTGAAGAACTAAGCCCAAGGGGATCATTTGTAATACAGGAGATATTCACCTGATTTCAAAGTGTGATGGTTATATGATGTAGCAGAGTGCAAATGTCAGTGGCAGAATCAGAGGATTCCCTATAGCCTGTCTTATCTGGGCAGGTATTTCTCCCCTTACAATTTAGTGTGAAAATGATGAAGTCAAAAAAAAAAATTGTGTAAGTAAAGCTTTCAAGGTTTGATCTAACCTGAAGTCACATCCTTTCCATTGGTTGTAGTGAATCACACAGGAGCTCCTAAGATTGATGATTCAAACCTTCATGAAAAGACACTAAAGCCTTTTCATTTAGATGATGTTCTATAACTGACACTCTAGGGCTATGACAGCTAGTCTCTAGGAGGCAATGAAAGGCTTACCAGAAAATTTGGTTGAGGAAGTAGAAGATTTATCTCTACCAACTCAACTGGCTAAGTACTTAAGGCTAGAGCAGAACAGCCCTTAGAGAGAAGAGTTTGTGGGCCCCCAGAATTTTCTTCTTCGTAATGACTCTCTGTGCTTCTTGCATGCTATAAAAAACATCCCTTTTTGCATTTCAGCATCTCTATTTCCTTTGATCTGCACACATTTCTCGTTGATGCTAATAGAGAATGACACTGATGGGGAATATTTTTGCAACAGGGGGAGCATAGAATTGTTATTCTGGCTAAAGCAAAAGCAATATGACTTAAGCAGAGTATTTAAAAGGCTTTACTCAACACTGCGCAATTGAACATGGTATTAGACTTTCTCTTTTTTTTTTTTTAATTTTCATTGAGATTATGTCCATATTTTATCCAGGTTATTGTGTTCTTGTAAAATTATACTGCAACCCACTCTAGCACGTTAACAACAAAAGAAATTCTCTAGCTTATTATAAACATCTTTCAAGAAACCAAAAGCATATGTCCTCTGGAAATAATTTTGCTGGTATTTAGGCTATTACAAAAAAATTTCCCAAAACACTGGAATTATTTTGTAATGTTCCCTTATACTCTAGCTTGTTAGCTTAGATTTTCTGGAATATTCTCCTGGTGCCCCAATACAGTTCCTTCCTTGAGTTGCACAGGGAAGCTGCAGAAGTAGTCCAGAAACTCAGCGATATGTGTCTGTCTTTGCAGTAATGATTGCCTAGTAAGTGTGTGCCATCAATGAAAAAAGACCTAGTGTAGACACCAGCTGTGCAATAATTATAGCTGGAAAGAAAAAGTTATTTTATCCTGCAGAGATTTGGCAGGATGATGATATTAATTTTTTTTGCCCCAAAGCAGACTGAAAATTTAAAATCTGAGAAATTTTTGAGAATTAAAATGGGGAGACAAGTTTGCTGAAATTTTTTTTTTAAAAGTTTCATTTAGATGTATATGATATGTCTTTTTCTCTGTATTTTCTACATTTTTTATCTTTCTTTAAACTTCTTTTACTTCAGTTAGTTTAATTTTCCTCACTGAGAAGAAGTAATTTAAAAGCAGAAAGTATGGATTTTTTTCCCCCTGAGAACACAAAAGCATAGACAACTGTGCTGTAAAAGGAGGCAAGAGGAACAGAATTGGCAAACTGCTCTGACAAGTGTCCTGCTCAGCTTCTGAATATGCCTTATAGATTTACTTCGATTTAGTTTATTTTGTCCCTCAATGCACTTTATTGCTAGGTCAGTTTATATTTGTTGGATCACTTTTTGACTTAAAACTAACTCATGTCCATACACAATCGTGTATTTTCTGTGGGCTATGTTTCTCCAGGTGCACTCTGAGATGAAATATGAAAGGGAAGAGAGCAACATACGGAAACTGCTGCCGAAGTCCAACAGCAAGGCATTAAAACAGAGTCTGCTGTCTGCATGCAGCGTGTGGATTATCAGTTGTGCTAGGGGAGACAAAGCTGATTTCATTGTTTGAAAAGGCTTTACTCCTGCTCAGCCTCCAAAGTGTTTGGACCTTGGCTAGTGTTGTGTAGCAGGAAGGGAAGAGCCAACAGCTATTTGAGGGCTATCCTTGGAATTATTCCAGAAAGGAAAAGCATCTGGAAACAGATTTACTTCAAGTTCAGCCTGTGTTGATGTGCTTTATTGACCTGCAGGAAGAGTGCTTTAACTGGTGAGAGCTTTTCCTAAGAGAGCTGAGACTGCCTGATTACTGATGTGCCCGGGCGCTGGGATTTACACCGTGGCCACGGCAAAGGGTGCCTGTCACCCCTGGTGCCAAAGGCTCTCATCTGTGTCTTTGTCTTCTTAGCAGAGCTTTGGCTGGCCACAATTACCTGTGTTGACATAAGACCTTTTTTACCGAGTTTTAAAACTCTGCCTCTTCCTCTACTGAAGCCTGACCCGTATGAGCAGAGTCTGGCCAAGGGGTAATCCCTGCAGGACCAGCAGAGGAATGATGAGTTCCATATCCAGGCAGAAAAATTGCCCAAGATATTAGCTGAACTGTTCTCAAGTCACCTGGCATTATGCCCAGGTATCCAGGGTTGTAAAATGTAGAGGGTATTTACTGACAGTTGGTGGGAAGGTTCTCAATTCTAACCCTCATCTGAAAGTGAAACCATCACATGGCATTTGGGTTATTCCAGTGGCGTAATTTTAGGTACCCATCTTCACCTAATATAGAAAGTTGGTCTCTCTGTGATCTCTCTATTGCCAGAGAAGGGAGAAAGGATTCCCAAAAGGCAATTCAGAGTAGTCTGAATTACTAGGAGCATCAGGCTCCTACTTCAATTCATGTCTCTTTCTATTGACTACACAGGGACCATAGCAGAGCACTGCAGCTATAGGCATCTGAAGTGAGTTGGCATAAAACTGTGTCACTATTACTGCTGGATGTCTTGTCCAGGCCCTGCTTTGTTACAAAAGCAGAGAAACATCTCAATGTCTATCTGATTTGTCTTGCATGTATCTGCAGGGGTATTTTTCAATCAGAAACTCATACCCAAGAGAAACTTTTACATGAAGGGCTTTTTCCTTAGTATGAGCTACATATATATATCTTATTCCTGCAATTCAAGGCATTTCTGACTTACAGCAGTGTAGTGCAGAATAAGGCTCCCCATTTCTGATTTGAAGTCTCAAAAGAATTGTGACCAGTACAGTTATGATTTTGCCAGTAATTGGAATTCTTTCCAAAACACCAGCTGCCAGAAGCATGTGAGAAGGAATAGCAGGTTTCATTTAAGGACAGGCCAAGTTTGTAGACATGACAACTGTTAGAAAGCTGGAAAACATAATCCAGTGTAACATTATGCTCAAAATGAAAAGAACCAAGATAATTCATCACTTGAAAAAGTATTTCTTATAAAAAAAAGGACATGTATGATTTTTTTAAGGTGATTTACAGTATATGAACCTAGAGTTCTGGCAACATTACAGCATTTGTATCGAGACAGAAGAATATGCAGAAAATTATGTCACAGAAAATTACTCACCAGGATCAATTTTCTTTGAGGTTTCAAGAGCTTGGGCTTAGGGAAATTATTGGCAATTGGAGCTACAAAAATAAATATTAAGGGATCATTTAATATTATTATCATTCACTGTCATTTTTAGTATATGTATTAGCAATTTATAAATTACATATTAATAGCAAATTAGGAGCAGATGCATGTACTTATACATGAGTTTAAACATATTTCAGGTATTTTACAAGGAACCATAATGCTTATGAATTAGAAAAATTCATGAGATTAAAGAATCTGATATGCAAGACATGCTGTTTGTGTGCAAACACTAGAGCAAGTATACCCCCCGAGAACTGATCATTTGTTACCTAACCCACAGTAAATCTTCAGGTCCTTTCCCTCCTCTCTCCCACTGGCTTAGCACTGGCAGCGTTGCTCAGAAAGTACACCCAAGAGTTTGTGAGACCAACCCTGGAGTCGCAAATCCTCTTGGAAAATGAAGTCCCCAAGAGGCTGCTCTTTATCTGCCCAGTTTGCTTGACTTCCCAAGTACACCAGCAATTTTAAAGAGTGCAATGTGCTGGCTTCCCTCAGAATACCCCCAACAAGTAATTTCAACTTGCCTAACTTTAATCTTCTCTTTGAGCAGGGTGAATATTGCTGCAGAGGTTCCTCTCTCTCCTCTGGTTAGTGTGAGCTGAGACCTCCTGCTTGGTCTCATTGAGTATAGCATCTCAGAATGGCTAAAGCTGCAGGGAGGTGAAAGTCTGTCCCAGCAGCAGGCAGAGGCCATTTCTTCCCCCACAGATGGGAGCAAGAACAGGCCACCTCAGAGGCAGAGACAGTGGCAAAGTTCAGGATTCCTGACATCCCACACTCTGCTGTCCCTCCATGGTTGTGCTCAGGATTTGAAATACCTCTGTGTCTCTGTTTTCATACCTTTTGCTGGGATGGCTGGTGGCTGCTCCAGTTTCTCTTTCTCTTTCTTTTTCTTTACCTTCTTAGGCTGTAGAGGAGACATGCTCGTCACACTGGTAACTGTCTCCCCGGAGCTGCAAAGCACAGGCCCAAAAGTGAGGGGGAAATGGAGGCAATGGAGGGAAAGACGGTTTGTCCGTGTGAGTTCATGCAAACACATCACCTTCTACTTGTGAGAGTTCATGCCCAACAACCTGGATTGTTATTAGGGTATATAATGAAAAACCTCTTACGGTGGTTGGAAATGCTCTGGGTTTTGCATTTGTTCAGCCATATAGTATGGCTGAGAAACTCAAGAGTCTCACTCATCCTGGCATAGAAAATGCAAACTGTCAGGTTTAAACAAGACCCATTTCATAGCACCTATTCCTTAGAAGTATGTGTGACCCTACTGATGCACCCAGGGTGAACTTCTGCCTGCCTGCCCTCAAGGGCTAGAGACACAGATGGGTTATGTGACTTGCATAAGCTCCCATGGGAAGTGTACAGAAAAGCAAAAGACTGGCTGAGGGGCCAGGAGAGCATGTAGCATGTCTTCAGGCAGCTCACAAGCCCACTAGCAAAAGCTGGCTTTGTCAAGGGGGCCAGTGTGCTCAGGGAATATAAAAGGAGAAACTGTGCCCCAATCTCTAATGGGCATTCTCCAGTATATTTGTGCTGAAAAGGTGCTATGAGGGAAGAGTACAAGTTATACTGTAAACAGACTCCTATCCCAGAGAGTTTCTGTGTTTGGACTATTGGTGTTTAACATCCTCTAAGGCTGGATTCTTTACCCTTATCATCTCCCAAAGCCTGAGATCAAAAATCCTGCTTTGAATATTCGGGGCTTGGATGCACAATCAGGTGGCAGCGATTGTCACCGCGGGTCAGCTGAGCTGTGCAGGGTAACTGACTGTGCAGGGGCTCCCTGCTTGCAACTAAAGGGGAATAAAATTGTACTGGCTTAAGTGGTGATGAAAGGAATCTTAACTTACAGCTGGGGTGGGAGGAGAGGGTAAACAATTTAGTTATGATGACTATGGTGATGGAGGTGACTTGGCAAGCAGCCATTGCTCAGCTGCATCTGCCCCTGGGCTCACCCTGGGATAGACTAGGGCAGTATGGTTGTGGGGACCTTTCTCTTCTGTGCTGGGAGTTCCACCACACCATGGAATACAACCAGGGTCTCCAGTCATAACACTGACAACACTCATTTCATTGAATTTTAAATCCTTTGACCCAATCTCTTGTTCATCTCCAGATTCTTTTGCATAATGAAACATTCTCTTTATATTAATAGAATAAAATATTCAGACCGGGGCAAAGACTTAACGAAAGTTAAGATGTGTCAGCTTTGCCCACACAAGAACAACAAAATTAGACATTACCATTTTACACAGTTGTAAATCCAAATGACTGTCACTACCATTGGTAAAATCATTCTGGATTTATACTTGCGTAGATTACAAAAATACTTCGGTTTGCCGATTTTCCTGAGTTCTGTTTCATGTACTCAGTCAAAAACAAAGATTTGCTGCCAAATTTTCTAAAAAGTGTTTAAAAAGTAAAATATGTTCATGAATTACAAATAAATCACATCAGTTATGTAAACAGAGGGTTGCACTGAAACAATTTCAAAGTCTGCCTGCTCTGCTACGAACCTATCCCACAACAACCATTTGTTTCTATACTAAAATCAAGACAAAATGGTTTAAAACCAGCAGAAAATAAAACTGCTCTACCTGGCTTCTTTGTACAAACAGCAAACTGCCAAGAAGAAAGACTACCAAAAAGGAGATGAGAATGATTTTTTTTAAATGTTTTTGGGTTTAATAATCCAAGGTCATTAAGGCAGATGCGTAGCTTAAAGATGCTCTTGTTCTGATATAAATTCTTTAAGCACAATATATAAAAAGGCTTAGTGTTAATTCATTGCATTAATTATTATTCCTGCTTTGCCACTGAAAAAGTGAAGCTACAAAGAAATGTATTTGTGACTTGAAGGTTTCTTTTAAATGCCAGGGCCACACAGGGTTAACTAATTCTGGGAGATACAATAACTATACTTGCTGTCTTAGAACTGAGCTCCTCAAACCAAACAAGGAGGCTCAGAGAAAACTCCTTGGCTCTGAAACACTGCCTCTTTGTGAGCTTGTCTTGTTCTATGTCTAAAAGGAAAGTTAGTTTTTTATCTCCAGCTCCTTCTTCAGCCTCCTGGCTTCTGTTTCAACGGTGTCACGTTGTGCATTTCTTGAAGGATCTAATGAGTTTTTAGAGAGCAATAAAAATACGGGGGCTTGGGGAAGTAACCTGTGGAAGGTGTGTAATAATCATGGAACCAGGGCAGCAGTCTCCCTGGAGGTCATGGCTGTTGCAAGACCTGGGAAGCTACTAGAATTTTGGCTTTGCTATTCTTATTAGACCCTAGGATGTGGAACTTTTCCTGTTGTCATCTAAGCCAGCTATTTTCTCTTGTCAAAGGTCTACATGGGGGTGACAAAAAAATTCACTGGAGTGAACTGGGAGTTGGATATTTTTCAGATAGGGGATCTGTGTGAAAAGGTGCCAGGGATAGTTGGGTTCTTGGTTCTGGTTCTTTGTGGCAGAATTTGCTCCTGTGATGTGAGATTGGCACTGTGGAACCAAGGTGTCAAGATGGACAGCTTTCTGAGGCAAACACTTTATTTACCTCCAATTATCTCCAGAAGAACAGTCACTGAAGGACTGGAGAGTTCAGGCCAACACAAATATAAAAGACAGAAAAAAATGTTCCTGTTTTCAAAGCTTTGCCTCCTAGGGGTTTCTGGATCTGAAAACTGACGAAATGATCCAATAACAAGGAAAATAATAATGAGGGGTATTTAAAGAAAAGAAAACATCAGAAAATGGAATTAGGTGGTTTGGAAAACTAAAAATAACTGTACTATTTTATTTAGGTAGTTATTTTAAAAATGTGGTAAGGAAATGGGTTTTGGTCAACTCTTTTTTTTTTCCCCTTAATTTGTTATTGGTCAAATAGCAAACCAAAACCTAAACATCTGCTTTGTTATACTCAGGAAATCTGGACTTAATTTTCTTTTCTACCACGGCCATTTTGTGAGACCTGGGACAATTCCCTGAGCCCGCTGTGCTTTAGATCCCAATTAAAAGTAAAAACATAATTCTGACATCAAGACATAAAATATTTTAAGATACTTAGGTATTACTGCAGTGCAAATGCAGACATTTCTTAGACATCAGACTATTAATGTAATTTTGAAACTGGATTCTACTCTGTATTTGAAATATCACTAAGGGAGCTGGAGTTGAGCTTCTCTAATCAAGGCTGAATTTCGCACAGTAGTAATTTTAAATGGCAAGAACCTCATGCAAATTAATTAAACAGTTTGGCCTAGTGGATATTTAGACAGTAGGTTTTGGGTCTATATGTGTTGAATTAAGTTCCAAGACAAGGAATTTGCAGGTGAAGAGCAACGAGTTCAAAGGAATTAATGGTTTGTGTTTTGAGGAGAGAGTGGGAAATAAATGGTACCAAGTGTGAAGGGGAAAAGAGAAAACATCCAGGAAAAAATGAAAACTGCTGAGCTGTCTCTCTAAATTTTTGGGTGGTGCAATGGCTGCTCAAGGTCAGAACAAAGATCTGTCCATGAGTAACATGAAAGTTTTGGTTTGTACTGGCCTCTCCTGAACCCTGTGCTGCTTTGTTTTGATTTCACTTCCATCTGAGTGCCAGTCAGATTGAATACTGTGATAATCCCATGAGAATGCACTAAAAATCACATGACTGGAGGATCTAGGGTGTGCTATACTTGGCATTGAATCCTGTAGTGTCTAAAGATACGACAAGAAACAGTATGTGATACCAAGATGTATTGGATTTAAACTGCAAGGCTAGAAACACATGGTTTCTGTCACTGAAAACTGGGAAACAGCTGTGCCTCTGTGTTGTTATGAGACATCTCTCTTTCATCCTTTTTGTTTGTAAAATGTTTGTCATATATTGTTACTGCAGTTCCAGTCCAATATGCATATCAGGAAAATCATACAATGGAAATCAGTTGTATAACCACACCACCAAAAACTTTTGGCAGCCAATGGTATTTAAAGGAATGCAGCAGCAGTGGAATTCTTCCCATCACTTGGAGTCTTCAGCTGCGAACAGACTGTGGGCCTTGAAAATTTGCTTTTGAACCCCCACTCCATTCCTGGGTGTGGGAATCATGGGGTAACATTGTGATTTGTTCTATGTGCATGGATGGTTTAAGACATTACCATCCTGTGAGGTGCTGGGAAACTCTAGAAACCTACAAGGGATGAAAGCAGGCTTCTTCAGAAAGCATCAAGGAGGGGCTTGTCACTGCAGCACCTGCAAGACCTTCAGCTAGCCCAGGTAGATCTCCCTTTTCCTGCACAGCAGGCACATTCATGAGTCAGGGACCTGGGACTCTTTATGTTCCCATAAGCATTTTGAAAACATTAATCCTATTCTTCAGCACACATAGCAAAGCAAATCCAGAACTGGTACCTTGGTTTATAGTATAGAGATGTGTAATCTCCTACCTGTTCTGGGGGCATTTCACCAGGTAATGCTTCACTGTTAAAGAAAAGAAAAAAAGAAAGAAAATGTGGCTTCACACCAACATAGTTTAGGAGTTTCAAATGGGCACTGCAGACAGACCTGTGTTGCTGAGACTGTGGAGTTGCCAGGTTGTTACACTGGGAGAGCTACTGATTGTCACCATACATTATGTTGTGCTTTAAAATGCAGTCTGACTCTAAGACATAGCCAGTCTTGGGAGAGGGGAACGTATGAAACACCAAAAATCTGCTGTGGAAATGCCGGGCAACACACATTCCAGTGGTCAGCCCAGCCAAAAGACAGCTTGCTAAGGAAAAGCACAGCAGGCCAGTAATTTTACTTTGAAGACTTTTATTTCCCTTGTGGTGCCTGTATTTATTTCCAGAAGCCTGAAATAAACCATTCACCCACAGGAGCCACTGCTGTTCCTAATGTAAGTCAGATTGTGACCACAGGCATAAAGGATTGCCTCCTGGGATCAGATCAGAGGTCCAGTCCAGCCACTATCCTGTCTCTGACAGCTGTGTGTGTGAGCTGCGTAAATCCTTCTACTTCCTATTCCTTTGAGTCAGTAGTCCTGAGCAAGGGCAGCTGCCCCCACTGCAGCCTTTTAGGAGCCAGCGTTATTAAGATGCTCTTTTGTGGCTTTGTGGCTTCTATGCCTCTCTTAAAGGACAGACTCTGGCTCTTCTGGTCAATCTACTGCCAATTTCCATCTCAGAAGGATGAGAGGGTGCATCCCTGGGTCATGATGTCAAGTTGAATGCAACATAGACATGCCACTCCCTTCTTCTCTGTTCTTTAAAGGGCCACGAAAACCAGACAACAGGGCACTCACGTGACTATGCCCCTCTCTACAGGAAAGTTTTCATATTTGAACTTAGCTAAATTCTCCCATTCTAAGGGAGCTATACAGATCCCAGGAGGTGTGTTTTGGTCCTAAGGAAAGGGGAGCTGAGAGCACCAAGAGCTGGGACTAACACAGGGACCATGTTTAAGCTAGTGAAGGCAGTGCTTCCATCTACCTGCCAGGCCTTTTCTAAATGTACAGGAGAACAGTAGGCCTGACCCTCTGGGAGTAAGGGGAGGCTCATGTACAATGCTGACACGCTTTTGAGCATGCAAATATTCAGATATTTGGGTAGTGGAGAAAGGTTTTAGCAGCTCAGAAAAACCTACTTTTTCTCCTTTGTATATCCTTATTCTATATCATATATTATTTCAATATTTAGCTGGTGTTGGTTCAATGTAAATAGACCTTTCCTCCAAGTTGCTTATATGGTCACAGCAGTAAATTGACAAAACCAAGCGAATTCTAACCCAACGTCTGCTCAAGAAAAACTGGGATACATCAGTCTAGTGCTTGTGGCTTCAGGGTGACTCACCATGACCAACATACTTAAGTGTGGGTACTCCCTTGGCACAGAACCTTTGTCATCACTTAACAGGGTAGGAAGAATAACATCAATCTTGCTCCTTCCTCTTGGCAAGCAGAGTTGTTGGGTTCAGTCAGAATCAGAGTTACTCTACTAAGTGCACTACTAGGAAGATGGAGCCACAGCCTGAAATGTGTTTGTGGTCAGGCCAGGGCTTCTCTATACATCTATTTTTGGCTTACATATCTTCTCACTTGTGTATCTGAGTCACTCATTCCTTCATGGGATCTGTGTAGGCTGCAGAGGCAGCAAAGTCATGATTCTCTCCTGTCATTAACAAGGCAAGGCACTGACCAAACTCCTCCTGAAAGCTTCTCTTCAGAGGTGGTCCTTACACTCTCCTCTGACATGGTGGCTGCTAAGTGTGCTGGTATCTCATCCTTGCAGCTTGTGTGAGGTCTCCAAATAAACCATTTTTAAACTGAAATGAAAGTAGAGCCTGCACTCGTTACTCCACAGATCTGAAGTAGCACATCTGTTTACAACAATACTGCTTTGATGCAGATGTAGCCTCTTTGAGAAACCCTATCTGAGGCAGAGAAGAATGAAACAGTAACCCTGGATCTTGAAATATTATTATGAAAAGACAGATTTGAATGTTGAAATGATGCTTTAGTTTCAAAAAATACAGTAAGTGAGAGAGTGCTAATAAAACCCCTCAAATTCCCAAGAATATTGACAGCTACTCAGGAAAGGAGAATAAAACAGAACAGAGTAAGATTGCTTTGAAACCACTATACATGTTTGGAGAAACATGACTCATGCAAGATTTTAGCTTCTGGTCAGAATGCAACTTAGTGATACAGCACTTGGTCTCCTCTGAAAGAAGTTCCAACAACCTTCAACTTATGTTTGTACAAAGGCGAAAGATTTTTGAAAAGTCTGAAGCAAATTTGAAGTGAAATGTCTATTAAAAGAGAGGAAAATGCCTTTGTTCAAGTTTGGCTGATAGAATTTTTTTTCCTACCAATTTTATTTAAAATTACAATAAAGGCGAGGAAATATTTATTTTTCCTGCTTCCTCTGCATTCTCTTAGTTCTCTTCTCCCCTCCCCACGCCCCCCTTTTTGGCAAGGTCTTTGCAGTCATCAGGAATGGCATTTCACTCACCTGTGGATCTCCTCCTGTTCAGAAGTGACTGACAGAGAATGACAAGTGTAAAAAGGAGGACACTGATGATTCCTATGGAACACACAAACACTGCATACACGTACAGATCTGAAAACCAAGCACAGATGATAGTCAGTGTTGCAGCTGATGCTCCACGGTGACAGGCCAGAAAAAAGTTACGTCTGCAAGATCCAAACAGGCTCTGGCCCAAAATATTACAGTTCAGAAGTAGTTTAACCCTCTTGAAGCTTTCCTGTAATATCCTGCTCGGTTTAAAATTTGGTTGAAGTCTCCATAAATGCAAATAGGTGTAGCTACACTCATGAGTTGTGACTTTCAGGAGCTAACAAAGGACTGGTTTGGGTTTTGGGGTTTTTTTGAGCAACAACTCAAAACCCAAAAGGACTTCAGCTGGGTTATTTCCCAGTTCAAACAGTTGTACTTTTTTCTTTTGTTACAAAAGGGAAAAACAAACACACAAACAATGAAGCAAGAAAAGTGACAGTGGGGCGAGTGTTGAGTGGCTGGGGAGGAAGGAAGAAAGGCTGCAATTGCTTCTTCTGCTGGCAGCACTGGCTTTTAACTTTTGTATTATTTTTTTTTTTCTTTTTCAATCTACAGCCTTAGGTTCCCTTTATTGGCTTTCATTCAGGCATTGTAACACATTTCCAGTGCTTATCCTCCCATTGGCCATAACAGATATATGAGAAACTGAAGCTGGATGCTTCCATTCTCTTTTGTCCAGCACCCCTTGTACTTTGTGGGATGGTTTCTCAGGCAAGGCCTGGGTTTGCACAGGAACTAGCAAAATTGGTCCTGATTTGGGGCACTTTAGGTGTCCTGTAGTGCTGGAATAAACTGACATCAAGTACAGAACCAGTAGCAGCTAGATGTATCTTTACCTTCAAAAAACTTCCAAGCTTCATGGTTCTTCTTGAAAGTGGGATGATCAGAAGCTTTTGCTGAAATCACTGAAAAAAACCAAAGAAGACACAACAAAAACTGAAAAATGTGTGGCATGAAAAGTTAGAACCTCTTGAAGTAAATGTATTCTGCCTTAGACTTCAGTGCCCCAAGATCTTTCTTCATCTAATTGCCTTTTGATGAAACACTTCAGCTGCACAGAACTGTCCCCTCTGTTTCAGGAGGAGGATGGGTGACTGTCATAACAGCTGTACAGGCTAGCACCAGCATCCAAATGCTCTGACTGCTGAAACATTGTTCCAAACCCTCTCTGCTCTCCTCAGCCAGCTTGTTTATGCATGCTGATATTTTTTATGACATCAGATTAGATGATGTCACTTATGTCAATTCCATGATTTTTCTTCCTCTAGCAATCATTGCAATGAAATGGTAGCCTGGTAATGTCCTCTAGATTGCCAGTGAGGTCCTCCAAGAGAGCTTCATGTGGCAAATCATTAGAGAACAAGTATCTTACTGGAAAGGAATTCATTACAGAGATCCCTGCAGGGATATGAAGAGTGAGGCTAGATCAATGGATATACAACTTTCAGGACTAATGAAATCTTCTATTCAGTTGTGATGGGAAGCTCATCCTGGATATTTTAACAAATTACTCATTTGTTACATGAAAGCATCACATGTGTAGATTTCTGGCAAGTATTTCAGAATAACTTCCCTGGAAAAAAGGGCTTTTGTTCATTTTGGGGAAAAAATAATCTTGCATTCCTGTATCTTGCAACATTTTACCATTAGAAAATGCCACATGCAACTAATATTGAAGAACTCAGACTCTCTTCTGTGGGAAATTCTGATACATAAACTTCCCAACACAACAGATTGTTGTGATCATCTACTTTTTTGTTGTCCATGCCAGTATGATTATAGTTGGACTGCCTAATTTTCTGTATTTGTCTTCCTACAAGTAGTCTCTTCGCTTGGACTGTAAACCATTTGGAACATGTATTACTCTAAGAGACATGCAGTCTCTTGAGGGATTACATGATTGTAAATGATGTTTCTGGGGTGTTGCATATTGTTCTGAGATATTGATTAGAGTTTTCTGATAGGAAGGGAGGAGAAGAACTTTTTTTTTTTTTTGGTCAGTGATAAGTTGGTGTTTTGGTGTATTCTCTACTATAAATAAGACCGCTAACTTGGTTTTAGGCTGACATTGACCACACAAGCCCAGGAAAGGAGCAGATGCCTTTAATGAGAAGATGGGGGAAGGGGAAAAGGTTGATCTTATCTTATACAGAAGACATTGCATGGTTGGATTAGGAGACACTTCTTGGCAACATTGGCACACAGATTTCTCTTGGTTGTACTAACAAGGTTTAACAGTAGCCTTCTTGTAGATGCTATCTGATGTCTTGTATTCACAACAATGAAAGGGGCAAACTGCAACAGGTTAAATTTCAGGTGGACCTTCTGAAAACACTACAAAGTTGCTGTAGCTGACATGAGTGCAGGAACAGAAGACTGTAAGGACTCCATCTCCACAACAAGGCTTCTTTTCCAAAGAAATGTGTTTTGCCTCTAAAGTAGAAGCCAGATATGTAGCTAAAATTTGACTGTCATCATTACACAGTAAGGAACTGTAGCCTGTAACTCAATTGTTTTTCTGTAAGTCCAGTATGTGTATTTTAACAAATTTATGTGTTGCAACAAAATGTATTTGCAACTTCTTAATGGCCTATGCAAATTTATGCGTTCAAACTTGCTAGCAAATAACAAAATCTAAATATAAATTAATAGCAGTATATACTACAGATCCAGGTTGCTTCAAGAGCAAGTTACATTTTGAAGAAAGAGAATTGTCCTTTTCTTTTCTCTCTGGAAATTTGTGTCTTGCACAGTAACCTCCTCTTCCTGTGTGAATAATTAAAAAAAAAATAGACCGTGCTATTTCTGCTCCGCTTGATGTACAAAGTTTTAAGAAATTTGCCTGGTGCTTTAGCATAAAGATACTATTTTGAATTGGGCATAACTGCAGACACATTATTGGAACAAAATGTTAGGCAACACAGCAACTGTGATGTGGTGGAACACTGCTACCTTATTTGATAAAGCACAAGCAGTACAACTTAAGTATCCAAATGCTTCAGGCAATTTGTATTGCTCCTTTTGTTGCATCCTGGGTTTAACTGTAATATAAGTAAATCCCTTTGCAATAAAAAGTGTAACTGATCATAATATAAAACACAAAATGTGTTTGGAATAAAATTTCCGTGAAAAGCCCAAGTGTTACTGTTGGGAAAACTGGAAGCTTTTATCACTGCTCAGAAGAGTTACCTTCCCTCTCAAGTGCAACAAGTTCTGTACACTCAGGGTGCATTAGCCAAATGCTAGCAAAGGTGGTCCTTTTTTTCCAGTCAAGAGGCTTTAAGTGGTAAAACAGTTGCTATGACATTTAAAGATATGCAATATTTCAGCTATCTTCTGGTATCTTTAATCTGGATTTAGAGTTAGCATAAATATGCTTTTGGGGGGCCAGGGTGGTTGTGGTGTTCGCCTCAGATCCTCACAGGGTGTCTACAACTCTCTACAGGTTGGCCAGCCTTCCTCCCTTGTCTCAGGTCTCCTGCCCTGCTTTGGTTCATTTCAAGTGAAGTAATAGAGCTGAGCAGACTGTGAAAAGGATGAAGTCACAAGTCTCAAATCCCTATTCTGATTATATATTCATGACTCATACTAGAAATCAGGGGAAAAATATTATTTAAGGACTAGACTGAAAAATGATGGATTTCCTTCTTTTCAACAACTGCATTGATCTGAAGCCCCATCCTTTGGCTATGAAAAGGAATGAGCGGTTTCAGTGTTACCATCAGCAATAGCCTGAGAAGCTATGAAAGATGTGGAGTGTCTCTTTGTGAGGAGGGGTACAGTACAACAGGTGGTGTGACAATATTTTATATTGCTTTTTCTTCTGCTGCCACTTATTTGGAACATGCCATTCCCTTTCCAAGAACTGACAAATCCACATGTTTCACTACAGGCATTTAGGAACTTACATCATTCAGTGAATGAGAAAACACTCTATACTGCTCTCTGGCATTATCTTTAGGGGTGTCCCTGTGGGAAATCAAATTTTCTGTTTATAAAGACACGAGTAGGGGGCTAGTTTGCCAGCTAGCACTGATGGCACAGCTACTGAGCAAAACCACCTCTCCAAAGGAGTCTGTTCTCAAAATCCAACTTCACCCATCTCTGAAAGTGTGGGTATGATGGCATAAGATTTGAGCTAATCCATCCTAAAGAGATGGCTTGTTTTCAGCTTGGTTCACATCTGCCACTTGTTGCTGGCCATTTTATCCGAAGTTCAATACCAGCAGGATGGCCATTGCTTTTCTAGCTCTGCTTTCTGGCTGCAAGTGGTATAAATAATAGTACTGAAGTGGTATTAAAAGTGCTACTTACCAACTGCTGCTAGACTAGAACTAAGAGCAAGGGAAACACCAAGAGAAGGGCAAAACAAACAAGCTGAATACTAGATTTTCTTCTCCTATCCACAGATTACACTTAAAAATAATCTAAGTTCAGATGTCGTATTGATGAACTTTCAAGAAAAAAAAAGGGATCACAGGACAAGAAGAAATTATAGACTTGAAATCAATAGTCTCTCACCTCTTATTTCAGTAGCTGCTGTACCATTTGACCACGCTGTCCACTTATTTCTGTGTTTGCCAATTTCTTGGACTTTGCATATATAATGTCCTTGATCTGTTTGCTGGAGGCTTAAAATAAGGAATTTGTACATAGTTCCATGTTTCTCTTTGAGAAGATGAAGTCTTTGCTTGTGAAAATGATGAGTATAATTTCCATAATACTGGACAGACCCAAACTTTGTCATTTTGATCATCAGATGCTCCTGGGTAGGTGATGCAGCGAAGACCCACCGCACAGCCAGCAAATTGTCTGTCTTTCTCTTTTGAGAAATATGGCAGTAAAGGGTAGCATTTTCCCCCTCGGAGTATTGCACTGTTGGTCCAGGTGAGACCGTCACATTTAAAGCCTCACAAACATCTGCAAAGGAAAGAAAAGATGGTGAGAATCCTCCATATAGGCACAACAGCACCATGATCTGTCCCAGCATGCAAGCCCACAGCAGGTAAACTGATGGTATCTGTTTAGTGTGCAGCCATTTAGTGACCTTGTAGACCCTGACAGCATCTGCCTGTGAATGTTAAAGATGGCATGAGGCCCTCCTTCAGTGAGCCTGCCCTAGCATTTTTTCTGTCACTAATCAATAACACAGAGCTGACATGGAGACCTTGTTACTGTCAGAGGACCAACTTCATAGAGTCTTTTATCAGTCTGAACAAACGTATTGGAAAGCTGTTCCATGACCAGCTCTTCCGATGGCTTGCATCCTTCTTAGGACTCCCAGGCTAAATGGTTTCAATAGCCAGTTTATGCTCATTTGTTCCCGTGCCAGCTTTAAGCTTAAAATAGCGTTTTCTTCTCTAGAGCTTACTTCCTGACTCCATATACAAAGCAATTATCTGGCCTCAGCCTTTGCTTTGTTGAGCTAAAGAAGACAAGCTCTGTTAGTCTCCTCTAGTAGTGTCTTCCCTATTCACCCTAACAGCCCTTCTCTGCATTGGTTACAGTTTAAATTTTGGGTTTGATTGTAATTATTTTAATTTTCTTTTTATTTAATTGACTGCAGTTATAGGCAGTATCTGGAAAGAAGTTCTTCAGTGTCCTGTGGAATACTCACAGTACTTCTCAGATTTGACAGGGATATACCTTTCCTGGTACATCCCAGAATTAACTTGGTTTTTTCATGATACTTTCATATGGGATTATATGACAGGTTATATATAGCATACTTGGGTGTTTTCTCTTCTTTGTCACTTGCAGTTCAGCTCTCAGTGTATCAAAGAAATTCTTACTAATCCCCAAGTATGTGACTTTGCTGTACTAATTTCTGCTCCACTTCTGTTACCCCATCCTCAGTTTTACCTATGTGCCGTCCTTGTCTTATGCTAATTTGATAAGGTCACAATTTCAATGTTCATGCTTCTGTCTACCTCTTTTAGACATCATTTGTGCAAACCTTATTTCATACTGTTCCCTAGATTATCACTGGAAGACCACTGAATTCTCTATATCCTACAGTTCTCCATGTCCTCTGTTTTAAGTAATGTTCTCCTTGTCATAATCCAGTGGTCATCTCAAACCTGGGTTAAATCCAGCAGACTAGATTTTCTGACTACAAATTCAAGTTAATCTGACATTATTTGCATGAAAAAATATGACATGAGATCGTATTGGGACAAATGATTATTCCATTGTTCCATTAATTCTGATTCTTGTCTTTAATGTTCTTCATCCTAAACCTCACTTAGACCAGTTGTTTGCCTCTCTGCTTTACTTCTAACAATAGCCACTGTAGGTGAAGCTTGAAAAAGGTGTCCATAGCTGTTCATTAGAGGAAGATTTCCCTTTCCTAACCTAACTGATTTATACTGGACTGATTTTCTGAGGCATGCGAATCAACACTCATTTTATTTCCTTCCTAACGCACATTAAGAATGTCCTGATTAGTCACATCAGAGAGTGATCTATTCTTGACCAACGGTGTATTGTGGCAGTGTGTTCCCTAAATGACTTGTGATGTGTAATCTACTGATCTGAGGGCATCCACTAGAGAGAGAACCATGTTCCAGCAGTGAGCAAGCACTCCCTGCAATGCACTCTGCAAAGCATGAAATGTCCTCTAAACTGTGAACTTCCTGTTATGTGAATACTGTACTGTACTCAAATACTAATGAGAATTGCAACTCTGGGAGAAGTATTTTTTCATTTTTGGACACTTTTCTAGCACATCAGCAAGGAACATTTTAACAAAGGGGATGAGAGTTTTGGCAGAGACTATTGTCTGACATCAGCTCCTGAAACACAAACATATATTTATCTTCAAAATAAGCAAGTAAAGTATTTCCATTCTATTTCTGAAGGAGTACTGGAGACAGAGACACTGGTTTTATGGTCCCAGTGAAGCTGTGAAATGAAGCAGTGAATTATATCACCTTATTTACAGTAAATCCACTAAATTAAAGAAGTTGAATTGCAACTGTTTGCGAAGAATTCTGAAAATTAATAGTATGATAATTATTTTGTGCTACTTCAGTCGAAATCTCTAATGAATGGCAGGTTTATTCCAAGTAGACATTATTTTTTTTGTTATGAAGGAGAAAATATTTTGTATAAAGAACAGTTTGGTTTTTAAAAAAAAATTTCTTGAAGAAACTACAGCTAAGCATGGATGAGGTTATTGATAAAATTATTTGTGCATTATGTTTGTGTCTGCAATTCACGCAAATGCCAAAGAAAGAGGTTATTTTGCCTTGTGGAAAGCATACAAGTATAACAGGATGTCAAAATTTTAAATTAAGACTGAATCCCACCAAAAGCTTTCCAGGCACGAAACTTCAGTTATTACTCTCTGGACTTACCAGCCTTGGTGCTTTACCAGCAGAAGGAAAGCCAGTAAATGGCTGTCTCTGCCATTGTGAAGGTTGTGCTGCTTAGTAAATATGGAATAAGTTTAAGATTTTCAACACTTTTGGCGTCCTCAAAAGTACTAAGGCAATAAATGTTTAACAAATAATTTATAAAGTTATGGTTTGGGTAAATGAAAAACACAGACCTTTTTTCTACTGAAATTATGAACATGTCATGAAAACTGTAAAGAAAAACAATTATGTCATTTTCCTGACATGTGAATTTCTTTTTTGAAAAAGCTGGCTAGGAGTAATTGTGAAATAGAGTCCCAAAATAAAAGGCAAAAAGCTCATTGCTTAATTCCAAACTAGGCAGAACACAGTGCCAAGAAGTACCCAAGAGAAAATACAGAGGAAGTCAGATATGGTGATGATGGAAGCCCCTGTGAGAAGATAAAGCAGCATTGTACATGGAGACTCTGATCCCTTTCTAGCTGTTTACACTCATACAAACATTGGTATTTTATACCTAAGGCTTCTACTTTGCCTCTGGGGGCATGCCTTTTTATAAGGATGTATCAAATTTTGCATCCTTCATGTGTTCTGATCAGTGGGAACTTATCTCCTCGTCTTCCTTCCATGGCTCCTATTGCTGCAGCTGCACAAGTACAGCAATAGGGAGAGTTTTGGAAATCTCATAGTGCTTTTACCATGGTATCAGCTCATGTTGAACAGGGTCAGGCGATGCTTTATATAAAACAGAAAAACAGTATCCATTTGACTTTATCCTCCTACTGCCATTGGAGAAAGAACAGTGGATTTTGAAGGAAAGTTCATTTTCCTCCTAAGTGGAAAGGAAAACCCTCATTCAAGGCTCTGAGACACAAGTGGACATGTTTCTCCTGTATTTAGCAGGCACTGGTCAGCCCCAACATGAGGTTTACCCTTGTAATGGGCTCCTTGCCAAGAAGAGGAGACTTCACAACTTGAGAGCAGGCTTGTGTGCCAACATAGTACTGAATTTCTAGACTTCAAATTGCTGTTTCAAGTGAGGAATCACTGCTTTTCTTCTGCCTTCCCAATATAGCATGATGGAGCCGTTCAGGTGGAGCTCACCACAAGAGGTTTAGTCTCATTTCTACTTGGAAAGGGAAATTATTTATAGGAAGGGGGAGGAAAGAGAGTCAGCGACTTGGTGATTCCTTGCAGTGTGCTTAACCATCAAACTTCTCTCCTTTTTGCAATGAGCTCACTTAGTTGCTCCCATCCCAACGTTTCAGCTGCTCGCTTCTCTGGTATGCTCTACCTGCATGTCTCAGTAGCCTGTGGGGAGTCTGGAAAGGTGACTGCTGACTAAGAGCTGTTCTGAAAAAAATCCCACTTTGAAAACAGTCCACTTCTGCTTACACCAGTTCAAGTCCAAGAATTAGCTAGGTTTGGAGTTTGCTGTCTGCCATACTGCATGGCAACACAGTTTCACAGCACTGTCAGTAGTACCAAAGGATACTTCTAGCACCCAGAAACTTGTTCATATTGGGCCTCTCCCCTCTGTCTGTGCTGGAACAGTGGCAAAGGACTTACAGTGACCACTCGGTCCTTACATGTGGTGAGCATTTTCAGCATGGCTGTGGTTCTGTGGGAGAACCCCAGCTACTTCAGTTGAGATAGGAGTGGAGTTGTTCCTGTGCACAACTGCTCACAGTCCAGGTTTAGTGCTGTACACAGGCCACTCTTCCTTCCTCCATGGAGACTGACAGGCAGAATCTTCAACCCAGCGTACAACCCAACCTGCTGAGAGGACTGATAGCTGGGGGACTGGGGTATGTGGGGGGCTAGAGGAGCATATGACTAGGGTGGTTACCTTCTGATCTCAGCTTTCCATGACCAGAAGCATATGGGATGGCTTTTATCCGTGCTGTAGTTTGTTCAGTGAAGCTATGCTACTGTCAAAGCCTGCTTTAGTTTGATTTCTTTACAATTAAAAAGAGCAGATGAGCCAGGAAAAAACAAAGCTCTTTGTTTAAATGAAAGTAATTAGGAGCTGGCTAGCAAGAGCACCGAAGAACAACCAGCTGTTTGCAGTTGAACAGATCTGTCTGCAAGTTTCACAAGTCAGAGGCTCCCCCTCGGAGAAAGCTTCTGCATTGACTAAAGATGGACTTGAACCAAACCTCTGCCTCCACCATCTCATGCCGTTCTGCAGTGGAGTTCAAATTCAACTCTTTCATTAGCCTTGAATAAGCAAGGCTTCCCCACCCCTCTAAGCTCGCTGCACCTGGAATTCAGATCCAGACTGTATCTGTTCTGCAGCTCCAGGACACAAAACCTTTGTTTTTGGAGGCATAAAAGGTCTTAAAAGGGAGGAGACTTTTTACAAGTGACCTACAGGTTCCATTTCCACCTGATGCCAACGGGATCAGGGCACCTGTGGAAAAAAACAATGCCAAATCTCCCTTCACTTCGGCTTTGCCTGGCATACAAGACGGCCGAGGACGCATTTCCATGAACTTGCATGGAAAGGGCTTTCTTTTCTGAAGAGGATCCGATGGCTGAGCAGAAGCGCTGCTGCCGGGAGCCCGGGGAGGCGGCGGCGGAGCGGGGCAGGGATCGGGCCGGGGGCTGTCCAGGCGGGACCCCAGCTCTCGCTCAGCGCCCGTCCCGCCGCCCGAGCCCGGCGCTGCGCCAGCCCCGCCCCGGCGCGGGGGACCCGGGCCCGCTCCGCGGGGGCTGCCCAGGCGGGGCCGGGGTCCCGCCGGGGGCCGAGGGAGAGTTCCGGCCCCTCCGGGCGCTGAGCACCGCGGTGCCGCTTACCTGGGGCCGAGGCCGTGGCCAGCAGGGCGGCCAGCGCCGTAGCCAGGAGGCGCATGGCCCGCGGGGCGCCGGCTCCCGTCCCGTCCCGTCCCGTCCCGTCCCCCTCTGCCGAGCTGCCTCCCTCCTCTCCTCCCCGGCCTCTCGCCTCCTCCCCGCCCGGTCCTCCCTTCTCCCCTTGCTTTTCATCTCCTCCCCTTTCTCCTCCTTTTTTTTTTTTTTTCCGCTTTCTCCCTTCCCTCCCTACTCCTTTGCGCTTCCCAGCGTCCTGCCCCCCTTCAATTCTCCTCTTTTTCTCGCCCCTCTTCCCTGTCGTTTCTGTCCGCCCCATGCCTGTAGGGTGGCATTAGGGCTAGACAGGGATGCTCCATCTCTAGCCTCCGCGATCCTCCCTGTACGCACACACATGCACCTTGCCCAAAGGACACGGATCTGTGTCGATGGGAAATGGGAAACTCCCTCCCTCCCTGAGCACAGAAAACCTCTGTACGAGCAGGTAAGGCAGCCCGGCAGCTGGTGGCTGTGGGGTAGACTGCTGGGATGGGGAAGGCATCCTCTCAGGGTTCCTGAAGGTGTTGCAAATTTTGCAGGCACTCATGCCGATTCCACTCATCCCACTCCGTAACTGGAACAGGACCACCATTCCCTGGCTGTTCTAGTTAACATTATCTCCCATTCTGTGGGTTCAGGTGGTGGCAGCCTGGGGAAGAGGAGGTCTGGCAGGCAGGAGTATCCCATCAACAAGCATAGGGATGAATGTTGTAGGCATTTAGGATACCTGTGCCAGGACATTGCATACGGTGCTCTGGTGTTTGCCCTCTGCTGTGACAGCACCTCCTGACCACTGACAATCAACCTCTAAAAAATGTCCTGAATGAATTGATACAGTAGCTTAAGGTGCATCACCCCAAGGTTACCGTCCTTGTCTTCACAAATGGTACTATAGTGCTAGGCCAGAAAGGACAAGGGAAGTTGGCACCTTGCAGTCCATTCTTGCCTTTCATCAGTGCTCCTTTTGAAGTGTTTATCACTTGAAAGCCTACAAATCTCCACAGACATGGATTTAATACTTCTACCAGCAGGTATGATGGGTTATGCCTGATTATACGTTCAGGTTGCACAAAGTGTGGATGATACAAACACACTGGCATTCCTGCGTCCCTGGATAGGGCAATTAGTACAGATTTAGCTACTCCACCCCTCTCCTAGTAATCACTTAGGCAGGATAATACGTGTCTGCTTTTAAGCATCACAGATAATTTAGCATGTGCTAAATCTGATCCTTATGAGACTGAAAACTGCCTTTAAAATCTTGCAGTTTGTTTCCTCCAGGGACAGACTTTTGTGTCTGTACAGCAAACACTTCTCACAAGAGAGTGACACGTCTGGATTATGCACGGAGCAATCGGCAGAATTGAGGAAGCAGAAGCAGTTGTTAAAAGTTATACTGCCTGGGGAGATAATTAAAATTTGTAGATTCAAATCTACTCCTTTAACATAGCACAGGGAAATCCTATCAAAGAGATAAGCTAATTCAAAAACAAACAGACAAATTCACCAAAAACATTCTACCAGCAATTATGCAGTTTGGTGGTCCTGATGGAAACTCCATTTCAGGAAGTCATTGGACTACTAATAGAGAGGAAAACAGGGGTGACTGATTTTGCATACCCTTCCAAAGCATCTGCTCCTTGCCATTGCTTGATAGTAGATATTAGGCTGGATGGACATCTTAAACCTTCTCATATAATTCTGCTAGGCTCATTCATGCCTCATTCCATGTCTCTGATAAATTCCTTCAGC
This sequence comes from Aphelocoma coerulescens, assembly GCF_041296385.1. Classification (NCBI taxonomy): domain Eukaryota; kingdom Metazoa; phylum Chordata; class Aves; order Passeriformes; family Corvidae; genus Aphelocoma; species Aphelocoma coerulescens. The sequence goes on from NC_091020.1 coordinate 19,087,644, forward strand.
CTACTAATCTTCTAATGGTGTGTACAAAATACTGGTGTAAAGACATCAATAAGGACTGCCTAAGGTCTCACGTGAGTGCAGAGCTGAAAGACGAACTGCGAGTATCAGTATCAACGTTTGTTGTTTGTCAACAGTCCCCATTCCTCACTGCATTAACAGTTCCTTTAATTGCACCAAGAACCCTAACAAGCTTTGGGACAGAGCTAGATCATTTTACTGGGGAGAAGGCTTCATATGATGTATTTGCCTATGAAAGAAGACAGAAGAAAAGTCAAAGGCACATCTGGACTTCTGAAATCTCTTGTGTCTGACAGTTTACTGAAAACATACTCTTTCTGTTTTGAGCTTGTGATTTCTGTACCTTTGACAGTTCCCTCTGTGTTGTGGGTTCTGTCTTTTGTGTAGAATCACTTTTACTGCTACCCCCAGAAAGTTCTTCAACAACACAAAAACACAAAAAGTGATTCTTACTCTTAAAGGGATATTTATTCTAAAGTTCCAAATGTACTTTAAAAAGTGGTCTAGGCTGGAAATCTTTTTTACTTGTCATTGCATAAATGAGTTCAGGTGATGCTGCCCTTTTAGGTTTTTTTATCAAGGGAGAGCTTTCCTTTGCACAGCTAGAACAGGACCTGTAGATCTATGTACACATCTCTCTCTTGCTTACTCTAAGTTGTACCACCAGCAGCACTCATCAGGTAACCCAGCACCTAACACACCTGAGTAAATCTGCATTGTGCCAATCTCTTAGGATATACTCATGGGCCAGACAGCACTAGTCAGGCTAGTGAGCTGTGGACAAACAGAAACTTCTGACCTCCCATCTTCCCAGGTTTGATGCTGACTTGTTGGATGATTTTTTGCAAATCGGTTCTCACCTCTGGGCTGCAGATGGGTGAACTGCAACCTTCCTTTGTGCCTCTGTTGGAAGGGTTTGCTATTGAGACTGGGGCAACCAGCATGAAAGGTGGCAGTTGCATGATTTGCATTTCTTTGCTGTTAAAATCTTTGATCCCTTCCGCCCATTTGTTGCAGCTGAGATGTTTCTGCTTTTGTAAAGTGTTTTTCCAAGATTTTTGATGTCTCTTACCTGACACCATCACAGTTTACCCATGCACCAAAAATCCCAAAGGCCAAATGAACGTGCAGTACAATTCCTTTTTTCTCCCCCAGGCCGGTGCACAGCTCTCTCTGTAAGACAGTGCGCCTCCCTTTGCTGACGCACGCGAGTGGAGCCTCTGACCCGCAGGATATGGCTTTCTCGGCTCTGGCAGCACGTATGTGGCCTCGTTTCCTGCTGAATGGGTCTGCTCTGAGGAGAAAAGTGCCTAATCAGCACTCCAGTGCAGCTGACACAGCTGAGACTGACTGTTTGCAGAGCCTGGAACCCCTGTCTCGCTGGGGCAGTGTTATTGAAATCATCAGCCTTGGTCGCTCGGGGTGAGACCTGCTGTGCAAATCCCCTTTGCCTCTCTGCAAAGTCACATCTGTCAGGAGAGGTAACCACAGCCTCTTGGCTTTTGCTGTCCTGTCCTCCCTCTCTGGCTGTTCTTCCCGCCTTCTTTCTTTGAAAGGTCTTACTTGCATCCCCAAATCTGTGTCCAGAATCTGCTGGAGGGTTCCTGTGAGCGGGATTGTGGCTTGCCCTTACAGCAGTGTTGCAGTGTGGCAGAGGGACACAGTGACATCCACTGCAACTCACACTGGGCTGCTTTGGCTGGGCTCTAGCATGGAAAAAGGTCTTCCCAAGGCTGCAGGTCTCACCATGTGTTGATGGGCTGGGGTGGGCTGCCTGCTTTCATACCTGGTACGCTGCTAAGGAGAGTTCTGCTTGTTCTGAATGGTGTATGGGAATTTGCTGTCCACGTGCAGCAATAAACAATCTCTCTGAAGTTTTTGTCTTTCACCTGGGCATTATCTTTCAAAGCAACTGCAGCTTATTACCTTTCCACACCTCATGCAGGCAGCATGCAAAGATACTGCCTGCCTGGAACCTACCATCAGAGACATGAGTTATGGCCAGTTCTTCTTCAGAATCCCGCAGATAGCTCCTATGGCCCAAGGTATCCTAATTAAAAATGAATGTTCAGTGATTAGAGATGGATAAAATCCAAACTCTTTCAATGTTGCCAAGCATGGAGGGTGTTTGGATCTGTAACCAAACTTCCCTATTCCTTTAATGCGCCAAGTTACCTTTGAACTGTAGCAATCCAGAACTTCTGAACAATGTGGTTCTGCTCCTGGTATTTTTCTATGGCTATTTTGTGGACCAACACGTGGAAAATACTGTTTTGTAAATCCAGCTCTTTGTCAACAGAAAAAACACTGTGTAAGAGCTTACAAATTGTAAGCATCATACTTTTAGGTCTGTGAACATCATGCAATGTTTACACAGTGTTTGGGGTTTTGATGGTATTTTTCTTGTGGCCATTTATTTCTGACTGATTGGAAAATTGCTAGATAGATAGGGTGATGTTATTAACTCCAGATTTCCTTTCCCCCCATGTGAAGTGTCCTTCTTCCATTCCCTTTTCCTTTTTTCTTTCAGGGTTATGAATGAATGATACTGATGTATCTGGGTATGGTCTGAGGTTTCGTGGCTGTTGTGCAGCCATACTTCCATGGAGAAGTGAAATCCTTACCATTGATGCTGTAATGTATTTTTCTTTTCTCTTTTTTCAAATAAGAACACATTTTGTTTTGGCACAGGAAACTTGCTTTTGTTATTACTTTTATGATTATGTTTGGGACTGCACAAAAGCATGAGGGATTTAGTATACTTTTCTTAGCTTTTGCTTCAAGTTTGATCACTCCAATTTTCAGGGCACTGTCAATCCTGAAAAAAAATTAGATCTGTGGATGTGTTGCAAAGAGTGTTTAGAGACTGTCATGTGTACTTCCTGCATAGTTAGGTGGGTGCAAGACTTGAAGAGTCTTACTGCGCATTGTCATGTAAAAAGACACCGTTTTGGCTTCATGTAGTTGTATATAGCAATGTCAGCTTCCTGTAGTGGTAGAGGGCTGTGTCATTTGAGGACCATTAAAAAGTCCATTGCTGCTTCAGTTCTGTTCTCCAAAAATATTAAAATGTCACTTTTAGCTGCCCTATTTCTGGCAGTAGGTGACCAAATGTCATGCTAAGATGGATTTCAAAGGCTTTTCAGTGCATTAGTATGTTCTGGCTATGCATTCTCATTAGGCATCTTTCCTGGTTGAAACATTACTGACAGGACTTCAAGCTACCCTCTGTGAGCCTGCTGATCCCACTCTGCTCAGCTCAGAGGGGGCACAGACTCCAGAACCACATGGTCAGTGAGAGTTGTCCTGACAAAGCATTGTGCTGTCACCTGTTCTAGCTTGTCTTCCTGCCCAAATAAGTATTGCTGCGGGGTTTGGGGAAGGAAAAGTCTCTCCAAAAAAAACACATGACAGGGTTTATCTGAAGTCTCCTGTTTCATGGAATTCAGTCTTTCTACACAACCTGTGCTGGCACCATATTTTATATGAACTTTGTGTCCATAATTTGTCTCTGGACCTTCAGTCTAAGGGACTGACTGATATAAGGATGACTCTACTGAGACAAAGCAATGATCCTTCTGGTTCAGTGCCCTCTTTCTGGCTGCAGCTGGAATAAACAAATACTTAAGGGCAGGGCAAACACACAATGCTGTGTTCCCAGGAGACTTTTCCAGCTTCGTATGGTTTGCAGCATGTGCTGTCTCAGCAAGATGTGTCTCAGAGCCTCACTGATCAGACCCAGCTGCTCAATGTGCACTCAGTGTGCTCCTACGTCACTCAGTTCTGGGCTGAGGAGACAGACATTTTCCAGTGCATCCCTCTTCTGTGGACAGGGTGGCTGTGTGGCTCCCATGGTACTGGATGTGGTTCCTGATAGAATAAAGCTTGGTGGGAGGGAGAACACTAAGGTGAAGCTGATCATGAAACAATCACTGCATCCCCACAAGGACACTCGAACAGCTGCTACATGGTTCTTGGAAAGTCACACTACAAAAGCAGTGAACTAAAATCAGAAGGTATAGTGTACTTGTCTCAGATTTTTTTGGTTATGCTCAGATTTATTAAGTTTTCAAACATCTCTTCAACAAATTTTCTGAAGTAGCATATCTAGCCTTGATGTATCTTAAGAATAAATGCTTCCACATGAATTCTTTTGACCTACTTGTTTCTGTTCAGACCAGAAATATTACAAGAAATGCACCCCTTCCCCACACCTGATACTTCTGATCTGTCTTTACCTTGTCACCTGGATTGAGAAAGATTGAAGTAGTGTCCAAGCAGAGAATTGAATGGTTGTGGAATGCAAGGTTTGGATGAAGGTGAATTAAGGGGAAGAATATTGGACTAAATGAGATTTTAAGAGCTCTTCTAGCCTTGTTTTCTTTGAGACTGATTTATGTTCTCTGTATGTTGTTTCCCTTAGTAGAAATACTAAATCCTTGAACATACCACCAGAAAAAATTTAAGGTCTTCACATCCCAAGGAATAACAACATTTTGTCTCTGACCTACTTTGTTCTTCCTGGACATAGATAGAATATTGCCCTCTGATCTTCATTTGCTACCATGTCCACCAAGAGTTTCTTCTGTTTCTGTTTTTCTTAAGGATAATAAATCCTTGATCGAATTTCTTATTTGGATAATAAATGCTGTGACTCTGAGTTTTGAGTTTTTTAAAACATTCCAAGCTGAAAACCAAGTACCCACGCACATACTCACAGTGCAGAGTTTGTTGTCAGAAAAGCAGGGAATCCTTTCCTAACCTCAGGAATGTCCCTGGAAGATGTGCTGCACTTTTGCTCTGTTGTCAGGAATGGTGTCGCTACCCTTCAGCAGCTGCTAACTTTAAAACAGATTCTTTAAACTAAAAAACAGAAGTAAAAGCCTACTGTTTCTTAAGGAATTCTTCCAGTGAATATCTTTATCAGAGATGGTTTAATCAGGGAACTTCAGTCAAATTTTTTATGCTATATAGGTTTGAGTAGAGGTTGACCTTTGACCTCTGAGCTTCAGGAGGAGTTACGGATGAGACAAGTGGTTATGTTTCCTGCTGAGCAGCGAAATAATGAAAAAGTATTTATCCAAATATCCAGCACGTCTGTGAACTGCTTTAAAAGTTACCTCACTTGTGTTTGTAAGATGATCTCTCTGAAGAATTTTTGACCCAGCTTTGAATAAACAAAAGTATTTGTTTCATGTCCTTCAAATATTGGGTACTTTAGAATAGATTGTCTTTCATGTTGTAGATGAGGACATATGTTCCTCAATACTGCATTTAAGTGAAAAATAGGCAGATGCTGTAGCACATTAAAGGCATCTCTTTCATGTAGCTGTCAGGTACTGAATATTGTGCTCTTCATCTTCTTTTCTTTAAAGGAAAAAATAAGGAGCAAAAGAAATATGTTGTCTGTTCTTTTTCAAAGTACAGAAGTTCAGGTGCCATTTGTTAAATTATTCTTTGCAGGAAAAGAAGCCACATCTCACATACTGTACATACCATAAGCTTGGATGCATCCCTTAACCAAAAAATAGATATTTTCCTTAGCATTGTTGTGGCCATGTGGATAAGATGTAAGGTGGTCATATTACCAAATCAGCTTGTATTTCTTCTGTCTGAAAAGTTGCTTTGGATAAGCTCTCAAATATGCACTACCTATTAAAAAAGAGAATGTGATCCTTTATTTTTCCTGCATTCCTCTCCTTACATGAGAAGGCAATAGACAAAGTTTGTCTCCTAAAGCAGGAAGGAGACAACTGCTTCAACAGTAGGCCTTTGAAAGGCGCCAAATTATTTGCATTGTTTGATGGAAGAGGAGAGGTCCTGACCCATTAAAAATTAGTGATTTTGATGTGGTGAAGTAGCAGCCAGATCCCTTTTGACTGTGTCCAGTCTGATTTTCTGGCTCCATGGCTACGTGGAACAATAGTCTGTGCAGGGCAGCTGGGACGTGGGCAGCATTACAAGTGAGCATCCGTCAAATTCCTCTGTACTACACTAAGAGGGCTTTTCCTCTGCACTTTTTAAATGACAGAAAACCTGTGTGAATGATTCTCTATGGCTTGGGATAGGCAGCTTTGAACTCAGGATTGTACCCTGGAAACATGAAAAATTATTTTTGTCACCCATGAAGATATCAAAAATGTACTGTGTTGATATTGGCAAAGCTCCATGGGTTTCTTTGTTTGCTTTAAAGACAATACTAATATTTGCACAGTTTGTTAAAAAAACCCCAACATCTCTTTGTGGAGAGCCTATGCATAGACTATTTCTAATCTGATGGTTAAAGTATGTCAAAAGTCATTGATAATAGGAGTGGAAGTTTCTGATGGGGATTGTTCATAAGGAGTGCCAATAAGCAGTGGCTGAGTTGTGTATCTTGGGTTTGTGGGATTATATCTAGAAAAACAGCGTGGTTTCTTGGAGCTGCAATTTAATCAAAATGTATGTGGTCCACAGCAGACATTGAGCAAAGGCTTCCAGCTGGGGAGTTACTACTGAAGGGTGTCCCACACCTGAGACTGACTTCACCAGGCTAAAAGGTTTGTGTGTGCCTGAGTGGCTGTGGAGAAACACAAATGGGAAGGAGGGGAATTCATCTCCTTCTCTGGGACTCACAATAGACATCATACTGATCTTAAAGGGAAGTCTGTATTTGAATCTAGGAAACCTCTAAAGTTAAAGCAGATGGGTGAGTGAGAGCATCTAAATTCTGCTTGGCTGGCACATAAGGTATGTTGTACCTTGTAGTATCTTGTTAAATATCTGCTGGTGATTCTGCTCTTGCAGTCTGCTTTATTTATTTATTTTTGTTATTCAGACTCCTCAGTGCAAAGGGAGTCAACAACCTGACTGAAAAGAAAAGCTAGCCATACAGTGAATGACCACAGTGCTAAATAACCATATTAGCCACGGCATAGGTGAGTAATTTTCCAAAAAGGAGTGTACTTGAACATTGCTCTGAAGAAAAAAAAAGATTATAGGGAAAAAAAGGAAGTAGGATACTATCTTTTAAAAGTAATAGCACACAATGCAGGCTCCAAAATGTTCTATAATTGTTTGTGGTATGGCCTCAGGGTAAGGAAATATTATCATTAAAAAGGAGCAATTTGAGTGAAGCTAGAGATCATAACATTCCACTCACCCATTGCAAATGCCTACTGTCAGAACATGGGTTTCCAGTAATACCCAGAGACTTTCTCTGCTTCTTTTGATCTGCTAGCCTGTAACAAATATACTTTCCTTCTCTGACACTGAACTTAGGAAAGTAAACAAAATCAAAACCATATTTAAAGCACTGACTCACAGAAAACGTTATGCTTATATATATGCCAAAGGCCTATGTTATATTAGTCATTATAATTAAATGGATACACACATCTGTTTTACAATGAAATGTGAGCAATGTGTCACTAATTATTAACATCTGTAGTTCTTTCTAGCGATGATATTTCCATTTTTAAATGCTGCACAGTCTCTGGATTAATAAGATGTGCAAAAGCAGATTTGAAGTTTAAATTTAAAAATTATAGTACCCTGAGTTGTACTTTGATTTTGCTTATATCAGTATTTGTCATCAGGGACATCCTGGCTTTCCATGAACTGCCTGTTTTCCCCCTTTCAGCAACCAGAACAAATGTTCAACAACTGGACTGATATTTCTTCCCTTCCTTTCCAGACAAATGTGTTTAAGCTTTCCCTCTCTTTACAAGAGTAGCTTTCCTGGGAGCCTGTGTGTTAGAGTAATTGTGTCCTTTCAGCACTGTTCAGCCCTTTTTGAGAGCATCCCAATTTCCCAAAAGTGTCCCTAAAGCCTTCTTTAGTTGTTTTGGTCACTCCTTCTCTGATGAGTGTACTGTCTTGACCAGACTTAGAATGTTAAGATCAGCTATAAGTTTTCCTTCTTCACTAAATCTTAGAAGACACAATATTATTAAGCAGCCCACAGCAGCCAAATCATGTTTTGTAGCCATGCTGTCCAGACATCTCCAGAAGCAGCAGTGTTGGTGTTGTCATCGTTGAACTTGCCAGGCCTTCCTTGCCATCTCATCAAGAATTATGGCTCTAACATAGTTTTAAGCTCTGGGCATGGTTTTGGCTGGTGTGCCGAGTCACGTACTGTTGTTTTGTACTCTGAATGCCATGAGCAGGTCCTGTCTTTATTTCTTTACTTACAGTGTTTTTTGCATGCTATCATGGCCACAGTATCAGAGCAGCCTGCGCTCTGTAAGCTTCAGTTAAGTCTGGGTGACTTCCTTTGCTTGTCAGATTCCAGATGTTTTGCCAAAGTTTATTTCTGGATCTTTCATGAGCCTCTCTTTGGATTCCCTGTGCATGTGTGTCTTCACACCAATGATGAACTCTGTTCTTATCAGGGTTAGCCAACTACCAAGCTCCCCCAACCCCCTTCCTCCCCACTCCAGAAAAAAAAATGTTCATCTTTCAAGTCTTAGATCTGTTACAAACTCCTTTAATACTTTCCATTCCCCCTGCACTAAAACAATCTTGTTCCATTTTTGCACAGAATGCAGTCCTCCTTTAGGCTCTGCAATCCATTTTCATTGTGAGCCTCTTGGCTGTCTTAATTGAAAACTAATAAAAACTTCAAGCGACTGAGAACCAACTTTTATCAGAAATAAATTGACTTTCTGCCCAGTATCCTTCTGATAGCAGTCACTGTAGCTGCAGAAACTGTGCAGGTCTTCTCTGAGGGGTTTTTTTCACTAGCAGGGAATTTACCCACTCCATTATGCATTCCTGCAGAATAGTTTGATCCTCCCCGATACTGTACTTTGTCCTGAGTTAATGCCAAGCCTGTGAGCCTGACAGCCTGTAAATGTGATATCTGAGTGTGTCAGCATTGTTCTGCATGGAACACCATCGGACTGAGCATTTCCTTCTACACGTCTCATACCAGCAGATTTTAAAGGCACAGCTGCACACATGCTGTGAACACTTTCTCCCCAGGAGATTTACCTTTCCACTCCTCACTTTTATGCCCCATAACAACATTGTGGAGGAGAAAAATTAAAAGAGCTTAATGCACCCTGCAGCCCAGAGCTGTGAATTCATCTCAGCTGCTTGCAGAGTGTTAATGGACACTGTGCAGGCCAAAAAGACACAGAGGGAATCTGTCCCAATAGTTTTTAAAGCTTCCCCTCTGTTGCCAATGTCACCTTTGAGAGCTAATGACAGTTTTCAGATGTAGGTCTGGTCTCTGCTAATGCTTATGATTGTGAGCATACAAATAGTATTGCATACTCCAGTGGGAAGTTTACTTGGGCTACATTCCCACTGAGGTCAGCTGGGCTTTGTCCAGAGCAATCCTTGCCTAATAAGTCCCCTAATAGTAATAAGCAATGAGTTTGGGACTGTAGTTAAATATAGGAATATTTTAAATTAAAAAATACATGTGCTGAAGTCTCCTCCTGTCTGTACTGCTCTTTCCTGCAGTAATTCCATCAAGCTACTCCCAGTCTTTGCTGGTGTACAGCTGAGTGCAGAATCATGCCTCCTATTACCATGTGAAATATCTCATGAAAAATCTTCAGTTTTACACTATTTATTTCAAATATGAATTTAGGGCTCTAAACTAGTGAGCATCATGACATCCAATGAGTCCTACAGTATCTTAACCCTAAAATAAAATTGAGGAAAATTCTTATTTTTCTCTAAATGAAGGTGTGATGGCAGAGTGGTTCAACATCTGGCATTTTGACAGAGATGTAAGCTCCCTTGTCATGCTAGTGATGAGTGTTTTCAAGACAGGTGGAGAATCAGATTGTGCTGCTTTGAGGCTTTTCTTGGTCAGCGCAGCTGTAAATGGGCACCAGTCATTCCAGCTGAGAGTCAGAAAGGCTGTGATAAAAAGGTCTGTGATAACCACCTTAGTGTTTTCATCAATGTGGTTATCACGGAGCTGGCATGTGCCAGTCTGATGGGCTGAACTGCCTTGGTGTAAGTTGTGGCCATTTTCCTACTACTTCTGCTGAGAGATGTGTATTTCCAGTGTAAGCAGGTTTGTCTTGTGAGAAACAGAACTAATGAAGTCGCCTTCCCAACAGATTTGGTTATGTGCTTGGTTGATGTTTGCTAAATGAGGCTATGGATCTTAGTAGGTGTCAGGTAACCTGCAAAGAGAGATCTAGAGAAGGCCCCAGTCTGGGAAAAAGCTTGAAATGGGGGTTTGTGTCCTCTTTTCCTAGCTGCTTGCCATCATGAAGCATGCTGGAATGTAAATGTCTTGGAGGCTTCTTCTCTTTTGTCAAGCTCTGATAGAAACTGGCAAATCCGTCCTAATGGTGGGAGGAGACTGCCTTGGCCTGAGCTCCAAAATTCTCTGAAAGGAAAGATTCTCCAAATCATAGCACTTTTTGGTGGATCCATACAGTCCAACATGAGCTCTGAAAGCATCTGCCATGGGCAGGTTACTGCTCAGCACACTGGGGAATACCCTGAGTTCAGTTGTTCCACTGACCAGTCAGGAAGCTCTGGATGCATGTACGGCCAGGCTGCAGCCAGCAGTGTGAAGGGATCAGTCTGCTCTAACTGACTCTTCACTTGCAGCTCGGGCAAAGTCTGCCTGACCCTGCTATGGTAAAGCAATTAACAGTGCTTTAAAATCTGCTTCTCCACTTACGCCTTTTAACATCCATACAACTCAATTGCTTTGATTTTCTCTTGATTTTACCCCAGCACAAAAGAGGCTGGTTTTTACTCTCAGTATGAAGTTGCATTGACTTCTTTAATGCCATTACATTAGTATCAATTGGCAATGTCCAAAAGGACTAAAAGGCCTGTTTCCAGAATGAAGCAGAGAAGAAATTCTCATCAGACAAGCCACAGTCGGGTACTGCTGCTAGATACTGGGATTTTCCCAGGAAGTTGCAGGATGGGAAACAGGAACTTTGAGAACTGTGAAGAGGATTAAATCCAAGTTAAATTCATAAATTTCTGTAGTGTGTAGAAATCCTGCTAATAAATATGTAAATATTTTTCTTTTACACTGAAATTTTGGAGTTCTTACCCAAGTCAAAGAAAGCCTCCTATTCTCCAGAGTCCTTAAGCATGTGCTTAACTAAAAGAAGGAGGGATTTTAAGGAGAATTTCTGTGGAGCTCTGTCTATTTCCTATCAGCTGCTTCCATGTGGGAATCAAGCCATTTATGTATACAGTTCCTGACTCTGGGGCAATTAAAATCTCAGCCATAATGTTATATTAACACAGAATTTGGTGTGCCTAATGACATATTAAATTTTCCTAAATTATAGCTAAATTACAAAAAGGACTAATTTACCAAAACCAGTTACTAAATGTTTAGAAAAGGTAGCTAATTGAATTATCCCTTGTTTGTCAGAGACAGATAATCTCCTTGTGAGAAATCTCATTTTTTCTGAAGCATGATTAATTGGCCTGACGAGTCAGAGATTATGACAAATTATGCAGGAGAAGATAATAGATAAGTCAGTAGGACGGCTTGGGAGTGGAGAACTAGCAGCTCTTATTTGGTTTGGGGCTAGGTACCACTTCTGGATTCCCCCTGATCCTTGTATGATCTCCTTGCTGCTGCTGCTGGAGACAAGCCTTGCTGCTGTCACAACCATCCTTTGCTCCTTTCCCTGACACGCTGAAAGCCTCAGCCCAATTCAGATCAATAACATCACCTCCCCAAGAAGGATGCCTGAAAAACCATGTGCTTCTAGGTCAACAAATGGTTTCTACGGAATAATCAATGACATGAGATGAATTTTTTATTTTCCTTTAGTCATGGTAGGAAGGCATTTATGACTCACACAGAAGGTCCAGTCACAGCTTCATCATCTTGTGTGAAAAGCCTGGCAGGTGTTGAATCTGAATCAAAAGTTTATTGGTTATGTTAATGTTACACCGCATGGGTTTGAGAATAATTTTAAATTTGCACCATCTTTTATGTGTAGATCATGCTGTAATAGGAACTAGATTTTAATTATATTCTCATTAACATTATTTGGAAAATGTTATGAATCAGATCTGCATTATTTATTAATGTGCTCAAAGCAAGGTATATTTAATATTATAGTGAGGGTTGCCACAGCCACATGATTTGAAGACTTAGTGTCTCACGTAGAGTATCAGACAGTGCAAAACTCCCACATTAAATAATGACTGTTGGCACCACTCTGCTTTTTCTGTTGTTCGTGACTGCTAAAACAGTGATTTGAGGCAAGTATAAGTTCACGCATTCTGCCTTTTCCTCTGCATTCACTTTTTACCCTTTCCCAAAATCAGTTAGTTCTGTCTTATATTTAGTTCTCCTTTATATCATCAGTTTGCTTATAAGAAAAAACAATTTCCCAGGCATCCCCAGCCAAGTCCCTGTGAACCTACCACTACCACAGTCCCATACCACACACATCCAGTCATCTCCTCACACCAGGACCCCCTAAGGTACCTCAGAGCCATTCCAGCTCTACTTTGGGCACTGCATCCCTTTGGCAGGAAGGAGCAGAAGCCTCAAGTGGGGAGAGGCATAAAGGGAAAAGCCAGGTACCTGTAGCCTTTGAAACATGAGGTCAGGAGCCTTCCTTCAGGACAAAAAAGATGTCAGTAGCCTCCCAAAGAGGAGCCTGGGTTGGAACAGCAAGGTCCCAGAGATACCAGAGTGGCTGGTTCACCTACCAGCCTGGCCAATCTTCACAGCTGCTTTGCTAGTTGTTAGAACTGGTCACTGCAAACACACAGTGGACTTTTCTTCTGAGTAGCTATTTTGTGTTTTGCATGCATTTCAAGGTAGCAGCTCCTTTGAAGAGATCCCTTCAGGTGCCCTTGGGCACTCAGCACAGCTCTCTGTTGCTTCCCTGGTGTCACTCTGAGGAGTTTAAATATGAAGCAGCTTAAAACATACAGGGGTTGTTCCCAAAACAGGTGAATAGTCAGTGGTTTATATTCATTGGGGCATTTCAGTCAGTTTTAATCACAACAGAATGTTTGTGTCTGCTCCCAGCTCTCTGTCTTCCCTCAGTACTGTGAAGTAATTGAAGAATATGATTAAAGGTAATTATTTTAATTGCCCATTGACTCAGGAAGATTTCTGATAGTGCTGGGAAGGATATGATCTGTAAAAGAAAGGCCTTAAGGATTGTCTGCATCAGGACAGATCCCCATCAGTAGTGGTGTGAGGTGTGCAAATGAACCCACTTGCATCCTGAAAGCACCCTCTGGATTATGGCATGGAGAGAAGGGGTGTGGGGCAGGAAACACGAGACATACTTTTGTCTGAATACAGAAGACAGAATGTGTGCACTGTGCCACTTTGCTTGTGATGCATTTGGGCTTGTTATTAGCTCACACAGTGTTCAAACCCAGTGGAATGTCACTGACTTTGCTGAGGCTCCCATTTGGTGCAGCCGTGAGGGAAAGCACAAGGTTTGTCTAGGACTTAAAGCCAGAAACAAGAGAATTGAAACCATATATATTCACTGAGGTGAAATACTTAACACCTAACTATTCCAAAAGCAATGTTTTTGTTGGAGGCAGTAGTAGAGAAGAATGATGGTCTACTAGGTAGCTCACCCATGTGGAGCTTGGAAAACTCTGTATTCTTTGCTGATCCTGTATTGGCCTTTGCTGCAGCACTTAGGCTGCTCCGTGTCTCATTTCCCCTCCCAGTTAAGAGTGAACATGCCTTCTCAAGACTATGTGAATTGTTTCCACGATGTGTTAGCATGGAAATTTGTACAAATTCACTGATATAGTGATAGAGAGGGCAAAGGCCCTTGTGATACTTTATGTGCAACTATATAGAATGTATGGAATCAACCACTTCTGACAATGGAAGAAAAATACACCAGAAGACAGTAAATTCAACACTTTTGGCTAAGTGACACAGAGCAGAAGTTTGCTGTAGGGCAGTAGGGTCTTCTAGGAGAGCACTGGCACGTGCTTGCAATGCTCTTAGGTTTCATGTAGATGTTTGCTGTGGCAAAGAGGCTATCAGAGAAGGTGGACCTCTGTCAGATCTAGGCTGACTATTGTAATATTCCCTGTGTGTAATGAGAGCAATTTTCAGAAGTCTGAAGCTTCTATAGGTCATATTTGTATGGTGTAAACATATTTTCTTTATCGGGTCCGCTAGTTCGGTGCTTTCTTTGTTTGTGTTTTCCCATATTTGCTTGGTGAGTCAAAGCATTTTTAATAGTCTTTTTTATTTGATTAAGTGCCATTGTAAGAAACAGAAAAAATATTCCTGACTAAAATGATCTGAGTTTTTATTTACTGTCATGAGAGAAGCCAATAAAAATTCAGGTTGCAAGTCTTTTGACTATTGACATTTGCCATCCTTTCTGTTTGGGAGGAGCTGAATCAGACTCTCCTCTTCCTCATACTGCCCAGAGTGGATTTGTATCAGTGGAGTCTGATTTCCAGGACTCCTCCCACAGGCACTTTTTTACTACCCATGCCACTGTACTGAGTCCAGTGGATTTTTGCCTGATTTATTATCATGTGAACAAGGGCTGCACCAAGCTGTGTGACTCCTGTAGTTAGTTTTGATTTGGACTGATGCAGCTGACAGAAGGAATTGACTTGAATGATCTCACTGTTGCTGTGGCACTTGCATTGTAATTAAAGCCAATGCTGTGTCGTTATCTCTTTAGAAATGCACGCTGTGCCTGCACCTCTCAGCTCACTTCTTGTGCCCACAACTGTCTCCTCTTCTGAATAACTCTATTCACAAGCATCATTATGTTGCTGGGCATCTGCTGTGAAGGGACTGAGGGCCAGCATGACACGCTGGGCATGTGTCCAAACCCTGACTCCGGAGTGCTTCCCACTGTTATCCATTCAGGGGAATGCCAGTGACCTCAGGGACAGCGTGGGGTGCTTAACATGGACAGGCATAACCTCTGCTGGACAGGCAAACAGGTGAATGCAGATGCCTGTTGTGCTGGATGTGGACTGCCTGGGCTGAACCCTTGATCAAAAATTCATGGAGCTAACAATGTCTTTTGTCTCCCAAATGCTCCTCTTTCTTCTAGTTTTCCTTCACTGATTATTTCCAAGCACTGTTCTGCAGCTTGGCCCACATTTAGGAGCTGCTGATGCTCCAAATGGTGCTGGTAAAGCTGGTTGTAGGAATGGGCAAAACCAGCAACTCCCTCAGGTGGCAAAAGACTGCAGCCCCATGCAATAGCAACTAAGTGTGCCTAAACTTCTCGGTGACAGCAGAAGCAGTAGCTCTGAGAGTCCCTTGTGCCCAGCTGTCTTGCCTCAGTATTGCTCATCCTTCTCTCATACCCAGGGAGCCAAGGCACACACAAAAAGGTTTTGAGAAATCATAATCTATTCACCACCTCAGAACATTTGCCTGATCAAGATTACCAGCCTTAATTCTCCAGGCCTTTCTCCTCTACTGCTTGTAACTTGCCATTTCTTGTTTATTTTCATCTTTATTTCCCACAGTGTACTGAAATGATGTCTAATGAAACATTTGTTCACACAAATAAGGGAAGGTGATAGCTTCCCTCCCTGACCACATGCTCTCTCTTCTGTTCCAAGTCTTAATTAAAATGATACTAAAGGAAGCAAATCAATTAACAGATACCTTACAAGATGCTTTATTCACTTACACATGTACACACAATTACTTACAAGTATCACATTACTGCTTTAGTTTATCTTTTAGCAAATGCTGCTAATGAACTGCAGTGTTACTAAAATGGGTAACAGACACCTAGGAAACCAGGGGAAGTATTCCAATATATCATTCTTCTCTCAAAATAAATTTTACATTTTGTTGTTCAAAATGTGTGGAAAAATTACTATCCAGTTTCCTTTGCACATTTGAAAAATGACCTGCTTTGTGAAAGTCAAAAAACCCCCATATTGAGATCCCTTTAGTTACAGTTACAAGTTACAGTAGCTTTATAAAAGCTACTGTACTTCTTTATAAAAACAAAATTCTGATATATCTGTTCTTATGCTCCAACAGCATGTTTCCTCTAAGTCCCTGACCCAGCACACCAGCTCTGCCTGATCTGAAAGTTGATTACTGGATAGGAGGCCTTGGTTTCCATTATTTTTCTGAGTGATATTTCTCAATAACACTCAGAATTTCTAGGTTGGACTTCAATCTTACAATTATTTTTGTTGGTTGGGTGGTTGGTTGCTTTGTTTGCTTTTAAGTTGGATTAAATCTGTTGTATTAGTGGAGAGCTGGAAAGAACTTTATTATGAACTGCCACACTTAGAGCAGAAACAGGTATAAAAGTGAACTTTAAGAATGCATGTAAGGTGAGAGATTTAAAAAACCCATATGTCTATAGACATTGGTTTGAGTTAAAAGTTTATGAAGATCCTATTTATTTACAGTTTGTGGTCTTTGGATCTGGATAATGGTTATTTGTAAATTCCATAAAATAGTGTAACATCCTGTTTGGAGTCACCCTGTAAGGCTATGACATAAAGCTCTGCCTGTAAAATATTGGGACATAGATAAAATATTAATTAAGTTGTGCATGCAGTCTACCTGAGGGTCCCAAGCCTTGAAGCTCTGCTGGGTTTCCCGAGAGAAGCTGTAAGGAATAGCAGAGGATGCTGGCCAAGTGCTCCCAAAGTTCCCACAGCTGACATTTGCTGCCCTGTCTTCACAAGGTGAAAGAAAAGCCTGGCTTGAAATACAAAAATCTTCCTGCTTTTCTTGCAGCTTGTGATGACAATATATTATATACAGCATTCTTGAAAGAAGAGGTTTAAACAAAATAGAATCTACAGCATTCTTTTCTGAACTGAAACCAAAGCCACAGACTCAAAACTTTGGTAAAAGTTGGAAAGTGTTTACAGAGTAACTTGGGTTTAAATTATTTAAACTACTGTAAATGTTCTGAAACAAAGCTCTAATTTTTCTTCTCGTCACTCCCACTCTAAGAAGCTTGTAATTGGAGCCAGGCAAAGCAATTTTGATGTAATCAAGTCCACCAGGACATATAAGGCTAGAACAAGAATGATGGTGCTGGGAAACTGAAATTATTCACAATTTCTTATTGAACTTAGTGCATTGTTTTATACTAAAAAAAAGGGATAGGGAAATTCTGGAAATAACAGATTAGCTTGTTCATACAATATTGACATGAAGTGTCAATAGCACATGGAAAACATTTCAAAAATATTTTTTTCATTTTAAATGAGCAAAATTAATATTAAATGGTTGAAATCATCACTACCACCTACAAAAGACATCAGTTCTAAATGTAAAAAAAAGATAAAACTTTAAATGAATGCAATGTTTTCCTACTAACACAAAACTGTGACGATCTGCTAACCCACTGCTTTGTGATGCCAGGTTCCCCTTCCTGCTCTCCCCTGCCCCTCGCCCTGGCCACTCCCTTGGGCTCTCCCTGTTGGTTCCTGTACCCCAACCCCGCCCAGGGACCGCCCCTGAGCCCCTGACAAAACCTCCCTGCGCCGGGATCACGAGGTCTCTCTGCCTCTGGGGACAGCGGGGACAGGATGTGATTAAAGTCCTCTCAACCCTCATGGGAGACCCTTCTCGCCTCCTCTGCCATCACTGCTTGTAGCGCTGCCGGCTGTCGCAGCAGGATCGCGGGGCTGCCTGAAATGGGCTACAGGAGGGGGACCAGGACCACATTCCCCAAGCATCCCTGCTGAGCTCTCAGGAAGCTACAGCCTGCTAAGATAAATCTAGCGATTACAACACAAAACAATGTATTTCCTGAAATAAATGAGAAGCCTTGTTTTGTTTTAACCTCAAATGGATGATTTTCCAGGTTGCTGAAATCATTATTTATTTATCTTGAAATATGGGTGTGACCATGAATTCTGCTGCTGAGTTACATTGCCACCTTTCTGATTACCTGGTATTTAACTGACTTTAGAAATCGATCATATACTTATCACAGACTAAAGAGGCCCTATTAATGAACAGAGATCATCTGTTTTATTTTCCCCATACATTTCCTTCATATACGTGCTGTGGAGGATTGCAGGCCATTTTGGTACAGGTGATTGAAGTTGGCCTGCACTACAAACTCTTCCAGTAAACAATCAATCAGCCTTTCAACTAAAGAACAAAGAAAAGGATTGGTATTGGTAAGACTCCTGCCTGTGCACAAAAGACTTCTATTGATCCTCAGACCAGGTAACTGTTGATTGCAAAAGGGTTATTGATCTTTTGTACTTTGGTTTCTTATTGCATTGCTGTCATCTGTGAAAGGAAAGAAAAATCACAGGTTAACAATAGCTCTCTGGCTTTGGTTTTACCTGGATTGTCCCAGGTAAAACATCATTGTAAAAACTGAGCTGGGAGATACTCAGATGAAAATAACAGGAATTCTAGAAAATTATTAATGGAGATGCTGGAGTTACATTCATGAAGGTCCTTTCAGTTCACTTTTCTTTTACTAGATGTTTCTTTGTACCTTTGGAGGCATCTGTTTTTCCTAAGGGAATTAACAGAACAAATGTGTGATTGTGGCTGTTTTGGTGACTTCCAGATGCCCTTGTCACTGCCAGGTAGGACTCCACTGGCAGCAAGCCATACATTTTTGGGTAGCATCCCAGTGCTCCCTGTATTGCAGACACTGGACTATTGTCATTTGGGGTGCTTCCCAGTATTGGCTTGCCAGAGTGGGGAGCAGCTGAGCAGCCCCTGGATCCCTGCTGTGGCTGCATCTTCCCAGGAGTTTATTACTTCGAGTGCCTGCTGCTGTGGAGCAGCTGCCCAGGGCAGACAGCCTTGCAGTGTGCTTGGCCCTTACGTTAGGGTGCTCCAGGTAAACCACTGGGAAGCTGGAGGACAGCACAGTTAAATTACCCACCTTAGCCCATGCAGAGTGTCCAGGAGACCTGGGCTGTCACTGCGAGCTCTGGGTAACCCCACAGCCTTTATCGCTGTGTGACCTTTCCCTAGTTGCATGTGCCTTCACAGCTTTGGGTCTGCCCAGTACTGTCACCCCACCTCCCTGTGTCACCAGCACCCCCTTCCCCCAGAACATACCTGTTCTGGCTTGATCCCGTGTTTGACCTGCAAAGTATAGAGAGTGAGCTATTAACTGTGACTTTCAGAGCAATAATCAAAGATGAGAATTCAAAAACATGTTAGAGTTGGGGAAATGCAGGAACTTTGTTATCTTTTCTTCGCTGCTCTAAATCTTTTATTCAGTTTTACTCCATCTAGTGTCAGTGCTTGGAAACAGATCTTCTCTTGCAGCTCTCGACTTGTTTATATTAAATCTCAAGACTCCACAGGGAAATGAACTTCATCGTAGTTCCACTCCTACAAAACTACTTAAGTATTTTCTGGTGTCCTTTGCTAAAGAAAGATGTCACAGGAGATTTGGTGGGCAAGGACAATGCTTCACATAATTTGCCTCCGTCTTTTTTTCTTCTCTGAGAGAAACTTTGTCATTCATGTCTTTTAGAATGCTCTGCCAAAATTTTCTGTTCCTGTGAAATTCACTGCCCTGTTAGGGTCTGTAAGACCTGGGAATACAGTCCATGGGAGACCATATGATGAGACTTAGATAGGCTGGAATCAGAGGGATTTTTTCTGTTCTGCTCCTTTTCCTCCCCTATTTCTTTCTGTGGTTTGGGGCTGGGGCGAGTCAGCACAACCCTGTAAGGTGGCAGTGCCTGCACTGTCCTGCAGCACAGTCACAGCTAAGTTCCCATTCTGCCTGCTTTGCCCAGCCCCTGGGACCTTCCGGGGCAGCCAGGGAAGGTGTCTGCTGGAATGCAAGGACAAAGGCTCACCTGTACCTGCCTGCTTGCCTGCAGCCTGGTGACCACACTGGATGTACCAGGGGATTGTCTCAGCTCTCCTTTGCCTGCACTGGTCTGGCACTTTGCAGACACAAGGAATTGCTTTTAGTGACACAGCTTTGACATTACCCAAGAGGTAACAGTTATGCAACAATATTTTTCAGCTTGTTCCATTTTGTGGCAGCTCTTTCCCAGAAAGGCAAGGCATTTCAAAACATATTTAGGGACCTGATATAGGCTGTGCTTATGAAATCATCAAAAATTTCTTCACACAAAATAACAGACTTTGGCCTGTAAAGTGCTACACAAGTTTCTGTCTGGATCTGTAGCCATTAAAAAAATTACAGTATTTTTCCCACTTCTAACAACAGAACAGGCCAGTGCAGTGATATGAGCTCACTGACATGAATCAGCAATGGATTAGGTTCAGGGATGCTCACTTGATCCCTTCCCCTGCCTGTGTCAGAGGAGAAGAAGCTGGCAAGGAACTACTGGGAAGGGCAGTTACTAAGTGATTGCCTAAATGGTCTAATCCTGAGTAACTCAATTCTCTGCATATAAAAAGAGCAAACAAGAGACTGGCTGGGAGGCCAGTGCTCTTCTCCATGTAGTCCAATGCAATCAGTAAGTCACCCCAAGATTGAGACTGTCTTGCTGATGCTCTCACACAATCTTCCCACTGTTGACAATGCCAGTTTCTGCAAGACAGGACAGTCCAGCCTTCCCTGGCACCTCAGTTGCAGTATTTTACCAATTCCCTTCTGCCAGACGTCCTTGAACAACCTGATACCTCTGAAAATTATTTTTATGTTCTACCGTATTGATTTTTGGCAGGGCTGGTTCCCTGAGGCAGTGGAGAAGGGTGACTGCCTGAGCAGAACATACAGCTGTGCTGGGAAGGGGGGGAGGTGAAGCAGGCCTTTCTCTAGAGGTGGGACATCCTTTGCTCCCATGCTTTGCTCTCCTCCAGGGAGTCATGGAAGCTCATTCAAAGGAACCAGTTCACAAACACTTTAGAAAGTATATTTCTGCCTACAAGGTTAGTTATTCTTCTTATCCTCAGCTTCCACCTCTCCTGGACCAGCACACACATTTCAATGTCTGTGTTGTAAATAAGATTTGTAAGTGGGCCAGGTGTTGTTTTAATACACACACATACACACACACAAATCTAATTACTTTTCAGGCAGTGGTTTTCTGTGTTTTTCTTTTAGAAGACCATACAAATTTTCCATTGACTCTGTGAGCCTCTGCAAAGTGTCTTTAAACCCCATCTAAATCTATATGGAAAGCCTTTAAGCCCATAAAATTCCGTGAACTGCTGAGAAATACACCACGGATCCCCAAGCATTTGCAGCCTATGAGGCAGAAGTCAGGATCACTTTGTGGTACTCATTGATTTCTTTCAGCTTGCTGTTTGTTCTCTGACACCAGGCTGTAAAGTACACATGGAATATGGAGAGTGGATGGTTATAAGCAACAATCAGGAGAAAAACAAACAGCTGTGCTAATACAGGTTATTCAAGGCAGAACTCTTGGACAGTAAGAGATCAGGGAACTGAAATAAAGTGATGTGATACACTGTACACATGATCGTAAAAAAGGATCTGTAAATAACCTTATTTTCTGAAATGTCACTGACAAAAGCTCCTAGGACCTGAAATCAGTGATTCCTTTTTCATTAGTTTAGTGTGAACTTGTGTGCAGAAATTAAATGTGATACAGGAAAATCGGTGAGTTGGAATATGCAGGAGCTCTGATTTGATGCTCGTCTGACTAACACCTGTGGCACTCTTGAGTCTCATGCGTCAAGAGGCCTTGGTTTCTGTTGGTTTTAAGCTGTCCTTTAGCTATCATAGCAGCTTTCATTCCTACCTAATCCCGTGTTGTCACTTCTCTGACAAGCCCTAGGCCACACAAAGCTACTCAGTCTGTTTGGCAGGCTGGTGCTGTCAGGGAGCAGGAGGTTCTTTGCTCGGTGGCATCTCATATTTGAGTTACCCTGGGTGCCTGTTGACAGGGGTGAAGAGGGTACTCTTCCAGAAGCATTTCTCCTTTTTTTTTTTTCCTATCCAGAGTTGCAGCAGCTCCAGGGGAGGGTAGAATTACTCGTTTATTGCTGGAATCATTTGCACCAGCAAGTTTGCCAGCAGCGACCACGATGGCTGTGGAAGGAATTGCCTGTGACAGGTGTCTGAATATTACCAGGAAAGCATTCTCCTGACTCAGCAGGTTTGGCACCAACTCTTACAATCAAATTATTGAGAGCTATTCAAGACTAGCCTCAAACAGTTGTGCAGAGGGGTAGGAAGGAGTAAGGATTCTTCCCTGTTTGGCAGCTGTGAAAAGGTGAACCACAAAGGCAGTCCCCAGATCCAAGAGGAGCACAGGCTCCCTGGGCCAGGTACCTTCCCAGGGAATGTGGAGGGTGGCCAGAGAGGAGCAAAAAATAGCCAGAAGTGTGGCTCTGCCCATCAGTCTGGTAGCTGGCATCAGTGAGATATGCTGTATCCTGGAAACAGGTTTAATGAATTAATTTCACCCTAGCAGTTTGTGCCATATGTACATGTGTAGTATATATCTATATATCTATATATCTATATATCTATATATCTATATATCTATATATCTATATATCTATATATCTCACTCTCTTTCAGGGTGTGTGTGCCTCTATACAAAGTATTCCCTCAATCCAGGAATGGTGCTAAGGAAGCTGAGAGCCTACAGTGTGTCTTAGTGCTGCTTTTTAAAGCCTGCTGTCCCCAGCACAGTGCGAAGCTTAATGTCCTTGATTTTGAAGTGTGTTATAAAAAGATTAATTTCATTTTATGGAAAGGGTAACCTGAGCCAGTGACTTGTCCAAGGTTGTTCAGAAGAACAAGTTCAGTTAGATAGGGCAGTGACAGAAGTAGGTAGAAATACCAGTTTATTGCTCTAGTCACTGGCAACTACTGCCTCAACACAGAATGGGTACTGACATTTTGTTTATGCAAATGTATATGTACAAGGAGTTGAGAGCCATTTCTGCTCAGATCATTTGCCCATTTTTAACACTTACACACAGATGGATTTGTTTAGACCATCTCTACTCAAATTTATTTGCAGTAGTGTGCATTATTATGGCATTTGTGAAGCTTTAAAATATTTTCCATTAAACTCAGTTCCTAGGATGCATGCTGAGGAAACCTAAAGCACTGAATACAGCCTTCAGTCTATCAACCACCTGTTGGTTGGATTGCCAATCCCTACAGTGCTGAGTGAGGATTTGGGCCTGTCCCAGTGTACCAAAGGGGCCAGACTCATCTTGTGCAGGTGGTATCTACTCAGTGAGGTGCAAATGCACTTCTGCCTAAGAGGACTGGAGCCCTCCAAGTTGTATTCCACTCCCATTCTCCTGACAGCTCTTCACTACTGGCTTCTGGCCATGGTGACAATGTGAATAGAGGCTCTGCAGTCAAAAGAGACCACACAGGAATAATTTGTGACTGATTTTGCAAGGCTTATTTGGATCATTGAAGATCCAAACTCTGGTTTTCCTTATATGTAAACTAACATAGAATATGCAACTTGTCAGAATGAAAGACCTTGTGAAGGTCTGTTTTGGGAAAACATGCGTGGCAAGTGAAGGAACAGCTTAGGGCATAACTGAGGGATGTTGAGAGAATCCATTCACCCAGAGGTGTCAGATTCTGCTGAATCTACGTGACTGGTCTGCTACAAACCCAAGAAGATGAAACCGACTGCATAGTTTAAAAGGAATATTCCTGGGAGAGGAAAAGAAAAAACAGGCTTGTTTTAGGAGAGTAAAGATAGAAGCAGGCAACTTGCTGCCAGGCTGTGGGCTGAACCTATAGTGTTACCTGTGAATAGCTGCCACAATATCTGAGTGGCTGCAATGCATTTCAGTGCCCAGCATCCTGGGCAACCTGTGTTTTCCATATGGACCCTTTTCCCTTGTGATCCACTCTTCCCGTGACACCCTCGGACAAGGCCAAAATCCCTTTTTTTTCAATTTGTATTTACTTATGGATTTTGATTTGTAAATTTTGGGACCATTTTCCAAAGGACTCCCACATGTGGCTTTCTCAAGTACCCACTCTAGCATCAAAACTATATCTCCAGTTAAGTTTATTTAAAGTTTATTTGTGAGCTCAGACTCTGGTGACTAGACAGATTGTGTCTCTCATTTGCAGGTGATGGGACTCATGTCTATGTTTTTGGCTTCCTATTTGTTAAATGATGCATTCTTCAATTCAGTGTTATAGACCAAGTTGGACTATCTGGATCAGAAAGAGCTGTTCTCATCTCCAAAACAAGATGTTTTTCTTTCTATCTGACTTTAAACCTGTTTGAAGGATATGGTATTTTTGGATCAGATCTTGTTCACTGTCCCTGCCTGTCAGGCTACAGACCTGAACATCACAAAATGCTAGGAGAAAGACTCTTGGTTCAGATGTTTAGGCTGCCACAGTTCTGATGGAAGAAACTGCAGCTCAACATTGAAACCTGCACATATGATTGCCCAGACCTAGTCTTTTCCATGCCATCCATCTCCAATGTTTATATTTTCAAAGTGGATGATTTCACCTCCTATGCAATGTATGGCACTGGTTTTAGAGATTTAGCACAGATTAGAGGCTTTCAAGGTGCAGTAACATTCCAAGACCACCTCCACTCACCTAAAGAATGCTACAGTTCTCAAAAGTATCCAGCGTTTCTCAAGCACAGCCTAGCAAAGGAGAGAGAAGTTGGTCCCTTAGAAGTCAAAAACACCTGGCAAGCAGCTCCCAAGCTCCTCCTCTCTTCCATCAAATGTCAGAAGAATTTGTGTATTGCATTTAAAACCTGATTTTCTGCTGAATGATTTACATGGAATCCTGTAGAACCCAGTGAGTTGCATGAGGAATTTTGTGTGCGCTGTTTCCCAGGACGTGTTGACAACAGATTAATTTGCGGCAGGTTTAAAATATGTACTTTTTCCCTTTTAGTAAACATCCTCTGTCCCTCCACCCTTCTCCTTGTCTCTGTAGGTCTCTTTCTTTGTCTCCTGTCAAAATAAATCTAGCTGACATGCACTGTAGTTAACTCAAAATATTGCCAGCATTAAATGTGCCCAGACATTTTTATGAATACATTAAACTTGCATGAAAATTTTAGGCATTATAATTTACCAAGCTTACACCAAGATGGCATTTGATACTGACATGAGCTATTAATTAAAAAAGAGGACGTTAAATAATTGTCAGTTGACGTATAAATTGCTGTTTTGTTGGCTGACAGAATCTTGCCTCAAGCCTTTTTCTTCTCAAGCGTTAGTAAATATCCCATTAAGGGCAACCCATTGTGAA
This sequence comes from Aphelocoma coerulescens, assembly GCF_041296385.1. Taxonomy (NCBI): domain Eukaryota; kingdom Metazoa; phylum Chordata; class Aves; order Passeriformes; family Corvidae; genus Aphelocoma; species Aphelocoma coerulescens. Next base: position 19,112,765 of record NC_091020.1, read on the forward strand.
TTGTTTAAATCTGAATGTTATGTACCTGACTAAATAAAGTGGTAAATGCTATTAATTACTTCACAATGAGCTGTCATTGTCATGTGGGTATAGAAACACTTTTTTTTTTTAAGTATTTTGGAAATTATCAAGGGAGACACATCTGAATACTTCCTGTTCTTAGTGAAAATCTGTTCTTGGAATGGGTTGGTTAGGTTCAGTACCAGCTGAGTGGGGTTCTGACCTAGAGGATGATAATCTGCATCAAGGCCTTCAGCTGGTACAAGGCTGAGCAACTCCATCATCTATGAAAGTACAGTGCTGGGTGATGCCCACTCAGAGTATTTCCCAGCTAGGGAAATATTGAGTGGCTGATGGGGTTTGTGGGAATAATGATGTGAAATTTAAAACAAAATTTGGCTGAAGGTGAATTTGGTTGAGTGTTCTATCAGTTGGATTAAGTATTTTTTTTCCTGAACAAGCATTAATAGTCATCACTGGTCAAGCAGAAAATGAAGCTGTTTGCAGAAGATTTGCCAGTTCTCCTCTCCAATCCTAAAGAGATGGTGTCTCGATTAACACTGAGGGTTTCAGGTTGCCTATCCCTGAGGGATTCAGGATGGCTATATGGCTGGTTGGAGAAAATCAGGTGATTTCAGATGATAGATTTCACTTTATCAGAGGGTTTTCTAGGACTAGCCACTAGTCTAAAAATTCCATGAATTAGAATTCCATAGGGAACTGAAGCAGGTAGATAAAATCAACTTAGACCTAATTATCATGTGCTTCTCTGGTGACCTGAATAAATCCTACTAAGGATTAGTTTATTAGGGGCATTTTTAAATGTTTGCTATGGCTCTGGTTGTATTTTTACTGCCAGAGGTTTCCTCAAGACCAGTGGAAGGCTATAGTGTTTCCACAGATTAACACCAGCATTATAGAATCCCCTAGTGACCCACCAGAGAGTAATACATAGATGCCCTGAAGTGAATGAGAACAAAGATTTGCTGGTAAAATACAGACTACCACAGCAGAATTGAAAAGTACAGTGATTAAGAAGTGACAGTGGATTAGTAGGTTTTTTCCTACTTAGCCATAAAAGTGTCGTCTTTAACATAAATAGTTTTATCCCAAAACATTGTGGAATTAGAGTTTCACTGGTCAGTGTCAGTGGCTCTAAGGCAAAATGTTTGTGTATTGTGTCACACTTCCAGCCTTAAGACCAGAATTTTGTCATGAAACTGGAAATTTCATTCTACCTTTTAGCAAATGCCTGTAGACTGGGATAAGGAAACATCAAAGAGATCAGTGTAAGGTCACCATTAAAGACGTTAAATTTTGCTGCCACCACAAAGTCAGTCACTTCCCCTAGAAAGATCAGAGGATGATATAATAAATGTTCAGACTGTCTCTGAAGGAAAATATGGCACATAATAAACAGCAAAGGCAGCTAGAGAAGCCCAGTGTGGAACAGTTCATAGATCATACCATCTGCATTTCACCCAGGCAGTAAATCTACCACTGCCTTCCGTGTTTCTTCTTGTCTTTGTCCCTGTCATCCCTTTATTCTCTTTTCTCTTGACTCTGGTCTCTGGCTTTTCTGTTCTGGCTTAGCTCTTTCTCATGACTTTCCTATTCATTGTTCTGTCTTTACTGTCCTGAAAGCAGCATAAAGTTTACCAAGTATTCTATGTTTGTTCTTCTGACCTTATCATAGTCCTAATCTATTTCAGGTTAATGCACAGGAATTGCCAGAGTCTTGTCAGAGAATGGTGTGTTACTAGAAAGGAAACCTTTTGTGCCAGTTACCACTGGGGGAGAGTGTCTCCCTGGGAAAATAACAAATCCTTCAGGACTGGGGCCCTTCTCTTTTGGGCACACAAAGCATTGAAGCCGTTGCTGCAAAGGGTGTCCTTGCTTTGATCTTTAATTCTGTGTTTACATATGCTGTGCTCTCTTTATGAGGAATGGCTGTGATAGGGACATCCTTCTATCCAGCTGTCTGAGAGAGGCCAAAAGCCATTTCTGAGATCATTGAGTACAGCTGTTGTCTTCACTTGATGAGAATGCTCGTTAATTAATGTTTGGGGTTTTTTTAGTCACTTATAAAATGTCTCAAAGGGAACAAAAGGGTCACCATCTGTAGGTTACCACAAGCCAACAGACAACTTGCAGTCCAGAGTCTCTGCTCCTGCCCCTGGGGGAGATGCACAGTGACCATTGCCTACGAAGGCCGGCACTGCTCTTCTGCTGATGAACTGGTCAGGTGCTCAAACCCTAAAATGGCCTTACTGTTTTGGGTAAGGGGGAGGATGGTGAAGGGCAAAGAGGCATCCCTTCCAGCAGGAATGATCATTGTGTGACCTTGACTTGTAAGAGCCTGGAGGGAAGGGAGTTCTCAGAACTGATACCCAGAAAGAGTAACCTTAGATGAATCCATTTACCCAGAGTTTGCTGTTATTATACATAGAACAAACAAAACAAACAAAAAAACCAACCAACCAACCAAAACAAAACAAAAACAAACAAACAAACAAAAAAACCAAACCAAACCAAACAAAACAAAAAAGCTTCATCACAAGGGTTTGAAGGATTTTAAATCTAAAAACAATCTGTCTGCTGAGTTTTCTTGCATGTTTCTGAAATGTTAAAAATGCTGTTAGAAGAAAATTCCTTTTTCCATGCAGATTCACTAGATATCCCAGTCCTCTAGAGCCTTATCACGTGTGTTATGTGCAATCATTCAAATGTGGGGAAGCATCATGCATAACAAGAGAGAGAAATTAAAAGTTGTGCATAACAGAAAACATGATGACTCTTACCTTCTATCCATTTTGCCATCTGACTCTAAAGTGAGAAGAGGAAAATGTGATTAGTTAAAAACAAGGAACAGAGGGATGATAGGCCTCCACAGAATTTGTGAGGAGACAACTAGGAGTCCACAGTTACAGCTGGTAAAGATCCAGCCATCCTTTATGAGGAAAAACTTTCCTAAAGCCCTTCTTGATTCTAGCAGCTGGAATATCACATGACAATTTTGTCAGAGCTGTATCTTAGCTAATACTTTGTCTGTTTTGAGTTTGGTTGTAGCATATCCCCAGGGTATCATGAGAAACAAGTTTGAGACTAAAGAGTAGAGTTGGTTATACTGAAATGTGACTCTGCAGTTCTAGGCAGTCCAGCAATTCAGACACTTCTAAAATAGTTCTTAGGAAAACCAGAGCTGTTGTACATACACAACTGCTAACACTGAAGCTCAGACCTGCTGTATCAGAAGATGAGGAGAGCTAGATCTATGGATAAGGGATTAGGAGTATGTTTTTCTTACCTTCAAAGACACTGTCAATCATTTTGGTTTTGGTCATGCAGATTACTACTGCTACAAAACTGATTGCTAGAACTGCTCCCAGAATAACTCCTATAATAACATATGTGTAATCTGCAAATATTGAAAACAAGTCAGTGAGTATACACCATTAAATAATAAATACATTCTTTGAGGTTCAGGTGTGCCAAACTTTAAATGAATCCCTAAAAAGAAAATGCTGAGCCAGACTACGTAGCTGAGAAGAGTCTGAGTCTATTCTTTCGAACCCCAGCATACCATGAAGCCATGTGAACCTGTGGCTAAGGGGCTTGAGGATATTCTATGATAATGAACAGCTTCAGCTTTTGGTGTGTGCAGGTCTCAGCTGAGTTTTAGCGCTAGGGCTTTACTTTTCCCCCCAAAACCAAAATCCACCATCCCCACTCCTTTGCCACTCTGTATCCTTCCAAACTGTTACTCCTGCTTTCCATAGCTGCACATGCACATATCCACCTCCCAGTCCCTCACCTCCTGCCCTGCCCAGCTGTTCTGCCTCTGTAAGTCTTTGCTGGGAGGAAGCAGAATTTTTAAGTGTAAACTCTGATCTGTGTTGTGATTTGGCATCACTGTGTGTACAGAAGGGTCCTCCTTCATACATCAGGCAGGAGGGTGCCTGTGTTCAGGGTCTGAGTCCCATGCTCTGTCCTCCCTACACGTAATTTAAAGTGTCAGTCACATGACAGGACTGTGCAGCACTAGGCAACTACAAACTCACAGTCAGATGCTTGTGTTCTACATATAAAAGGTATACAAAGTCTTCTAAGGACATTCAGTTGTGTTGTTTTGCCTCTAACTTCCTGTCTGGAAGTGAAAATCTCACCATAAACTCACCTATTTCCTCCTCTGGGTTTCCAGAAGCATATACCTTTGCTCTCCAAAAATCTGGAATGGAAATATTTTAGCCTGTTAGGACATTGAGCAGAATGCCATTTCTGGCTATTTCCAAGGGGATAGTTGATTCTAATATTTTTAAAGATAGAATACAAGGCTTCCTGCTGTAGTGAAGTGTTATCAGTCAAGTTAATGAGGGCATCCTAGAAATGTGGTCACACTGTGCCAGTTTTTTGACCAGAAGAGAAAATACAATTCCAGAATTTTATGTTGCCTTAGCACTGTTTCCATTCCATGGTTTTGTCACTGCAAGCCAGAGAGCTCTCTACAAGAGAAGCTGCTATAAATCAAGAGGAAGATTACAGATACACTAAGGCTAATAAGACATGCTAATAAGTGAGGATATGGCATAGCCCAACACCCCTTTAAAGAAAAACATGAATCCCAATCCTGCCTGTAGTTCCAGTCATCAGGATGTGATTTATTGCTGGCAGAGAAGAGAGTCTTTTCCTCTTGCAAGCAAACTTTGTGGGCTGAAAGCAAACCTTTTCAGAGACTTCTATGCCAAGTACTCTGTTCATAAAAAGGACAACTCCTGGCTCTTCCCTTCTCCATAAAGTCACTGAGCCATGCTGCCTGATGCTCAGAGTGTGCAGGCCCTCAGAATGGAGTGACTTTGAAGAAAACAATTCATTCCCATATACTTTATGAAGGAAAAAGAATCAATATAAAAAAAAAAGAGAGAGAGAAAAAGAAAAGGTGCTGTTTAGTGTCAATGTTGCTTGGTTATTATAGGAAATTGTTAAAAATGGACACTCAATTTCTTATTTTTTTTCAGTGCAAGGATATTTCCACCAAAGCCTTCGCAAGTAGCTCCAAATGATGTAACTGCTGCGTAGCTGCATGAGGTGCCTGGACCATGAGAAGGCTTTGAAGGCAGATATGACTCCTGCATTCTAAACCTGCATGATGCTAAACTCCTGTCCCCTGCACATGCTTCAGGCAGAACATGAAGTCACTGCTTTTTGGCCAGGATGGCAGTACAGGTGGGAATACAGCTGCTTTTCATCAACACCATCTTTTCACTGGCATTCCCCACCATAGCAGGGAACTGGGAGGAAGTATTGTCTGGCTGAAACCCAAGTAGAATTTTAATGTCTTAAGTGCACTCAGTTTTACTACTGCTAAGGTGTCCAACATTTTAAGTCCCAGCTCCTCTTGTCCACTTTTTGCGGAGAAAAAATTTTATTTTCTTGAGGTATGGGGGGGGGTCTGTGCTTTCATTTGTTTTCCAGTAAAATGAATGCTAGAAACATGACTGCTTTTTAACTTGAAGCATAGTCCTTATGTTCCAAAACAAGGCATTTTGGTATCTTTACAGAAATACATCTTGTGTCTGCTTTTCAGACTACTAAAACCCTGGAGCTGAGTGTGGGCCCTGGGGCTTCCAGGGTTATGTCAAAAAAATCTGATCTATTGAGTGGCTTACAACAGATCTGTTTTTATTTCCTGGTCTTAATCACATTTGTATTCCCAAATTTTAATAAATTACAAATCAAGCTTCAAAAATCTGGAGAAGAGCTTTCAAAAATCTTGAGTTTCAGAGCAAATGTATTTTGGGAACTATAACTCAGAGCTGAAAGTCCTTTTTTTTTTTTTGCCAAACTTTTCTTCATAATGAAAATGTCTGGAAACTTATTTTATACAAGCAGAAAGATTTTCTCTCCAAAACCTCCATGACACTCAGAGAAGGAGTTGTAACAGGTAGAAATCTATGCTTATACTGGCTATACTAAATGACCAAAATCAAAGTTATAAAGATAAGGAAATTCAAAGAGAAAAAGAAGGTCTAAGGCTACACAGTGGGCATAAAAAGCATAGCTTCTGTTTTTCCATATTAAAAACCAGTCTCTTTGCTCTCATCTGTGATTTTATTTCATTATAAATTTTATAAAAACACCTTTCTTCCATCCCCTTAATTATTCCTTGTGCCCATATGAAGAATGTTTTAAATTCAAACATAATAAAAGTGATATTGTATTACTTTTATTATCCTAATGATCATAATACATGGACCTTAATGTATGCTTTCTAATGGAATTATACCAGTGACAGATTATGTGTTTTATGGCAGAAATAATATTTTACATGGAATATTTTATGTAGGTCAGTTTAATACATTGAGATTAAATTACTAGTTTCTTTTTTAAAAGGGAGGGAAATTTCTGAAAACCCACAAAACTAAAGAGAATATTTTCAAGTCGTACTTTCAAAATGCTTTTAATTAAGGTTTAATATCGTTTACTGGATGCTGCTTAAATACTGTTTCCTTTCAAAGACAGTGTTAGGTGGATTCTATTTGTTTCAGTTTTTTCCTGGGTGAAAAGAGGTGGATTAACTAACTCAAATACACATTTTTCTGTTTGATCTTAATCTTATCTGCAATTTAGATCTTTCGGGGATGTACAAAAACTTCCCATTTGGGGGGGGGGGGGGGGGGGGGGGGGGATAGAAATGATGCCTTAAACTCTGCAGTGCTCTCGTCCCAGTGCTGGATTTCTGTCTCTCTCTGTAGAGGGTTTAGACTAACACTCACGTCTTGAATAAACCCTCTGGACTTGCAGAGTATTCGCTTATGTGTGGAAGAGCCTAGCGGATGAATTTGATGCCCACACTTGAGTGACTTGTGGATCATTTTTCAAAGCCTCGAAGCAAGTGACGGTGCTCTGTGCCCTCTCCCGTGTGCCCGGCTCGGCCGCAGCGCGCAGCTGTGGGGGAGATGCGCTGCCCCGGGCTCCGGCAGCACCAGCAGGGGCTGAGATACGCGGGCTGCGTCTCCACCGCCGGGGAACACCTTGGTGAGTGTGTTGTGGGCAATCCAGAGATGAGACTGCAGCCTGGATGGGTCCTGCGTTACACGTGGGGGCAGTGCAGAAAGAGGAACTGCGAAGCTGCTCTGGGAGCCTGCGGGAGGAGCCGGGCTTGCTGAGCTGTGCTGGAGCCGGGCACACAGCGGGGCAGGTCTCACTGCCGGCTGCAAACGCAGTCCTCTGCCACTGCGGTTACCCACTGCAAGGCAGAGCTGCTGAGCAAGCGATGGACCCGCAGATAAATACTCGGGGCTGGGAGCCTCTAGTCTGTGATCCCGGTGTAGCTCTGGGCAGGCTTAGCGCTCGCCAGACGTGCTGCACACAGAGCTGAGCCCAGCAGAGAACAGATTGTGAGCCAGGCCGGGGTCCCTGTGCGCTCTGCGCCACAGCCCTGCAAACGCCGTGCCTTGCCCAGAGGTCAGTGCAGCGAGGGAAAGGGTGCAGAATGCAATTTGGGCATGAGATCAGGGAGCAGGAAGAGCTCCATTTCCCCACCGGATTAGGTGGTGTAAGCCACTCCTAGCCATAAGCTGCAGTGATAAACAGTGTGCCTCGTTTTTCACAGTGCACAGCACTTGCCTTGGTCCCTTCTGCTTGTTGCCTCCTGCTTCCACATGACTTTCTTCTCCCTTCCTCCAACAACTCATATTTCTCCTCATTGCAGCAGACAGTGGCATTGTAGCAGCCAGGAGCTCAGTGCCATTTATAACTGAGACAGCAAATAGGAAAGGAAGCAAATATCTGGGAAACCTAGAGGCAGGGTAGAAAAAAGGGATGGCTCACAGGGGATATCTGAGCAACTCCAGAGTCAAGTAAGGAATGTCCATGACAGCAAAGAGGTTATAGGCAATTATCCTGCTGGAAGCCACTCCTGAAAACCAACATATAAAAATGAAAGTATTTTAGCTGGTATTTAGTGTAGCAAAACTTCCAGCCATGTGTAAATTTCTTAATATAGGTGCTGTTGGCATCCAAGCAAATGAGTCCTTTCACTGGAATTCAGAGGCAAAATCCTTCACTCTAGTAATAGATGAGCACAGGAGTAACTCTTACATGGAGACAGGAATTGTTTGAGCTCTAGTCTGTTCCATGTACGGCTCCATCCATTGCATATAGCTTGCCTGTACCTTTCCATGTGAACACCTGCAGGCATTTTCTCTATTGCAAAACGCCTTTTGTTGTTAAACTTGTCTTGCTGCTCCTGAGTCTGCATCTCTTTGCTCTAAGCAAGTGCTACTGCACTAATGGGACTTGTGCCGTTTGATTGCTGAGCCATAACCAGTCAGTCACTAGGGACCTGTCACAGCTGACTTCACATCTCTAAGAATAGTTACCTATATCCCATGTGGTGGACAGTCTCCGCTCCTCTGGAGTCTTGGAAGTGTCTGTAGAAAGGTGCAGAGGGCTTGAAGGGCCAACAGAAAAAAAGAGTGAGAGCAACAAATTCCTGTGTGCACCCTGAGAATGGGTACATGCAGGGTAGAGCACTGCTGTAGATCTGCGGACAGCTTTGCAGAAGGTAAGGCAGGAGTGGATATCCAGTGGATGCAAGCTGGAATAACTGGTCTGCATGTCTTGGGTGGGGCAAACTGCCCTTGTGGGATTCCCCAAATGTAGATGGTGATTTTCTGTGAAGGTCTGCATGAAGCAGGGCAGTATGGGAGGAGCTCATTAGGTAAAAGCTGAGGCTTTTTGCCACCGGAGGGTGGTGTCTGCCCCTTTACCAAACGTCCCGGGACGGCAGTAGCCCATGGAACTGCTGGCAGCTCCCTCCTTCCCGTTAGCCCACACTGCCCAGTGTTAATATGAGCCCTGCTGAGGCTTCCTAGCCATGAGCCCCACTTCCTCCCTGCACAACGAGGAGATGGGTAAGAATGAAGGAAAAAACGGGTTGTGAGAAAGCCCTGCTTTGGGCCAGTAGGGAGCATTAGAAACAGCGTGAGTCAGGAACATGAAAGTCCAGAGAGTCGCAGAGTCCAAAAGCAGCTTGCAGTCAGCATGCAGACAGGTCAGCTTTTCCCTCACACTCTGCTGAAGTACTGTTTCCTGTACAGTGCCAAACCAGGTGCTCAGCAGCTCGGCCATCTCATCTGCAAAGCTGCAGGCATTTAACTTCACAGTGTCTTCTGGACTGAGCACAGCTGAGCCCTTTGCACCCAGAATAGGAAGTGTGAGCTAGAAAACTCAGCAAAATACCCCTCTGGTTCAACAAATGTTTTTTCTCCAAGAAACAGTTTTACACAAGATATGTACAATTAAGCTGGGGAATAAATAAGCCCACCAAGATCAGGAAAAAAGCTCTCAAAAAGAATGGAAAACAAATAAGTTAGATCACTTACTTAAGAGAAGAAATGCTGTTGGAACTGATATCCAGCTTGTTGGTAAGGTCATTATGAAGTTACGACAACGGAGTGGTTTCACCCAAGTTTTCCTGAGTTTTGCTGTTCTGCAGTGTCTTAAAAAAAAAAAAAAAAGCTGAAGCAGGTCACATGGTTGTTGAGAAACTACAGTCACATCCTGAGTAGTTACATTTGCAAACAGAAGTGCCCTTTTTTGGGTTTAAGTTCCAATATATAAGCAAACTTGAAAATGTTTTGTGGAGAAGGTAGACAGCCAACAGTCACAGCCTGGTTCAGCTGTTTTGCTCTCTAAGGGACCTTTAAATGCTAACAGTTATTTTTACAAATTGAAAATATCCTACCATGGTGAATTTGTTTCTTTGAAATTTTCTAAATCTGCGGATAAGCAAGTGGATTTTCTGTCTCAGAAGAAGAACCTTCTGAGGCATTCTCTTTCAGTATTGCCAGCTTTCTTATGAACTCAACTTGAATGATATCATAATGTTTTGAGAAGAGTACTTACTTGAATATTTCCCTTTCATAATCAGCTTTTTCAGGAGCAGAGGAGAAGCAGCTCACTATAGCTGCTAAGCCATTGCAAGCCAGTTCCCAGACAGTAACTTCTAACTAAGAAAAATATCTCGATGTTCCTGGCCTATTTTGCGGTGTGAAGCATTGGTACAACTGACTGAGTGTGGCAGATGTCATAGAAAGTATTTGTTACTGCTTTGACCTGCAGTGAGTGTTGGTGTGCACATACACCTCTGTGTGTGTGTGTGTGTGTGTGTAGTTCATTTTTGCTCTTTCACTACTTCTGGTTCTCTATGGAGTCAGAGTTGGAAACACTAAAACCAAGAAAACAAAAATCTCTGCACCAGCTGGATGGAAAATGTCAGGATGCTTGTAAGAAACCTTCAGTGGTTTTGTACCTCATATGCTTCGTCTACAAATGATCCCATGCTTCAAGGTTCCTGAAAACCTGTTATTTAAAGAATAGCAGGAATGTCAACTCTCTTGTTTAGTTTTGGGGTTTGGTGGTTGCTTTTTTATTGGGTGGGGGTGGTTTTGTTTTATTTTGCTTAGTTGCTTCTTATTTTGTTTTTGTTGCTTCTCCTGGCCCAAATCAGCAATCTCAAGTAGTTTCTGTATTTCAAAGAAGGAACTAAGCATCTGAGTATTTGGCTGAAATTGCTAAAGCTGTTTGCTTTATTCCATTGCTACTTTTCCACAAATGCTTCAAAGAGCTTAGCTAGGTGACTGCACACAGCTGACTGCTTAAGCTTCACTGTTCTTGTTCACGGCATACCTCCAGTGAGGAAAAGCACTGACCAGAATAAGCCAGGCTTAGTATAATCCTGCTTTGTAGTAAGTTTATTCTGATTCTTGACCAAACTGGGAAATGTGGTTTCAAGCACAGTCATCATTATCAGCCTTCTCTCTATCCTTCACCATCCAGCCACTGGGCAGGATATATATGTTTAATTAATTCTGCTTTTACCTTCGACCTGTAAATAGTGGGAGTAATGTCAGATTTATACGTTATATGAATAACAAGGATTTCTCAGGAGACTCTGTCTTGGTGAAAGAGGCTAACTGTAATTTTCAGCTGTGAGTAATTGTATATAATATAATCCTAAATGATTTTTCTTCTGTAATTTCATTAGAGTTTAGAAATTTAATTAGATTTTGAATCACTCTGAAATAAAGTAGCAAAACACCCAGAGACTAAGTGCAGTGGTTATTTTGTCCTCCGAGGCCAGAATTCTTGGTCTCAAATTGGCATGTGTTCATTAGGAGGAAGTTTGCAGAAGTTCTTGATATATTATTGTCTTTCAGAATGGACTCTGAATAGGTCTTTGGAGAGCATTAGAAGAGCACACAATTATTATACAGACTCTTTTTGAGGTTTAAGATCATCTGCCTTTCATATACTTAATAAAAATATGCCTCTAAAGTTGTTTAAGAAACTGTGGAGATAGGAAAGATGCTACTCCAGTGCCTCAGTGCTCTTCCTGGTTTATTAGCAACTCCAGTACCTGTGTATGATGATACAGAGAGGAGTTGTTTGCTTTACTTTAATGATTAGGTAGGTTTATGGTTATTTTTATTGCTACACATATGAACTGTCATGGTGGCTGTAATTAGAAACACACTAAAATGCTGTTCCTTCAATTCCATCTGAGGTTCAAAAGAAATCTGTCCTGGCCAACTTTGATTCTCTGAGGAATTAGTCCTATGGACAAAAAAGGGACTCAGATGGCACTGAACAGCACGAAGCCAAGACCAGTGCAGCAGCTTCTGATAGCATGGGGCACCAGGACAGTTGTGGGTTCAGAAAGGAGATTCTCTTAAAAGATGAAAAAAGGAAATGTTGTGAAATGAAGAATTTCAGCAGGACAAATCAGACAGACAAACTTAAAAAAGCTCTTTCAATAATGGCAGGCCAACCTATTTGAAAATAAAGTAGTAAGTCCAATGCAATGGGATGCACATCAGTCCTGAAGGGAAAAGTCAAAAAGAAGCCCCCCCCGGTGAGTAGAATGTTCTGTTACAGACTGACCCATGCAAACATTGGTGACTGACCCATGTCAGCATCCTGTTGACAGGATTCCAGCATCCTCAGTGTTTGCCACTGCAGGCCGACATGGAGTGAAACAATTCCTTGGTCTGATCCAAGGGGTCATTTCCTTTTTTTCATTAACAGCTCTTGATGAGAGCTCATCATCACACAAATCCAGTCCTTGGGCTCAAATATATGCTTTCAGAGTACAGCCAAGTTAATCTTGAGTCCAATTGAAAAGAAAGAAGAAAGACTGAAAGATTTTGTGCACTTTGCTTGATAGATACCAATGGTGATTAGACAACCTCAGGCAGCCTGCTGTGTGTGGATGTGCTGCCTTCCATTAACATGCCATGTCACATCATGGGACAAAATGAAGAAAACATGTTCAGGCTGGTTACTGCCAAAAAATCAAGGTGCTTTTGCTATGGGCATCCAGAACAAATGGAAACTATGCTTGAAAACTCACAGCTGCTCTTCCTTTGCTATTTTCTCCATCACCCCCTCTGTCAGGACTCTGAGCTGCTGGGACAACTGGAAGGGATTCCATGTCACAGCAAGCAGCAGAATCACAGATGTCGGGTGTGTTAACAAAGGGAAACACGCCTGCACCAGCTATGTAATGCTTTCCTGCCTTGACATTAAGGAATATTGTGGGAAACCATTCAGCATTTCAGTCTTGCTCCTTTTTTATTCTCCTCCATCTCTCTTTCCTTTTCAGTGTAAAGCAATGTATTATGTTACAGAGGTGCTGATACATTTTAAAAACGTGTTTTCTTGATTTTACTTGAGGGACACTATAGCTTGACCCTATTACCAGCTGAGAGAGGTGCAAGGAGGCAAAGAAAAAAGCCTTGGGACATGTAGTCAGGTCTCTTGTGTACATCAGGAAAGACAGTGCTGAAGTAGTCTCTACATTGTTTGTGTCATTGCTGAAATCTTTTTGAGAGAGCAGCTGGAGGAGGAGATTCTTCCACCCATCATATATTCTCTGAAGCACTGTAAGTCCCAGTGGAGATACTGTATTGTCTGTAAAAGTGCCAGAGGAACTGGGATCTACAGGAGGAAGAAACAATCCCAAAGCTGATTAAAGAAGTCCTTGTGGGAAAGTTTGGCTCTCTGAGCAGTGAGTGTTGGACTGGGTGACCCTAAATGAAGGCTCCAGTATTCACCGGATGATATTGTCTGGTTCTCTGGTTATCTTGGTCACCAGAGGGGTGTTGGTTGATAAAGTTCCTTTACTGAGGCAGCACTGCTGGAATTTTTCCTATGTAGGTTTTCACACGGCATGAACAAAACATGCCAGGCAGCCTGGCTTTGTCATTGTTGCATATTCTGATACACTCAGCTGTGTCTTAAAATACCTTTGACGTGTATGATGATAACTTAGAAAGTTCCTAGGCAGCCTCTGAAAATGTCTGGGTGCTTACTCTCTGAAGATGGTGTGTGTTGTGGAGGAGCAAAATGCAGTGGTTGGGACGTTTCAGAGCAAGAGAAAAGGGTAAAGTGTGTCCAGTTTCCATCCAATATTCTTGCATCTCCTGTCCATCTGTATTCTGTATAAGCATGTTGGACTTTATAAAAGGGAAACCATGGTGAGTTTCCTCCAAATTATCTACTGAATAGCATAGGTGTCAGAGTAGCAGAAATTTTTTTTGTCTCTCCTGTTCCAGGTGTAAAATAGGATTTTCAACAGAATAAATCTTCCAAGAAAATACGCCGTAAATGTGGAAAGGTTGAGCGTCTTTCCGAGGAATGAACTCCTGAAAAACACCAGTTGTTCCTTTTTGCGAATGCAGATTCAGTGTCCCATAAAAGTGGTAATTCTGTAGTTCATGTCCCTGTTATGCCCTCTTGGCTGCGTCACCCGCTGAGTTGCATTCTCATGATGTGCTGTAACCAGAGGACAGAATGATCCATTGCACTGGCACAGCAAAAATTTGATGCGTCCAGGGAATTTTTTTTCTTTTGCTAGTCAATTCAACCATCAAAAGAGGGGACAGGAAATGTGAGATATGTAACTTCCACAAGAAAGCCTGGTAAGTTTCTGGTTAGACGCGTTCAGCTGGTGGCTTTGGGTGTGGCTGTGTTTGTTTTAGTGATAAGGAAGCATTTCAAGCTAGTCAAGGGCAGCTGTGACTAGTGAACATTGGACAAACAGACTCCTACAGCACATTTATATTATTCCTTGCATGTACATCTTGCACTTTACTTTTGAAATCCTGTTGTCAGAAGCCAATTTTGAATGTACATAGAGCAGAGCTACTTGAACAAGCCAAGCAGTTCCTATTCAAAGTAATTGCCACTTACTTTCTTTATAATATGATCAATGCTGGTGACATGACATTAGACCTAACTGCATCCCATTTTGGTGCTAGCGAATATTTGCACTTAGACAAGGCCTTGAAGAAGCTGGGACTTCTCTTGAGATAAAGCAGATGTTGCATCTTTAATGGAATGTAACAGCATATACAAGCTGATTCCCTTCTTTGGGATTAGAATTGTGTGGTTTTTCTCCTTTTACATCTAACAAACACCAAAAAGCATTAAAAGTCTTTAGACATTTTCATAAACACCAAGTTAAAATAAGCTTAGCATTCAGCATTCATTTCCATGCAGATTCCCTCCAAATACATTACATCATCTGCCTGTGAAAACAGTCCTTTTGCTCATGTGCATGGTGCTGTGGAAAGCTGAAAGCTTTCAGCCTCTGACAGAGGCTTTCAAAAATCTCATCTCTGCATGATGGGGCTGTGCTTGCCAAAGTGAGTGGAAAGATATTTGTGGACAAAGGAAGAAAGGCACCAAAATTCAAATTTAGATAGCTGAAATAGGAGAGTTAAATATGTTTCTAGTTACCTCCCTGCTTTCTTTAAGCCCTTATATATAGATATAGGGATGTAAAAACCTGTTTTAACTACTTCAGCAGGAATTTAAGTGCTTACATTATGGTTTAAGATAGTTAGAATCTTAGAATCTTACAGGATCTAACCTATGTTGTCTTTCTGATGGATGAGGCCCAAAGTCTTTCCTATGGAGGCAGTGTTAATGATAGGCAATTAGCAGAAACAGCATCTCAGTGCATAGGCACTTTGCTAGTAAAATCATCACTATGCGTGATCCAGCGACAGCCAAGGCATTCAGCTTTTACTCTGTACTAATGTCTGCCTACATCACAGCCCAAATTAATCTTAGGGGAGGGATCTAAAACAAGACTGCATTTCTCACCGAATCCTTGCAGCATCCCAAGTTCTGGTAGATGACATTCCCCTGCATTGTCCATCTCTATTCAGCTTTCAGACTCCTACACCCCTGGTTCCCCTCACACAGAGCACTTTGTGAATTAGATTAATTTGAAGATATCCTTGGAAGCTTTATGTGGTGGACAACAAATATGAGGTGGTCACTGATGGCAGCTTATGTAAAGTTAACATGTTCTTTGGTCTCGTTGCTCTGTAGAAATCAAGACCTTGACCATAACATGTTTCTTGATTTCCTTCCCCTTGTTTGTCACTGTCCTTGTTTATCAGTCTAGAGCATATCAGATGGACCAGGTCAGGGCCAATGTGGGATTGCTTAAAGATGTTGACGCCATGGGGGGAAGCAGCAGAACCAGCATGTGAAGTATTCAGGGGCTGACTTTGAACTATGCGAATTTGTGATATGCAGGCTGCACCAGGAGAGGGAATGTGAGGTTACTGCAGTCACTCAAGCCTGTGAAGATATTTGTCATTCCAAAACTATGCTGTTGAGGGCTTTGCTTGAGGGGGAACATCAGGGAGGGTAAAACAGAAAGTGGAATGTAGGTTCTCAGGATTGCTGTTAAGAGGCACAAGTGACATCATGGCAAAGTCATCTACTTCTCCCCCAGGAAAAAGGTGGAAACAGTACACACAACCATACCCCAGATCTCCTGGTGTGAATTTTGCAGGGTTTGTATAAATCTGTTCATTGTACTTGGATATAATCTTAGGTTGGGACTCCTGTGTTCAAGGGAAATCTGAAGTGCACTCTTGCCTCTCTTGGGCTCCTGTTCTCTCTGTGGGCTTGCTGGCACCTGAGCCTGGCCCATGTACACCAAGTCTCTTCATGGGTTCAGCAAAGCAAGGGTTTGCAGGATGAGGAGTGAGGAAGAGATCACATCTACATGTCCATGTTTTGGCTGCAGAAAATTAAAAGCATCCCCTTTTGGTGATGAGTATCCTTAAATGCCACCATCCACTACTGGGATGCCAGGGTGAGTGGTCTTTGCAGAGGTGCCACTCCTCCAGCCTGTGGGGCTATTTCTGCCTGTAGCTCAGAGCTCTAGGATCTGCCTGGCAGCCTTTCTGTAAAGCATTTCAGCTTATTTTGTTCCCCAGTGCTGAACAGACAGGAGCCATCTGCCATCTCTGCAGTGCCTGTGCAGAAGTCCCCGTGTCCCACAGCTGCCAGCACCGACTGTGGGTGGGTTTGGCTCTGCTGGGAGTTCCATGCTCTTCATTGTCCAACAGCCTCTCTCTGCCTCCCACCATGAAACACCACAGCAGGGGCATTTCTGAGGGTCTTCACTGGCATAGGTTGAATAGACTGATACCTAGATGTCGTATTCGAAAATAATTTTTCATGTCCAGTGATTAATTTTTACTTTTACAGCATTTTTCCATGTTTTTCTTCTCCTTGACTATCTAAGGAAGTCATGCCTTGATAACACCTGCCTGGAAATGCAGGCTGGGCTGGAACTGATGTCCTCTTGACTTGCTTGGATCCATTCTCATCTCTTGGGATCTTCAGTATTAATTGTCTCTTTTCTCCTTTTTTGAGCTTTTGCCTTTTCCTGTCCAGACCTTTGGCTGTACTATCACCTAGCAGTGAATGCAGATGCAGCAGAGGGTTTTGTTCAAAATTTATTTCCCGGATGCCCAAAGATGGACAAAACTAATAAAAACCCGAGTCAGCACCTGCTACAGTGGTGGGAAATTTCTGACTTGAAAATGGAAGATTTTTCAGTGATCCACATGTTCACATGGTCTGACACTGCGAGTAAGGGAGGCAAGGGTTCATTTGGTAGCATCATAGAACAGTTTGGGTAGGCAAGAACCTTAGAGATCTAGTTTCAACCTTCCTGTAATGGGCAGGGACACGACATCTTTCACTAGACCATCAGAGTCCCATCCAGCCTGAGCTTGAACATTTGCAGGGATGGGGCATCCCCAACTTCCCTGGGCAATTTCTCCCAGTGCCTCATCAATTCCAGTGCCTCACTAGTTCCAGTGCCTCGCCTATCGTGTTTCTTTGGCACTCAACTGTCTAAGGGACATAGGAAAAATTCTAGTCTGAGTTACATGTGTACAGTTTAGTGTGTCACTACTTTAGTATCTTACTCTGTTTTCTCTGTGACTGAAGGATTTTTAAATTTCTCAAGTCACCCCAATCCAGCAACATTTAGACAACATTAGTAAAATTAAAAGGTATCTTTTGTCTGTGAGGACTCTCCCCCACAAAATCCTTCATGGTCAGCATTAAGAGGCCTTCCTTCCCCTGGCAGCCTTTACTGGGGTGAAATACAAGCACTGTTGCCAGCACTTACCATGGATAATTAACAGCTTTGTTGGGGCTTCAGTATTTACTTGAAATTCCAAGGATGCAAGACTTAGGGAAGCTCAATCTGATCATTATTCACTTCTGAGACAAATATCTATGGAACAGGTTAATATTATGGTCCCTGGCTTCTGTGTGAAGCTGGGAGCAGGGTCTGAGGGGGGTTGGGATGTCGGGAGGCCATGGGGAAGGGACAGTATCAGAAGTGAGAAGAGTTGAATAGCTGTAGGAGGATGCTGATGGCCACAGAACAGGGGCAGGGACACCTTCTTTGGCTACAGCAGAAGTGGCATGACATGTTAAAGGAGAAAGGAAATGCAAAAACTGAGGGTCACCCTTAAACTACGGACTATGAAGTGCCATGTCTGGGGGTGGGCATAGAGGGACTGATGCTAAATGAGTAGATATATTTTGTTAAGTGTATTTGAGGGCTCTTAGGCTAAGGAAATTTTAGATGAAGTTTCAAATGTCAGGTCAGACAAGGGGACAGAGGTATAACATAGCAGCAATGTTAGTGTGAGCAGAGACCCAGTAAAAGGGCTTGGCTCATTCTACAGAGCTACAAAGCTCATGCAGCATTTTCCAAAGAAGCCCTCTAGCAGTCAGGCACCTCTTGCAGTTGCATGCCATGGACTGGGCATCCATATCTCCTTGGCTCTTCAGACTATCCTCGTCTCTTCAGTGAACTCTTGCTATCCCACCTGGTGTGATAAAAGAAACTGCTAAAACTGGAGGCTGCTGAATGTTATGCTGCCTCTATTCAAATCTCTAATGAGCTCCTCCTTGTAGCTCTAGGTTTAATTAGTTTTCATTGCAATATTAATGATCCAAACAAACCATTTTAACTTTCCTGTTGCACAGCTGGAATCTTCTTATTTAGTATTGTACTCTATAAGGGAATCACACCAACTTCCTTTCCCCTCCCCCATTTCTGCCATTAATATGCATTAAAATCACAGTCTCACTGGCATAGAATTTCAGACCTGCTATAAAACTCTAATAATTTCTAAAAATGGCAAGGCTGAACTAATGACAGAGCTTTATCCAAATAATGCAAAGACAGATTTCTCCTAGATTTTGATGGAAGTGATGATTAATACTTCATTTATTTATTTACAGTCTATCAGCATTTACAACGATTTGCTCATTCCTTTGAGCGTGCATAAAATCTCTCTTGAACTCCATGGTATTAGAGCAGAAATGCCTAATCTGTTCATTTTCAGCAAAAATGCCTACTTTCTCTCTTTATTTTCCCCTCAGGAGAAGGGCCCTTCCCAATGTATGTCTGAAGACTGCACAGCTCAAAGTCTTCCCCTATCACAATGGACTAGGTGCATCTCACATTTCCCTCTGAAATCCCTGATAGTGAAGATTTAGAGGAGAGTCTTTGTTGCTCTCTGGTGTGTTTCACTTCCTGGACTCACTGAGACTTCTGGAGACTGAAATAAATTGGATTGTAGATAATCTGGGTATCTTCCTGTTGAAGGGTGCTAGAGAAGACGACTCTCTGAAGGCCTGGCATGGAATCTTGCCAGCACCTTCTCCTTTCTAAGCCACAGAAATAATGGAAAAGTTGGTAGCAAGAAACCTCCAGAGTTTCTTGCTTAAACTCCTCCTTGGAGCTGGTCTGTCACTGACACCAGGTCTGGTCAGTTTTGGCTTTGTCCTGTTTAGAAATGGATGTTTTCTAGGAGCCCGAAGAGCTGTGCTCTGCAGAAAGGCTGTCAGCAGCTGGATAAAAGGATTTTCCAGCTATATTGCATAAGAGAGGTCAAGATACAACTGTGAAAGTGCAAAAGAGATTTAGTACCACTTGCAAAAAGTAATTTTCATTGGGACTTGCTCTCATAAGTGCTCACATTGTTTTTGAAAATAGGACTTTGGAGTGGGACCATGAAGATAAAGGGATGCTATGTGATTGCTTGCTGTGTCATTGCCTGCAGGGTCTAAGTTCAAGAGAGCAACAAGTGACTTGATTGCAGAGCACCATCCCCATGGCCTAGGCAGTGGAGAGCTGGAAGTGCCTCCCCTGGAGCCCCTGCTCTGGGGGCCTGATGTAGGCAGTGTTCCCTCCTGCACAACTCACCCCTTCTGCAAGAGACCTGTCCTCACAGAGCACTTTCCTTTAGGAAGTCATCGAGCCAGATGGGAGCTAAACTCACAGTTCTGTCCTAAAATCAAGTATTTATGGCACCACAGATTTGCTTGGAAACTGAAGCAATTCAGTAAATGCAGGAAAATAGTTGCACTGTCAAGATCTCCTCTGGCTGCTGTTGGTGTTGGGAGAATCATCCAGGAGAGAGGTTGGGTACTGAGGGTCAGGACTTGCCAGGGCTTTCTCCAGCTGTGTAGTATGGTAAAAATAAAACTCTCCACCTCCATCTATCTGTGTTTAAATACCATTTTTTTCTGCCTCTCTGCCTGAATAGAGACTTTAAGTGTGTGGGTATCCTGGCTGATAGGATTCACAGCCCATTTTCTTAACTTCTGTGATCTCACAGAGGAAAGACTTTATTGTGTGGAATTTTTTGCCAGAACATTTCTCTGCAGCAGAAGTTTATTGAAGATTTTTACCAGTGAGCTGATTTCGCTAATGCTCTTGTGGTGGTTTACTTCATATTTGTTATTCATTCATTGCATGGGAGTGTAAGGGTGAATGGTGACCTACAAAAGCACATTGTCAACAGTTGACAGGTGTTTGTCCAAAGTGCTCCTGCTGTGAAGTTGTAGATCACTAACTCGTTTGCTCCCACGTGGGAAAAAACAAGAGCATATGTTATCCCTTCAGAAATCGTGAGAGTAGGTGGGGTAGAGGAGCACCCAGGGAAATGAGGGATGCTATCTCCTTGCTCATCTGCAAAAAGTGGAGATAAGCTTCACGTGAACTGAAAGCACTATCAGAATCATATCCTGACCCTGTGACAGGGTTATACAGCCTGCACCCACAGGAATGTGTGGCAGCATGGAGGATACAGGAAGCACAGCTCCTGGCTGGGCTGTGCCCACGTTGGGAAGGACACTATCAAGAAACATAACAGCAACAGGGAGATAACTTCCCTGAGGTTTCATGTCACCAGAGTTGCCTTTAGTTGCAGTTCACAATACCACAGCATGAAAATGAGCAGCTTAAATGCACTTCTTACTCTAAATGCAACTGTTATTTAAGATTAAAATTAGTAAGATCTCTTATCACTGTCAGGTAGCCACATCTTACCACATAAATATCTCCCTTACTTGGTTTCCAGGGGCTTATTTTCTTCCCTTGGCTGCCAACATAATTGTGTGTGGTTTCTTCCTCACTCAGTTCCGCCAGAAAGATGAAGTTTAGTTTAAGTTCTCATCAGGAGGACTTTCAGTCTGTTCTGTTTCTTCAGAATCACACCTGGGGCATCCAAAGACTCCAGCAAGACCCGGAGAGAGAAGGTGGGGCATTAAGGTTAAGCCAGAAAAGTGCTGGGTACTAACACCCTCACTAGGGTGGCAGCTTGGCAGCAATCAGCACAGCATGGGGAATTGCAGTTTCAGTGACCTGCTCTGCTCTTTCTTCAGCCAGTAGCCCCTTAGTCAGAATACTGCTGTAAAGCTAAATCAAAGTGATTATACTGAGGGATGGATCTGCTTTAACAGAATAGTTTTCTAAATTGAATTAAATTGCTGTTCAAAGTGTACTTCCTTCAGTGACAGAAGTGTGATTTTACCTCTTTCTATTCCTGATATCTCTGCAGAACTGAGCCACCTGAAAGGGGACAGCTTCATGTCTCTCCGTAGCTGGGCATTTCCACTAAAACCAAGCCAACTTTTGATAGCAAAATGTATATTTTCAGTGATGTTTAAATTAAGAGCCTTGGGTGACTTTCTGCTCCCAGACTAAATCACATGGCACTTAGAGAAACATCATTTTATCTCATACTTGAGCACACCTTTCATTGCTGGTGCTGACAGCATCTCTTAAAAACACAAGACTTCAGGAGACCAGATGCTTTATAACATTTCTATTTGCTTGGCACTTTGAACCTTTGCAACACCAGCCAGCTTCAGGTTTTTCTTCATCAGGTGTGAATGTAACTCACAGTTTTGGGGTGACTGAGGTCTGATAGCCTTATGTAGAAACCATTTAATAGCACTTTTCTCCCTTTAAATGGAAGAATCATTTCTTGTGCTAAAAGAAATGTAAAAATTGATATGTTTTGGGCATAAGTTGGTGTTGCTGCATTAAATTCTGAATCTTTTGTCTCCCAATAGAAGCATGAGGGCCAGCAACCTTGCCTTAGGTACAGGCACACTGAAAGAGAAAATCCCAGACACTCACCTGCAATTTCAGCAAGGGCATTTCTGAAGACAAATAGTACTGCAGGAGCTAGTTGCATTTATGGTTGGTCATGAATAAATAATAATTATATTAAAGGTGTAGGGTTGACTGGGCAGGCTTCCTATTCTGGAATTGGAATCTCCTCTTAAAATCTTTAGCCATTTGGCTTGTGATTGAAAGCTGCATGATGTTTCCACATTGGAGATCATTGCAGGGAAAAGCTTAAAGCTGTCAGTTGTTCCAAAAGCTAATGGAGACATTAAAAATATAGCAGCTTACTGGGGAGAAAACAGGGTGTGTGGGGAACACGTGTTGCTAGCATATGCTGTAACTGGACTGTAAGTGGTCTCCACATATTCATGAATGATGGCTGACCTCTACTCTGCTAGGGCACATGTGTGCATGTCCATCATGACAACACACTCTGAACTTACTCCACCAGAGGCTCTTGGGAACATAATCCCCATATCTGTCTCCAAATATAACTCTGCTGGTCTGCAATATAAGGCAGTGGGGAGAGCTGCTGCATTGAGGAGCCATTTGGAAAGTGCTGCAGTGATATTCACAGAGCTCTCTATGCCTAGTTGATGACCTTCTTCACTAAGAGGCAAATGTCTGCAGCTTGTAAAAGAAAAAGATGCCTCTGAATGCCTTTCCACTTTTAAAAGCTCCTGAGTGCCGGCTCAGCAGAGCAAGTGAAACCCACAAGTGGCAGCGCTTACTGTACCTGTACTGTATGAATGTATGCAGCCATACATCTGGACAAGGAGGCTTGTCCCAAGCAGGGCACTGGGAAAAATTCTTGGAGCTGCCTCCAGCTTAGAGCTAGAGCTTTGACCTGAGCCAAACCACTAACTAGGCACTGTTTCAAAGTCAGTTCCTGTGGAAATAAGGCCAGCAACACCTCTCTGCCTCAGTGTCCTCCTTTTTAATCTGTTCGCAAAACAAGACTGCAGAAAAGTTCATAAGGGATTAGGAAAGACTCATTCATTTGTATTTAAAGAACATCAGGATCCTTGGAGAAAAGTTCCTTATTAGAGCAATAATGAATACAAAAAATAATAACAATTCTGTTATCACTGGGAAATTGCGGGGATTTGGTCAGCATCACTTGACTATAGCTTTATTTGTCCTGTGGATTACAATAAAAGAACAAATCATCCTCTCTAAGTATTTTTGAATATGGAGGATGAAAATTATATATTGCAATCTTTTAAAAGAAAATTAAAACTTTAACTCTGAGGTGTGTGTAATAAAATGGCACTTTAATTCTCTAGTGTGCCATGCAGGCTTCTTCTGTTAATTTATTCTCTTCTTTTCTTTTTGTGCTTCATGTAATATTCTGAAGTCATTAATGTGGCAATATATTTGACCACAAAAACCTGCCTTCTAGTGTTGTTAAGATTGTGAATTAACTCCACAATGGAAGGCATTTCTGACTTCAAGGCAAAGAGATCATGCTTGAGATAAAATGATTAACAACATTACATGTGAGGAATGAGACAACTCTTTGTAGAAATTAAAACAATTTATTAAAACAGAAAAAAAGTTGAAAAATTGCAAAAAACTAACAAAATATAAAAATTTGGGATCCAGATGGCTCGAGAGATATGCCCCAGGAGCGCAGGGATTCCGGAACTTTAGGCTTAAGACAGCTCTGAACCTCAGGTAGAGAAAAAAATAAACTTGCAGTTTAGGCTGGTCAAAAAGAAATCTATTTCTAAAAAGCCCCTAGAAAGGGGTAGGCTTCTCCAGCACTGCCTTAGCAAGCTGGAGAGGATGGGAGAATGAGACACGTGTCTTTCTTTTGCTCCCTTTATAGCTTTTGCTCCGCCCACAGTCCGCCCACAGCCCACCCCTTTGGTTCAAGGTGATTGGTGCTCTCCCTTTGACAGACCATCCCCATCCACCAATGGCTCCTCCTGGTCAGAGGGGTGATATTAGTTGAGATAAGGGTCATGTGCTTATGGGGGGGCTGGGCTGTTTGTTGCAACTGGGGTTTTTTTAAAATCTGCCTTGAAACCAAGATACAAGTAAAACATAAAAATACATCCAACACATCTTAAAACACTTGTAAAGGTATACAGTAAACACAGGAAGACCAGAAAAACTTGATTAGTGTACCTGGACTGATGGATTGATTTTAACATTCAATTTAAAAATATTAAGCTCAAATTAATTAAGGCACTTAATATGCAAAGACCAAGCACAAATAGGGATTTCATGTATGACAAGTCCCCCCTTTTTCTCTTATGTTCACATCTTTGGTCTTTGCATTTAAGTGGAGGTGGATAACTCTTCAGGGATAGATTCAAGCTCTTTAAAACTGTCCCACACTTGCTGGGCAATTTTTCTCTCCTTTCTAGTTTTCTTATTGTTACTATTATTGACATGCATAATCTTTTGAGCGAATGGTGGACGCTGCTGTTGTCCTTGAAGATCCTGGATCAGTGGCATGCCTTGGACGACAGTGGTGATTAGACGGATGAAACAAGGGATTAAACAAGGGAGAAAAATAAGTCCTGTAAGGGAAAGTCCAACAATAATTAAAGCTTTCTTCCACCATTGTCCTTGGAAAATATTTTCCCACCATTCAGAAGTGATCAAGGGCTGCCATTTCTGCACTGGAACATGGGCTAGTTTCCTGATGTTTTGGGTAATCTTGGTGATGGCTTCACCGTGATCATCAATATGGATGCAGCAGTCTGAGGTGTTAAACTTGCCGCATACTCCACCTTCTTCAGCTAGTAAATAGTCCAATGCCAGCCTATTTTGGTACACGGCTGCTCGAGTTTGCCCTTGCTGTGTGTTAAGTAGTTCAAGAGCAAGAGAGGTCTCATTAGTGATTACCTCAATTAGTGCTTGCAGTCTGATGATCCGGTTTAGCATGTAGATGGGAGTTCGGTACCCCCAGCTCCCATCCTGTGCCCATGTTGCAGGTCCATAAGTCTCTAGGATCCTCTCAGGTGGCCACTCTTCTTCTCCCCATCTCTGGGTCCCTCCTATTACATGTCTCTTAGTACGGAAAAGTTCATCATAAAGGGAGATTCCAAGGTGGGCTCCAGCGTTTTCAGCAAGTAGGAAGAAGTTTGGTTGAATGGCTCCAAGAGTGCAGCTCCCTTTCCAGCGAGGTGGTAAGTTGGAATAAGCTCGGTTACCACAGATCCAGTAGAGGTCTTGTGGTGCTTCCCAGAAGTGGGGTTGTATACTTGCTGCTGTAATCCAGTACTTGGAAATTTGTGGCAGGACAGAATATGGATTTCCTTGATCCCAGCACTGCCAGAGTTTTTTAACAGGATTCAAAATGCAGTTTTTGTTTTTAACCTTTTCTGCAGACCAGAATACATCTGGTTCTTGAGGTATCCACCAATGTTTTTGCCCATCAGTTACCAGGTACCTTTTGCATATTGTCTCACCAACTTCTTCTAAAAATTTTCTTCCTTTCCTCCAGATGCATTCTTCTCCAATAACAGTATTGCTTAGCAGCCAGGTTTCATTGTCATGTCTGGTTGTGGGGGAGAGATTACTCAGTCGGAGTAAATCGGGGGGTCCAAGACTGACTCCCCGCCAAGGCCAACTCTCCGATTCTAAAGTTCCTCCGCACACCCAGCAATTTGTTAAATTTAGCTGTTGTCCAATCCTTTCTGCCAGGTCAATAAACAAGTTTTTCCTTGACATCAAAGGATTGTTTTCTTTTTGTTTTTCCTTTTCTTCTATGACCACCTCTTGGATCAGGTCAGTGTCATAGGTCTTTCTTTTTAACAAATCTTCTGTCTTGGTTATGTATCTAAAATTGAAACAGAGCCAATCGTCTTGGGAGGGGCACTCTCCCTTCTGCTTATGTATTTGGGTGCCAATGTTTTTGCCAATCCAGTACTTGTGACCTTTTTCTGAGCAGATACTCAACCTTGTTATGTTATAACAAGATGGATTAACATAAGTATGTGCTCGGAAAAGTGTCGAATTTGAAATGAGCCTCCTTCTGCCTGGTACACAGTCTTGTAACATCTGTTACAGCGGCTGTCGGCTGCTTGTGTAAAGGGAGGCCAGAGGACCCAGAGACAGATGACACTTAGTAGCAGGATGTTGCTCACTTTCCCCTTTTGGCATACCCGAGAGGAGCTGTCAGCATTTGGGTTGCCTCTGCTGGTGGGGGTTGTCATCTTTGCTTCTTTCGTCCTTTCTTTAGGCATCTCACCTTCAGATGGTTCTTCAGTGACCTCAGGCTTCTGGAAGCTCATGGTTATTTTAGGGTTGGCCTTGTCAAAGATTAGAGTTATCGTGCCCATAATTTTGGAGTCTGATTGGACTGTTATTGGAAGAGAATGCTGGCTTCAAATGGAGCCTTACTATACAGTTGATGTGACAATATGGTTGTGTGAAGGCAGAATCTGTAAAAGGGAATAACAAAGAACAGAATTAACAGCAAAATATTTTCAACTTAGTTTAACAACTTGTAGCTAGCACTTATTACTGAGGTATAACTGGGGAAGAACTGGGAGTACAGGATTTTATTAACTTGGAGTGAGGGATGCTGAGTGGAGCTTTCAAACAGGGTGTTTAGTTTGATGGTTTGTCTGGAGGTTTCTTCTCTTCAATTGGTGGTGCCACCGGACCCTTCACCCTCTTGACATGCGTCCAGCCCTTTTCAAATGTCCGGACAGCTGTTTCAGTGGTTAGCTGGACCTGAAATGGACCTTCCCAGGATGGGGTTAATGACTTTTCTTTCCAGGATTTTATTAACACCCAGTCACCTGGATTGATGTGATGTAAATTAAAATCAAGTGGGGGAGTTTGTGGTAGAAAACCTCTTTCCCTTAGCAACTCTAGATTTTTGGCAATTATCTGTACATATTTTTGTACATTGGTGTTTCCACACTCTTTCACATTCAACTCTTGTGGTGTAGCAAGGTAGGGTAATCCATACAACATCTCATATGGTGAACAACCCAAATCAGATCTTGGCTGTGTCCTAATTCTAAGAAGAGCAAGTGGAAGGCATTTTACCCAGGTCCATTTTGTTTCCAGCATTAATTTTGTGAGGGTGTTCTTGATTGTCTGGTTCATCCGTTCCACTCTCCCAGAGCTCTGTGGATGCCACGGGGTGTGTAATCTCCAATTTGTTCCTAATTGCTGAGCCAATTGTTGTACAATTTGGGAGGTAAAATGAGTACCTCGATCTGAATCTATGCGGTGGACTATCCCATAACGGGGGATAATTTGCTCGAGGATCACCTTACTCACTGTCTGGGCTGTTGCATTGACAGTTGGAATAGCTTCCACCCAGTGGGTAAGGTGATCAACGATTACCAATAGGTATTTCCACCTCTGGACAGGAGGCATTTCTGTAAAGTCAATTTGAATGTTTTGGAAAGGCCTGATTGCTAATTCAATTCCTCCGCCCGTGTTCTTTTTCATTACCTTTTTGTTAACTTTTTGACAGATTACACAGTCCCGGGTTATTTGGTTGGCTATTTCATAAACACCAGTGCATCCAAAGGTTCTGAGATAGTGATCCGCCAGAGCCTTTGAACCCCAATGATTGCTTTGGTGAATATTTTGTAGAATTTCTCGGGTTAAATTTTTGTTTAAAATTTGGCGTTTATCTGGTAAGTACCAGCGACCTTGAGAATCCTCATTAGCTCCAATTAAAACTAATTTCTGTTTTTCCTGATCAGTAAAAATGGGCGTGGGTAAAATGTTAGTTTGTGGAATAGTGTCAGATGTGGTGGTGTTAGTTGGAAGTTGGTTTACTTCCATCACTTTTACCTCTTCTTCCACTGCTGCTTCTTTTGCTGCCAAGTCTGCTAGGTTGTTCCCTCGAGCTTCTTTTGTGGTTCCCGATTGATGACCTGGAATATGCACCACTGAGATCACCTGAGGCAGTTGCAGTGCTTTTAGAATTTTTAGGATCAATTCCTTATGTAGGATATCTTTCCCTTTGGTGTTTAGGAACCCCCTTTCGGACCAGATTTTTCCAAAGGTGTGGACTACGCCATAAGCGTATCTGGAGTCAGTGTAAATGGTCCCGATGCTTCCTGCTAGTCGGTGGAGTGCTTTTTCTAGGGCATAGAGCTCACAGACCTGAGCTGACCAGGTTGGTGGCAATCTGCCCTTTTCTAGCACACACATTTGGTGTCCATCGACCACTGAATAGCCAGAGCATCGCTTTCCATCCACCACTCGAGATGACCCGTCAATGAAGAGGGTTTCCCCTTCACTGAGGGGACAGTCCACCAGGTCCTCTCTGACTTTTGTTTGGATGTCAATTATTTCAATGCAATTGTGTTCAATTTCTTTTTCTGATGGGGTCCCATAAAGAAATTGAGCTGGATTTTGGTGTGTACACACAACTAACCTCAGGTGGTCTGAGTGCATGAGAATGGCTTCATATTTGACTATTCTTGGGTCAGTTAACCACTCTGCAGCCCTGTGAGCTAAAATGGTTTTGATTGAGTGTGGTGTATGCACTGTCAAGTCTCCACCAAAAATGAGTTTTTGACTCTCCGAGACCAGAACAGCTGCTGCGGCGATGGACTGGATGCAGACGGGCCATCCTCTGGACACTGGATCTAGTAATTTGGAAAGAAAAGCAACCGGCTTCCTGACTCCTCCCCACTCCTGGGTCAAGACGCCATAGGCAACTCCCTTCTCCACATTAACAAATAGATCGAAGGGTTTTTCTAGTGAAGGAAGGCTTAAAACAGGTGCTTTTGTTAATTTCTCTTTCAGATTTTGTAATTTTTGTGTGTCTGAATTAGTCCAATTAAAAGGTTCTTCTTCTATTAGTTTTTCATATAAAAATTTGGCAGATTGTGAATACTGATCAATCCACAGTCTGCAGTATCCAAATAGGCCTAATAATTGCCGGATTTCTCGTTTTGAAGTTGGAGGTGGTAGATTTAGGATTCCTTCTACTCTTTCAGCACTGAGTTTTTTTGTGCCATGGCCAATTAGATGTCCCAAATACTTCACCTCCTGTAGCACAAATTGTAATTTAGGTTTTGACACCCTCAGCCCGTTCCTCCCTAGAAAATTCAGTAACTGAATTGTAGCAGTTCTTACCGTAGACTCCTGTTCCCCAGAGAGGAGCAGGTCGTCTACGTACTGAGTTACCTGAATCCCTTCGGGTGGAGAAAAGGAACTTAGCAAATCTTCTAGCGCTTGGCCAAAGAGTGTGGGTGCCTCGGTGTACCCTTGAGGCAGGCGAGTCCAGCGCAGCTGCTGCTTCCGTCCAGTGTCTGGATCCTCCCAGGTAAATGCAAAGATGTCTCTGCAATGAGAATCTACAGGACATGACCAGAAAGCATCTTTAAGGTCAATAACAGAGAACCAGGCATGTGCTGGGGGTACCCGACTCAGGAGTGTATAGGGGTCCTGCACCAGTGGGTACCTGGTTTGGACTCTCTTATTGACCTCACGCAGATCTTGTACAAGCCGGAATGACTTATCTGGTTTCTGGACAGCCAAAATTGGAGTGTTGTAACTGGATTTGCAGGTCTCAAGAATTCCATCTTGTAATAAGTCCATGATAACAGGCTTCAGGCCCTTTCTTTTGTCCTTGGAGAGGGGATATTGTGGTACACGTACTGGCTGGCTATTTGGGAGCAACTCAATTGTTAGAGGTGTGATGTCCATTTTTCCCCGGTTGCCAGGTTTGGCCCACACTACCGGGTCAATGTGTTGCTCATCTACTAAAGATAAAACAAACAATTTAGTGGTCATTTTTCCACCCTGCGGTACCACCCCAACCCTCAGAGGTATTTGGAAGTCACGTCCTAAAAGATTGATCCCAGCTTGAGGTAGGTATAGCACATCCCCTGTATGGGTACGTCCTTGTATGGAAAGGATTACATTTTTAATTACAGGAACAGCAAAGCTTTCACCATTAGCACCATATATATCTAATGTATCTTGAGAAATAAAACATCCTGGAGGTGTTTCAGTGACACAGGTTCTTTCAGCACCTGTGTCCACTAAAAACTCCACTTGTTGTCTCTGGGGTCCAGCTTCTAATTTTATCAAGGGCTCTTTAAGATGTTTTTGCCCCAGAGAATAAAGCCCCTGACCCCTTCAGTTGTTCAAAATTTGTCCCTCCATTTGAAGGACTCCTTGATCTCTCTGCTTTTTAAAACAGTACCACTGCCCGTGGCCTGGTTTATTACAGTATGTGCAAATTAACCTCTCAGGTCTTTGAACAATTGGGTTAGGTTGTTTATTGCAAACACAAACCTGTGGCTGTTGCTGAGGGCAGATTTGGGTTTGCTGTTGTGGGATGCCCCTTTGGGAAGTTCTTTGTGTAGGAGGGTTGTGGATTGGAGCATTAGTACTGTTATTCATTATTCGGCTTTTAGCCTTCATCCTCTCTTCATCCCTCCTAACAAAGACTTTTTGGGCTTCCTCCAGTAATTCATCTAGTTCCCTCTCTGGCCATTTTTCCAATTTTTCTAATTTTTTCCTGATGTCAGGCCAGGAGTGAAGCACAAAATGTACCTTTAGCATAGTTTTGCCTCCCTCACTGTCTAAGTCAATGACAGAATAAAGTTGAATGTTATTCCTTAACCGAGCCATCCAAGCTGTTGGGGACTCATCCTTTTCCTGTTCCCCACAAAATGCTTTTTTCATATTATTAACTCGAGGAACAGCTTCTCTAATCCCTTTTATAATTAAATTTCTGTAGTCTTTCATGTTCCTCCTGCCCTCTTCTGAATTTGGGTTCCATTCAGGGTCTGTCAGTGGTAATTTTTGTTCTCCAATTGGGCCCTGATTAGAATTATTTTCTCTGTCCCAGACTGTCACTCCTGCAGCTCTAATCAATTTTCTTTCCTCAATGGTGAATAAGGAGTGAAGGATGGATTGTATCTCTCCCCAATTATAAATATTAGGGCCGAGGAATTGATCAAATTGGTCAGCTAGACCAATGGGGTCAGCCATCAGACTTTTCATTTCTTTTTTAAATTCCCGTACCTCAGATGAAGCTAGAGGTACAACTACATAACCAATTCCTCCTTGAGCATTTCCCATGGGTACCTCCCTAAGAGGTAAAATTTTAGACTCATGGGGAGTGCTAAGGCAGGTGGGACAGTCAGGTGTTTTAAATGATTTCTTTCTAGTGCAAGATGCTGGGCCATCCTGGCTAGAAGAAATCCTTTGTCCGGTTGTCTTTTTGTGAGAGCAGGAAGGAACAGAATTTTCTTTTTCACTTTCATTCTCATTTTCTGAGTCCCTTTCGATTGGGTGGCTTGATGAAGGAAGGACCCTTTCTTGTTCAATTTGGACCCTCCTTTCTGGAGGAGTTACTGGAGGAAGGTAGTCTAGGGGGTCCCACTTTGGTTTATTTAATTTAGGTTTTTGTTTTTCTTTCTGTTTGTGTTCTTCTGCAATGGAAAAAATTTGGTTTGAATTTTTATTAAGTCCAATTGAATTAGATTTAGTTTCCTCTTCCAATTCTATTTTTTTGCTTTGGTCTTCATTTTGTTTTTGCCAATAATTTAACCAAATTTTAGCATAGTCTAATTCATCAGAATGTTTTGGAGCTTTGTAATGTACATAAGAATGCAAAGCCTCACAAAGCCATTTTTCAGAAGACCCATACTTGGGCCATCTGAGTCCATCTTTGTTAATTTTATGTTTTGGCCACTTAAAAACACAGTACCTAATCATTTGACACTGGTCTTTTTCTTTAGTTAAAAGATTTTCTTCCCACTTTAGGAGCATTTGCCCTAACGGACTGTCTGGGAAGATTTTGTATTTCTTCATTAGGTCTTTCTTTTTGCTATTCGCTTGTCCCATTTTGTTACTGGGAAGCAAACAAGCAGCTAGTGCAGAAGAAAAAAATTTTTTTATTTTTTTTTTTATTTTTTTTTTTTTTTTCTAATTAAATAAACCAAAGTATTGTATTATATAAAACAATTAAAATATTGCATAAGGAAATAATATTACAAAATAACCTAAATTCAATACACTATCACAATAAAAAAATGATAATAAAGTTATAAGCATAAAATACAATACAACTAATGTAGAGAAAAGCAAGCAGGGTTAGTAGATATATGATGGCGAATCTGTGGGAAAAAAATTAAATATGGCAGGCTGGTGAGAAACAAATATGGTGCAAGAAATATTAATTTTAATTATAAAAAGAATAATTAGTGAATATTTAAATTGGTTAAAGTATGACTGAAATTTAGATAGTTTTATACATATATACTTAAAATTTAAGAAACAAGAGTTGTCTTTATTAGCAAAGGAGAGATAGATTAAAATATTTATAACCAAATTAAAGGAAAAAGATTATAATGAATAACACAAGCAGTAATTCAAAATATCAAAGTAGTGTCTTATGATTAAAGCAGATAAAGCAAATTACAACTACAATCCAATAACCCAAACACTCCAAACTAACAGGAAGTATAAAGGTGCTAGATAGCACTGACCACAAGAGTGCAGCTAAAACAAGTTCACACATGCACTTAAAACGGCAAAGGGGTGCAGTTCAAATTAAAAGGACACAAAATGGCGGCCGACCACGTGGCGGCCCGAAATTTCAAAATGGCGGCCGACCACGCGGCGGCGCGAAATTTCAAAATGGCCGCCGACCACGCGGCAGCCCGAAATTTCAAAATGGCCGCCGACCACGCGGCGAAAAGAAAAAGAGAGGGGTTTAAAATGAGGTTTCTCCTCAGTTCTAGACCCGAGGAGACTGAGACACTAATAAAAATGAATTTGGGGCTGCGCACACCCCTAAAACGTGGAAACCTCCCCCCAGAAAGGCTGATCACCACACTCGATCTTCCCCTCTGTGTCTCTAAAGGGTGATCCCTCGTGGTGCCCTTAAAAATGAACCCTTTCAAGCACACTCTCACACACACACTGGGGGCGGCCAACCCCCCCACACACTCTCTCACAAAAGGAATTCCACTCGGAGGTTCCCCAAAAACTAATAGCCCTTAAAAAGGGTAAGTCCCTAACTAAGTTCCCTTTAAGAAGGGTTCAAGCCTTACCACAAGTCTTTCTCCACCGGAGGTGTCCTTTCTCTGCTGCAGTAATCCTTGTGGGAGCCCAGAAAATCCAAGGAGAAAAACCAAAAAACCAAAAAAATCGCAAAAATTCAAAAATAGTAAAATTAACCAAAATACCTGGATTTTAGGGCAAAAATAGGATCCCGGACGAGCCCCCAAAAGAGTTGTGAGGAATGAGACAACTCTTTGTAGAAATTAAAACAATTTATTAAAACAGAAAAAAAGTTGAAAAATTGCAAAAAACTAACAAAATATAAAAATTTGGGATCCAGATGGCTCGAGAGATATGCCCCAGGAGCGCAGGGATTCCGGAACTTTAGGCTTAAGACAGCTCTGAACCTCAGGTAGAGAAAAAAATAAACTTGCAGTTTAGGCTGGTCAAAAAGAAATCTATTTCTAAAAAGCCCCTAGAAAGGGGTAGGCTTCTCCAGCACTGCCTTAGCAAGCTGGAGAGGATGGGAGAATGAGACACGTGTCTTTCTTTTGCTCCCTTTATAGCTTTTGCTCCGCCCACAGTCCGCCCACAGCCCACCCCTTTGGTTCAAGGTGATTGGTGCTCTCCCTTTGACAGACCATCCCCATCCACCAATGGCTCCTCCTGGTCAGAGGGGTGATATTAGTTGAGATAAGGGTCATGTGCTTATGGGGGGGCTGGGCTGTTTGTTGCAACTGGGGTTTTTTTAAAATCTGCCTTGAAACCAAGATACAAGTAAAACATAAAAATACATCCAACACATCTTAAAACACTTGTAAAGGTATACAGTAAACACAGGAAGACCAGAAAAACTTGATTAGTGTACCTGGACTGATGGATTGATTTTAACATTCAATTTAAAAATATTAAGCTCAAATTAATTAAGGCACTTAATATGCAAAGACCAAGCACAAATAGGGATTTCATGTATGACATTACAGATATGCAAGAACTTTTAGCAGAAGATTTTCCCAGGTGTCTTGCCATTATATGTGTATAGGCTTAGGTCTGTCAAGCCTGTGGGACTCCAGCTGTCAGTATTGTGTCTCTGTGGTGCAAACACCTGTGAACACCACACCTGAGCTGCTGCAACCCCTGGGACACAGCATGATTCCCCCTGAACAGCACTGCAAGCACTGGTGTGCTTGGGATACCTTCCAATGCCCAGTGAGGGTGCTAGGTGCCAGGCTGGGGTCCCTGCATCACACCTCCCACTACAGCACATGCTGCAGAACCCACTTCCTAAGGAGGCACCTCAGCCCTTAAATGACTGGTATGTCATCTGTCTTAGCTGGGTAACCAAAACCCAGCAGCAGCCAACAGAAAGGAATTTGGTGGGATGAGTTCAGTTCAGTGCAATCTAAACCATATCTTCATAATTCTACAAATACTTCCAGAACTAAGATGTGGTCCTAGAAAGGTCCCATCCATTTCATTTGTCTCTCTGAGCTGCATCATCCAAGGCTGACACTGCACCCTGTAGTGATTGTTGCATAGTGCCTTGGCATTACCAGTGCCAGCCTAGGTTGTAGGTACCTGAAAATATCATTTCTCATCTGACTCATTCCATTATCACTGTATTTAGGCACTTCTAGGACTCATCCTGCATCAGTGGTACAGTTTACACTGAAAGCACAGTGTAATTAATGGGCACAAGTTCAGGACTCCCCCTCTCTGTGAGGTTTTGGCAATGAAAGGCAAAAATTGGGGAGCACCAGGTTTTTGTTAGGGGTAGTGGCTAGGATTAGTATCAGGCACAAGGAATGAGAGTAGTTAAGGAGAAGCTGAACTGAAACTGTGCATTCTACACACAGCATCAGGAGTTACTGAGGCCTCAGCTCTGCTGTGGACGTAGCACGCACTCCTGGGGCAGCCTGGAGAGGCTCTCTTGGCAAAGAGCTATAAGGAGCAGCGTTTTCCATAATGCTTTTCTCAAGCCCAGTATTGCTGTGTTGGCTCTGGTCTGTGTGTCTCCATGCTGGTGGGCCACACTCATGCCTCCAAACTGTCTGCTTCATGCTCAGCAGTTACAAAGGCACACATATGACTGGGAAAGGGACCAAGAATAGTATTGTCCTCACATTAACCCATTCTAAATACTGTCTATGGTGCTTGCTGTCACCTCAAAACAGTTGTAAGAGTAGATTAAAGAAGGTCCAGAGAGTAGAAGTGTAGAGCAATGCAGAATATTTTCTTCCATCAAAAAGACCATTGGCTCCAGTGCTGTTGTGTGAGCCTTCACTTGATACCTGAGCTCCCTGACTCCTGGCACAAGCAAAAGAGTGGTTGGTTGGTGTTGTCTTTGCCAAGAGCCAGGCAGAAGCAGGTTGCATCACCCTAGCCCTTTGCTGAACTTCTTCTGGAGAAGAATGTTAAGGTGAATTTTTCACTCAGTGAAGAAGAATTGAACTATAACTACTCACTCCCCTCACTGCTTCCAGGCAGAGAGCTGCTGAAGTGGGGTCAAGCCATGGCCATCCTCCCCTCTGTCCCCCAATCCGTGTGCTCAGCCCACTGAGAGATGAGCACATGCACTTTTTCCAGAGCTGTCAAATGAACAGTGAAAGGAAACAGACTTCAAGACTCATTTAAATTGGAAAAGAGCACCTGTCTTTTTAGGTGAAGGCAGTGTTTGCTTGTCACTCCTGTCAACAGCGTGGGCTCTGCCCAGAAGGCTTTTTAGGCACCTGAGTGTGTTAGGGGGAGCTGTGAGGTCATGATGCAGCACCCAGAGTGCTGGCAGCCCTGGGGCAAGGGAAGGTGAGTTCAGTGTCAGCCCTGGGCTATCACTGCCAGCACCACTCAGCACCCCTGGCTCACTCCAGATGCCGTGGCCTGGCCATCTCACTCTGTCCCGGTCATGGTGGGGGAAGGAGGGCCTTGGTACGGGCAGATTTTCTGTGTGCAGAAAACTGGGTATGTATCTCTTTAGTTCTACTTTCTGGGTGAAATGCTATTTTCTGACTAATTATGAAATGAAATACAAACTGCCTGCACTGCATATATGAACGTGTTATTGGTGAGGGATAGCACCCTGTCTTGCTCAAATTTGCCAGCAGTTTCAGTGTCCACCAGCTCTCTCCCTCTTTCCAGCCTAGCTCTGAAATCCTGCTGCATTGCAGAGGTCAGGAATGACACTCAAGTCTTAGGGCAAAGGTTGGTTGGGATGTGGTGCATGCCCGGCACCAAGGGCGTGACAGGGCTATGCATAGGCTTCTCCAGCAGGGTGAGCTCACCATAGTTTGCTTTGGAAGGTTGGAAGAAAGTGACTTAGAGGAGAATACTTAATTTGTTTAGATGCCTTTGATTTGATCCTATGAAATCATAATCTGCTCATATTTCCTGCTGGAAAATTCACAAGGCATATACAGAAATAGGACCACACCTGCAAATTTTAGAGGAAAAACAATGACTTTGCTTTTACTTCTGCTCCTAGTTATCCCTTTATTCTTTTCTTAACTTTTTAGGACTTTGTCATTATCACTACTCCCTTTAAATCTCCTCTGCTGTGTGTTTCTTTTGTATTTCCTTGCTCAGGGGATCTTGGCCATTGCTGGGTTTCTGTCCCCTTTCTAGGGCCAGAGTCCTGCCACCTCTCTTAGCTGTCTCAGTGCTTGGTGCCCGGGCGAAGCTGCTCAGGAAGGCTCCTCTCTCATCTGCCGGGTGTCCTGAGATTGTGATTCTTCCTTACAGGAAGAAGGGCATTTCAGGTACCTCAGAGGTGTCTGCTAACCTCCAGGGATGAGGAAAGGAGCCAAGATCAGTTTACACTTGTAAAAGGCCAGCAGTGGGTGTGATGGATTTTGTCCACTGGATCTCACCTTCTTGCTCATACAGGATATTTGGCACTAGAGCTTTTCTCTACCTCACATTGTAAACTATTCATGCATCCAATAGTGAAACAAGTGTTCTTAAGTGTCTCTGTCCCCTTAGGGTGAATTGTTGCATTCCTGTGCCCTTCCAATAATAATAAATAATATCTTCTATTTATAGAGCTTCAAAGTTTCCCAAAGAGCCACCTTTGAGATGGAACATACCAACAGTTAGTGCATAGCAACCCTAGACAACAACTTAAGACATATGAATGTATCCAGTTGAAGCTGAAGCTGAGATTTCTTTTGGCAGAAGATAATTGCAAAAGTTATTAATTATTATTGTTGTTGTTTATGCAGCTCTAGACCCAAGAGCAATAGGCACTTTTAAAATACTACCAGCAGTTAGAAAAAAGCACAAAGGAATTACAATCATACCACAGTAATTTGCAGAAGGCAGAATGTACTAGTAAAAATCCTTCCTTGGAGGTTTTTCCATCTAGGACATCTAAGCTGTTGAATAGTCCATAATGCCAGAAGAGGAGAAAGATGGCTTTCCCAGTGTAAACTTTAGCATATAGTTTAGTTGCTCTGAAGGTAACAACATGTCTACAAAGCATGTTGTAGGTGTTTAAAGGTGAGATCTGGAAAGAATTCCAATACAAGTATTTTATATGAATCTCTATGTGTTTTGCAGGGTGATTTTATTCGAATTGACAGTGGTTGGGATTTTTTGTCTTAAGCAACAGGACCATGTATACACAGGCCTGGAGTACATAGGCCTGGATTTACAGATCATCTCTAAGTGCAAGGTTGCTCACTCTGGTACCGGCCACAGCAGAAACCACTGATAAACTGGATGAATATTACTAAAATCACATGGACTTCACAAACTAATGTAGCTCAAATAGTAAGTAGAAGGACTGTGTGATTATATTGGAAGTATCTTGTAGAAGCAATGAGTCTGAAAATTATTTTTGAAGGAACTATGTAATTTCACTACTATAATTGTTTTACATTGATGGCAAAATAAATGGTAGAGCTAGGAAAAGTGCAAGGGAAAATGTGAACCAGGACACTGGAATTAACCATTCGTCAAGACATCTAATGTTGAACAATACAAAAATATTTTTATTTAAATGATGTTTCATTTTTATGCATTTTGATACACAGCACCCATTAATTGTTTTCTTTATCTTTTCTGTTCTTGCCCTGCTAGCATGGAAGTATTGTATTTTTTTTCCTTCTATTGTTTACCTAAAAATCTGTACCTTCTCAGAATGGGTAGAGATATTTTTTCAATGGAGATGTTTCATGCTTGTCATGCTCAACTAGGCTGGAAAGAGACTGGTCCAAGATCTCATTAGCACCCCTCCTGCGAGGACAGCACAAACTCCATCTTTGAAGCAATAAGCAAGCAGAGCAGGTTCCAGCTCCCACTCATGTCTGTGGAATGGTTTCTGTTGATTGGAGATGTCTCAGCTGCATATGCCAGGCTGCTTCTGCAGTGAACATCAATTTCCAAAATACCCAGCTTTCGTGCGCCACTTTGAAATGTCTGAGAGGCTACTGTCCTTCGATAGGACTGGAATATTAAAATCAGAGGGACTTGCCATCCCAAATGACATGGACACTGTTAAAATTGTTGCCAGTGGAGACATCAAGCCTTGCCTCTTTGTCCAGGCCTGCCTGCATACACAGTCATTTTATTAATGGATTTCAGATACACATTGGATGTGGGAATTGCTGCTGTGTTTTGAAACAGCAATACTTTCTGTCACTAACTAAAAGATTGCAATGAAAATGCATTTCAAGCTTGCAGTGCTTAAATGCTTCAGTCTGTGCTGTATAGTGAGTGTAAACCCTTCTGAAATCAAAGAGAATATCTGTATGAGTGTCATTATTGATCAGCTAAAAGCCTTGATTTTGTGAACATGTTGAGTTTTGTTCCTAAGAGAAGAGTCCCTAATCTCTGCAGGAAGATAATGAATCATGTACCTGTTTGTGTTAGCATTTTCACCAGTAATAATTCCATTATTGTTTTATATTTATCTTTTTTTTGTCTAAAACACTTTTGTAAAGTTTAAAGGAAACCAGTTGTGACGTTTTTGAAAAGACAGTATCTCTTTATTCCCATTATATTTTTATTCAAGTATTTGACATCATGCATTTTCTAATGAGTTTAGCAGACTAGAAACATTCAAAAAATGCCTGAAGGCAGTGGTTTATATGATCATAATTCAAACCACATGCCCGTTCCTTAATGGAATGAGATTAAAGAATTATTCTGTTTGCATTTGTCAGTTTATTGATACCAGCCACTTTAGTACATTTCATACAGTGACTTTCAGTCCCAGGAATCACTTTACTGCTAGGACTAATCTCTGATTACCTGGGACTCATCTAATTAATCATCATTAAGGGGTTGTGACATAGTTTTTAGGCCTGGGGGAATTCTTAGGGTGTTCTCTGATGGCATCTTCCTGTCTACTCCACATATATCACTGAGTCCATTTTCCGAGTTCAGCTGCAGTGCAAGTATGAATATCCATCCCTGGATGCCCCACTTGCCCGATTCCCTGGGCAGATTTTGCCATGGACCTTTCAGGCAGGTCCTGGGCTGTGTCAGCCAGCCCAGGTGTGGTGCAAGCGGAGGAGCTGGGAGCGATTCCCACAGAGCAGCAGCACGATGGAGTTCTGCCTCTGAACGCTCTGTTTCGGTCTCCTCGCTTTTCTGCAGTGGTTGCTTTCCTCTTCCTCATTTGGCTCCTTTCTTCTCAGTCATTATTTAGCACTGTTCTGCAGAGAAGGACATTTGCTATCTTTCAGGCCAGGTTTTTAGCTGTTCTTGGCCTTGCTGTGTTAGCATGAATTCCTCCCTCTAACACTGATAATCTCACTGCTTGTTAATCTTCCATTCCTGACATTCAGCAAAACCTTGAACAATTGCACATTGGCTTTTTCTGAAAGGATGGGCATGAACTTCTCATTCTCTCTCTAGGGCTTTCTGGTTTACTGAATGCCGATTTTAGATTGCTTACTTTTCTTAAATGTGACTTAAAGTCATATCATTTTAGAGCAATGGTATTATAATTACTCGGATTACTGGAATGAGAAATGCAAACAGCTGTGTTGCTTCTTGCAGTTAACTGGTGTGCTCTGATCTTCTGGGGGACTGGAAGCAGGTTAGGCAAGTGTATTTGCTGTGGCTTGCATACTCCTGGTATCTCTTTTTCTGCCAAGGCATGCAAAAATGAAATATTTTCCAAAACCTTAGTGGTTTCCAATAATCCTTTCCTGAGAAGGATTCTGAGCTAGGGAGAAAGCTGGTTTGAGAAAGAGGAAGTGCATATTTGAATTCCTTCCCTGTCTAATTCATATCTGGGCTGAAACCTTTCTCCTAAACCAAGCTGGCCTCCCCTTCACTGTCTACTGGTGCTCCAGTACAAAACCATGCAGGGAGATATTTTGCACCCCAGTATCTTCTGAACACATTTTTCAGGACTCTGAGTTTTTGAGATAATGCACACATGCTTTGATACTTCATTGACTGCTGAGTAATAAAATTATATTATAAAATTGTTTTCTTCTGCTGTGCTTCACTCTTCCTTCTTCTTGGCCCACAGAAAGTGTATTCTACAAACCAGAAAATGAAAACCCATTTAATTCAAGAAAATCATTAGACTGTAACAAGTTTTAATGCTTTACCTTTTCTTTCTTCACCTCTTATCACCCAGAGATAAACACACATTTGAACTGCAGTACCTCTGCAGTACCAGCTGAACTGCAGCGTAACACAACTTCCTCTCATAATGCAGCATACCACAACTTCCTCTTCTCATTTCCAGCATCTGGGGGGAGCCAGCCCTGCTCACACTGCCCAAACCCCATCTTTCAGCTGTGAAGGAACCTGGGACAGGATAGGGATGGTGATTCTGTGGAAACTTGCATGGGATTTCATCCAATGTGTTGTGTAAAATGCAAAATACTGCATGAGATCTGGATGGAGGTGTGTGGGCCTGGAACAAATACCATACTGTCTGGTTCACCTTGTCTGTGGTGGGGAGAGAGAGTGCAAAGGACTCTGAGAGCAGCCATGTGACACCTCTGGAGGAACTAGACTTCTGGCTGCCTGGGCTCTCATACGATCCCCTAAAAATAGCCCCTTATGGTTCCCATCATTGTTTGTCCAGCTATTTTAATTAGCCTGTGGTCTCCAGTTTTTGCTTTGCAATTTTTAAGTGGGAAACATTTACACTATGCCAGTAACCCCACATCCTTCCAACCTTTTCTGAAATTAGATGGATTATAGCTATGTTTATAAATTACCTAATGCATTTGGCCTAGTATCTCT
Source organism: Aphelocoma coerulescens (assembly GCF_041296385.1). NCBI lineage: Eukaryota > Metazoa > Chordata > Aves > Passeriformes > Corvidae > Aphelocoma > Aphelocoma coerulescens. Next base: position 19,153,761 of record NC_091020.1, read on the forward strand.
AAATGTCACTGACTTCTACATAATGTTTTTGATGAGAACTAATTTTTAGATCACTCAGATTATTTAGAGGTATTTTTTCCCTCATCTGATATGTCACAAGTGTGCTCATTTCTTAAACTTTAGTTGAAAGACTGGTTTATGGCATGTCCCGGCACAGGCTGAACCTCTCCTGCAAATTGCCACGTGCTGTCAGTTTTTGTTGACACATCCTGATGAGAAGGGAAAGATTTCCAAGGAAAATCAATGCCCAGAAGGCAGATAGGTACTTAGCATGTTTTTTGGCTATTTTAGGTAGTGCAAACCCTTTTAAAAATGGACCCAGGTAGAAGAGTGCTTTGCAGGTTTAATCTTTACTTGTAGAGTAATTTAGCCATCTTCTGCTGTTTAACATTCTCCATAGTTCGTTTCTTTTCTGCCACATCTATCTTCCACTCTTGGCAGAATGTTTAGTAGTGAAGCGATCATGCAAAAGCATCTTTCTGGGGTTCTTTATGTGTGATCACTCTACATGAGGTGGCTGTGTTACTGCTAAAAGCATGACTGCTCCTGACTGAAAAGTCAGTTTGAGTTGGGGGAAATAAGCAGGGTGCAGTTGTGATCGACATCCTTGCCAAAGGAGTCACTGAGGCTGTGTTTTTAGAGTCCTTCTAGTCTACATTCTGTTCCCAAAAGCCAAGAGAGAGGTGCTGAGCCCCAGACTGGTGCCATGGTCGGGCACTTCACAGAGTGTTAGGATGTGTGTTCCGGGCTGGAATCCAGACAAGTTGTTTCTGAGTCAGCTGAGTCTGGGTGCTATTGATGGCACAGCAGCAGGGACAGGAGATCAGGAGATCAGAAATTCTTTTAAAATTGCATTTAAGTTCTTATTCAAAGATGGACAAAAAGATGGTGGAACCAATGTCTGCCAGTGATCATAAATGCAGTCAAAGCAAAAATGTGGCATAGTTTGTTGGTTTCATAAGAAATCTGATTTCAGAAAATAAATGTAGCAATTTTTTTAGGAAATAATACCTTTTACTACTTTCTGAGGGCAGGATGAAAATTATTTTGACATTTTATTATATTGAACTCCATATTATAAAATTATGAAAAATGAAATTAAGGAAATATTTCTTTTTCTTGAACTCTTTTCAGATTTCTTCTGGAGCTTCCTTTTGCAGAGACTTTTTACTTTGCAAGGCTTCATTCAAAGCTTCAATAAGGACAAATAGGAAAAAAATACAAGGGCTTAAAAAAAATTCTCTCCTTGTCAGAATTCTAGCAGTCTGTGGAGTTGGGACCAATAAACTGCATCTTCTGGCAAGGTTTGAAGGAGTAGACCTGGAGAGAGGCTGTGGATGAATCCTGCATCTGTCTCATTGCACAAATTCTGCACAAATTCTGCACAAGGGGGTGATAAGCAGCCTTTCCAAGAAAGGTGGAGAAATGGCCCCAAGGGGAGAGGCCATAGGACTGCCAATGGTTCTCAGGTACAGGGGACCTTTATGTTCTCAACTACATTTTCTCAACTGGGTCTTTCAGGATAGAATTTGGTTCAAACCAGGATGGACACAGACAGAGAAGAATATGACCTGTCATTTCCCCTGGTACCAGGTGCAGCACAGCCTGCATTGGCTGACAGGAGGTGCTGAGCAGAAAATGCAGCTTTGATCTTGTTCCCCTTTGGGAGAGAAAATACCTGTATCAGTACTTCCCTGCTTCATGGCTTTTGTTTGGCTGATATGACCCTGAGGCTGCTCTGTCCAGCCAATGTTCTACACCCACCTGCACTCCTTGTCCAGTGCCCAGAGATCAAGTTATTTCACTCACCATTACAATAGCCAACAAATCATTCAATCTGTGGCTGCCAGGTAAGAACTGAAGCTGCCTTGCTCTGCTGGACAAAAAGTGCTGTAAGCAAACAACTGAAAACTCAATATAGTCCTATTGCACTCATGGGTTCCTAAATAGACCCCTTGCTTGTTAATGCCATGAGAATTATAAAACATTTAATTTCTACAACCAAAGCAGTTTGATGCTTGTGATTCCTAGTCCAGGGTGATGTTTTCATTTCTGTTTATAATCAGTTCCACTTTTTGGTTTCCATGTACCAGGGACTTTTTGCATGTGATTGGTGCATTGACCCCTTGGGGTCTGCATACTGCTTCTCTGGGGTTTGCAGCTAAGGTAACAAAGGAAAAAGACTGTCTCTGTCAGTAGGGCAGAACTCCATTTATTTCCCTGGAGAAAGTGTTGGGATGGGATACAAATCAGAAAAAGCTGAAAGCTACTGTTCTTGCATAAGGCTCTCTTGTCAGAATTCTCAGCATTGCCAGGCATATGAAGTTTCAAGTGTGTGTGAAAGATGGAGTTCATTATGCATACAGATGTACATACATTTTCCATTTACATATTTGTGCAAATTGCATACTGTTTTCATACAAGTTTAAAATTTCAGTCCAAATTGCTGTTTACAAAAGTTCAGTGTGATCTGTTATTGTTCTGCATTCACTGAAAGGAAGCAGCAGGAATTTTTGCTTTTTAAATTTCCTGGGAGCAGGATAACAACATCTAAGTGCCATTGGGTTGTGTTTGCTGTGTGTTTTTCAGTAATTTTCCCCAGAAGTGGTTTTATTTTAATGACAGGCCATCTGATCCCAGATTCTCATGTGAACACTGAATTAGCAAATATATCTATTTATTATCGCTGTATTTGAATAAGCTTAATGCCTATCCCAAGATTTGAATCCTTTCAAAGCTGGAGTCTGTGAACCACATTTATCCTGATAAATAGTGTTAACCCCAGCTGCTTTTGTGTGAGAGGCCTGTTTTGGATTTTCCAAGCAATCAGCCAACCTTCCTGCATTAGCAGTTACCATTTCCATAGGGATCTTTCTAGTTGCGATTCAGCCTCTCAGCAGTTCACAAGTTCAGGGCTTACAGAAAGCAGGGCTATACCTGCCTCTCTTCATAGACAGCAGAGATGGGTTTATTTTTAGCACAAATATTCCAGAAATACATTCCTCCCCCCTTTAGAAATGTGTGGGAGAGACAGACACACATACAGACAGTTTTGCCTACGTTAGTGGCAGTTGTTGCCTGAAAACTACTTTTTCCACTGTCTCTTGTAATCCCAAACATTTTTTTTCATTGTGCACCAGTTCTCTCCAATGTCTCAGTCCATAGGTGGCATGACTCATGGACACCAGACCTTTGTGCATACGTGCTCTTACAGGTGCAGAGCGTGGGGAGCTGTTGGAACTGTGTAGTTCCAGGCCAGAACTTACACTTAGAAGTGCCCTGATGTTTGGCAAGACCAGCATTCCGTTTGGCATGAGTTAGGAGAAACACTTGAGCACCAAAAGCCCATACCAGGACTTCAGGAGAGTCATCTTTGCAAAATCTTCCTGCTGGAATCTAATGTGAAAAAGACCCCTCTCTCAGGCTGGGAATTCAAAGCTGACGGTTGCTTTGGAGAAGGCAGGTCATTGTCTCTCCAAGAAGGGGCAAGCCCAGACTGCTCTTGGATCTCAGGGACAAGTAGTTCATCACAAATGTCCTGGTGCTTGGAGATTCTCAGGGAGCAGATACTGCATGGGTTTTGCCTTGGTCATGATGTAGCAATGTAATTAGCAGCTCTTTTTAAAATGCAAATGACCACTGGGTTCATGTGGAGTCCTGCTCTGCCATGGAAGCAGGGGTTGGGTTGTAATTACAGGAGATCCTGCTCTTCATTTTGCTGTAGGCTGTGATTCAAGTCCAACGTGATGCTGAACCCCAGGAGTCCCATGACTGCAGTAAGGAACTGTGTGCACACAGCATGGCACAGGGTGCCATGCATTGTTTACATCTGCAGTACAAAAACTTCGCTTGTTGACTTCATGGCATATTTCCCCCATTATCCAACATCCTAACGCAGCATGCCAAATGAAACCAAATGCTGGCATGTGCCTTCCAGGAGGATGGCTGATCTTGTTTGCTTTGGAAGGACAGTGAAAGAGGTCCTTACTCCAAGAACACTAGCTACATTTGTCCAGCCTTGATGATGAAATGAGCTATTTATGAAAAAGCACCCATAGGACAGTAATGTGTTACTCGTGTGCATATGTACGCAGTATTTTTAGTGATGACCCTAATAAACTCTTTGCCTCCCACCTGTAGGTACAAAACTGCAGTGCTCTGAGATAGGATTCACTGGCAGCAGCGAGCCCATGGCACAGCATTGCTTTCTGTATTAGCTATCTCTGAAGAATTACCAATGGCCAATCTGAATGTAAAAATAGCTGATGACTGTTTGTTTCATCTGTCTGTTACTCGACACCGCGTGGTTATTCCAATACGTATGTTTGCCTCTTCCCCACCATGATCTCCGTTTGGTTTCCCCTTGCCTGATAACTATTTAAATACATTTTACTAACTTTGGATTCCTTGCTCATTTCACTTCACCTGGCTGGGCAGGTCAGCAAGGGCTCAAGGGTTAGCTCCTCTACTTCTATAGTTTTATTTATTTTTCAGTCATCTTTTTTATTAAAATAACCATGTTCAGAAGAAGAGCCCGACACACATAAATAATGGGAACTGCTAATAGTAAGCAGGCTGCTCTAAAATGTGCTGGGGCTTTGACTTAAGGGAAGAAAGCACAGCCCTGCATTGTCCCTATCAGGAAACTGGAGCACAGAAGGTAAGGGGGAAGCATATGGGTGTTTTTAAAACAAGGAAATTGTGAAGAATGGTGGTTTCTAAGTGTGGGAATGTGTGTGCACTCAGGGATCAGTTGTGTGATTGATCAGATAGGAGAAATCCAACAGCTTTTAAATCTTTTCTTTAGTGATTGGAGGTAGAATGTCCTTTCATTTTGTCTAGCTTTTTTTTTTTCTCAGAGAAATGCAGGATTGTCTCTGAAAGTCTGTGTGTGGAAAGAGAAATACACAGAGATTTGTTTGCAGTGATTACTGTTTATGATATGCAATTATTTTGCAAAGGGGCATGATCTTTTTAAAAGAGCACTAAATTGATATGAAGCTCCATTTAATTGTCTTGCACGTTGTGCTGTAAGCAGCTTTAAGGAAATATACATTGGTTTTACTTTCCAGATGATTACTGCTTACAGATAACTCTTAAAAACTTGTGATTTGTATAGAGTTTGGAAAGCATTTATGTTTCTTTTTTTTTGGAACAAATAGGAATAGAATAATTTAAATATTTTATAAAAAGTAATTATTATGCCACAGAGCCTGAAAAATTAAGATAGTTCAAATACCTATGCAGTGCTAAGAGGCCACTATAAATGACTGTGACTATGACTTGTATCCAGTTTTAATTATTGGAAGATTTCTTAAATGGCATAAGCTTTTCTGACTCCAGTTGTTGCAGAACTTCTTAGTCTGCTATCCCACGGAACTGCATTTTATTAGTCTAGCTGCAGAACTCAGCAGCAAAAAAAGAACAGAAATAATTAAAATTGAGCCTGAGAAGCCTGCTTAGAAGAAACTGCTTAGGCTTTTTAAAATGGCTTGTGAAGAGGCAATCTGATTAAATCTGAATAGAGAAAATTTTACAGCAGCAGACCAGAGTGACTGGTTCACACTGACTTTGTACAGTGCCAGCTAGAGGGTTCCTCTCTAGTCCTCTGCCATTTCTGGGAGAGAGGCAGGGGAGAAGGAACAGAGAGATGAGATAAGAAGGACAAATAAGCTTTCTGGACAGGATCAAAGTCTATGGTTCTCTTTCTTCACTTCTTCAAGGAACTGACCTTGTAAAAAGCAAATTTCCTCAGTTAATGCTTGCAGGATGAGGTCTGTGACAAATACTAAGAAGTAAAAGATTCGCAGTACGCTGGAGCCCCAGCTACATTTCTCCATCCTTCCACACCAGTCATTGGGAAGGTATTTATATATGCATTCTCAACTTAGTTACCAAAACAGTTGTAACTTGAAGGCCACAGCTGGGTGGAGGTTTGCAGGTGTAATTGCATCCCTGCACTGTAAACCAAAAACACACAGAAATTTTGCTCTGTAGCCTCTTGCTCCTATCTGCTTCTGTGAAATGCTTGTCTCACCTGTACTTGCATTACCAGAGCTGTGGAAAAGGTCCAGAAAACTGTTAATCCCTCCAAGACCAGAAACAAAGTCAACTAACCCTATGAGCCATGTTGGCAGAAAATACCACACATCTGTATCAGTCTTCCTTTAGTCCAGCTGAGTTTACACACAGGGAAAGTTGCTGGCAGAGGGAAATTCTGCAAGTGGTTTTTAGCTGCATGCTTGCCTGCAGCTGGGGTGCCAGGTCACACAGAGCTTTGGCTACTCCAAGTGAGAGGATGAGTTCATTGCTTTTAGAGGTAACTGTGTGGTGCTTGAGGTTGTGTTGCATTTGGGGATCAGCTGTCTGTGAGCCAGCTGACAGGTGTGTGGGGAAAGGAGCATAGTGGGAGCTGCATGTGTTCATTCAGAGGGGAACTTCACCCCTGAGATGAGGTTGTTCCTCTTCAATCAAGCCTCCATATGCTTTTGGATGGATCAGTGATTACTTACACATATCTGAAGTTGTGTGGGTATATATATGCATATATGTGTATATATATGTATATATTATATATATGTATATTTGTGTGTGTGTGTTGAGCTTAGTGTGTTGTGACTATCTTGTTGCTTGCCAGGTTTTTATGGCTTTCAAGTGTGGTTGGTGGGAGAGACTGCCACCAGGACTCCGTCCTTCAGCAGTCTCAGAGAAATTGAGGCAGCATTGAAGCTGTAAGGGGACAACCCTCACCTAGAAGTAAGGTCTCCCTTGGGTTTCCCTGCAAAATGATCCTCTTTGGACAGGAATAGAAAGCAGATATTTAATTGTAGTTCTAGGTTTCTTTATCATCCATCACCTGTGCTTGCAAATAATGATATACAAGAAGGCAGTAACTAGTAATGATTAATCTAAATCATCTGGTAACAGTCAGACCAATCTTCATGAGCCAAGAAGGTCAAATAGGGATGCATCTTTATTTTCAGCCTCTCACATAGTCACATCCCATTAGTTTCAAGGATGCCTTCCCTGTTACCTACACACTGTGTCAAAGGCTGTTTTGGGGACTGTGATATGGCTATGACAGTCAGGTACACGAAGGCCACCTAATTCATACTTTCCATTTGCAAAAGACAGATACGAAAATCCCTGAAATTTTTGGAGGAGTATTTAAAAGAGATGGATGTGGTTAACATTTGGCTACACCTTAAGAGCAAATTCAGGAAACAGCAGTCTCTGGCAATTTGCAGCTCCTGCAGATCCTCAGTCTCAGATGTGCCTCTGTCTATCAACTTTACCTGGATCAGACATAAGTTGTCATACCTCGAGGCCAGCTTGGCTTGCCTGTGTGCGTCATTATGGACCTATGAACAATTTTACACACTTCGGATAGCTTTTGTTCTGTTGAAATGTATTTCACCTGTCCCTGTCTCCATCCTATGCATATTTCAAAGCACAGGGCTCCATTGTGCAGAAACTGGGATGAGTGCCCAGGACTGCCCAGGATGCTGGTGCAGAAACAACATCATACTCAGAGGGAACTGACCCCTGCAAGCTGTGTCACAGTTCGTGCTGGAGCAGTGGGGCAGCACTCCTTATCATGATGTTGTTACTGACACTTTCTGTTCTGACTTATCTGCTTTGAAGTAGCGATATTAGGATTTGGACTGTTTCTCCAAAACTGAGAAATTAGTCTTTGACCAGGCTTGTGAATTGAATGAAGCCATAGACAAGTAGCTAGAATTGCCACTTCTATGGTGTGTAGGAGAACTGAGGAGAAGAGATGGGAAAGGAGACGTTATCTGGTGACAGCACTAGGCTGATGGTGATGCTGTTGCTTGTCTGCAGGCTTCTTCAGAGGATCTGGGAAAGCACTGTGCTGACAGCACCATTGAAGCTGCTGAGGGACTGACTCCACTGGAGTCATCTGTCTATCTCTTGGGGAACAGTGGATTCTGCTTAAAACTCTTGATGCTTCCTTTTCTGTCTTTTGCATATATCCTTTACAGAATAATCACAAGAAACACCGTAGCATGTGCATTAACTGTGAAACAATGAGGAATTGCCTTGGGGACACACCATTAAATCATAACAATTAATCAGCCTCTGAATAGGGAGTCTGCATTTCCCAGGGCAAAACCAAAACAACTCCTGTGCACAATGAAGAGGGAGCTGGAAGGAGCTTCCATCTTGTTCAGGGTGAGATTTTTCTCCTGGCTTTTGCTCCTCAAAAGGAGGAAAGTAGTGGGGTCTCCAGAGATACCTAGGGGCAAGGGTGAGTGGGCTGCCCCTGCCCTCTAAGAGTCCTCCCAGAGGTGTGTAGCTGCCCCATGGCCATGTTCCAGATAGTGGGCAGAAGGCAAGCCACTGCTTTTGTCCTTCAACTGGAATGGTTCTGTTATAATCACAAATAGTTGAGGAGCAGTTTGTCATCGGAGGAGAGATGTTATGTGAAAGGATGGTCATGTGCTTGAGTCATACACTCTGGCATGCACGTGAGTATTACCCTCCCTGCCACACTGCTTGCTTAGGAGTGGAGTGGTGCTCTCTTGGCTGCATTTGAAAGCTATAGCAAGGTGTAAATAAGAAATAGCTCTGTTCCTGCAGCCTGAGCCAGAAAATTTTCAAAACCAAAGCCTCCACCTTCTCCCCCACCTCTGATACATACACCTTTTTGTCTTTGGTAACATAAGACAGATATTTCAGTATATTGCCTGTCCCTAAGTCCCGTGGAATTCAGTGAGTTAGAAGTTGAAACAATTTTGAACCTAGCACGTACAAGCATCTTGAATTCTTTTCTTAATAGAAAACAGATTCAGCAAAGTCTTTGTCCAAACCTTGAAAATATCCAGAAGTTATAAAGAAAAAGAGCAGATGAGACCACCAGTAAAAGAATAATACTTGTTTTCTGCAAGTATTATTCCTGTTATTTCCTGAGACTGTATCCTGTGTGGAGGGTGTGGGTCAGAATCTCCTTGTCAAGAAGCTTAAATGGTTTAAGTGTAAACTTGACAGTGCTGATGGTATCAGTGTGTTGGGGCTGACGAGCAGAGGGCAGTGTAAGTGGGGGATGGTTTCAGATTCCCCAGCCTGGAAAGAGAAGTGAGGCATGGCTTGTTGCTAGCTGCAGAATTCATTGTGTAGGTCACAGAGGAGAATACACCTGCCTCCCTCTTGTGTCTACCATACTTACTGGCATCATTACAATTTTCCTACGGCAGGGGCTGGGACTGTCGGGCATGCTCCTGATACAAGGCATCCAAACCATTACATTTATTTTCTTCTCCATGTGTTTTATTTCCCTTCCCCCTTTGTCATCTCCTGCCTCTAGCCATTGCAATGCTGTGATACTTCATAGCTTTCCCCCTGCTGTGGGAAAATCTCCTTTCTCCCATTCAGGAAGTGAAAACTCAGAAGCTTTCATTGTCTACGTCTTGCTTGAGACTGAATGGAATGAGATGAATACCTGTCTCATCAGCCAAAATCCTTCCAGTGCTCAGTGAGGGGGTTGTACTATTGTAAAGTCAGCTGTCACCATCAGCTAGTGAGGAAGGCTTGAGTTCTAACAATCTTAGCAAGATTTAGGTATCAAGCACCTGAGATGAAGCAGAGATCTTTGCAGTCAGTCACGTCCAAATCTGTATGGATAATGCCAAGCTACAGCACCACTTTCAACACTCAGTTGAAAGTGGGGTGAATTTTTGCAGAGAATAAAGTACCACGAGTTATGAAGGGCAGTGGGAAGGCTCATTTTTGCCTTACCTGAAAAAGTTTAAGCTCTTCTTGTGTGATTCAGAAAACATTGATTTGGTTTCCTGCCCTGCCAGAAATGCCCTGTTTGATCTTGGGCAAATCAGTCAGTTGAAGCTGGGCCTTAGCTGCTGATCTGTAAATGAAACACAGATCCTGCTTTCAGTGGGAGAGTTTGCAAAGATAAATAGCCACGAGGTGTTCATGTACCATATTGCTGGGGAGCTGTATAAATATCTTGGTGTATAGTGACTGACCTAGTTACAGACAGTGGCCTTTTCCAGGCAGACATTTAATGCCAAGAAATGCACTGTTTGGGTTCAGTTGCTTAAATGTCACTTGTCTGTGCTGACTTCAGGTCATGGGAGGAGCACCATCCCTTTTGCCTTGTGTTTCTCATAGACTCGTGCTGTTTGTCAGGTGCTGCACCTGCCCTTGGCCTGTGTCAGTCATGTGCTCTGTGCCTCCGACTTCCCCTGTCATGTCTGCATGTTACTGGCTCTTCAAAGGCAGTGAACCAGGTGATGGAAGGGATGAACATGAGTTGCAAGAAAGCCTCAGTCCAGATACAACCCTTTCTGAGAGACATCTCCTTCTTCCAGACTTAACAGGCCTGTTGGCAGGATGGGGCATTTGGAGGACATTGGGAAAGGCAGTCCGGAGACCGGCTGGAAATAACTGTTGGGTCTTTGCCATTGAACCAGAAAGGGAAAGGTAGAGACACTTGCAGTCTCTGTTCCTCCCATTTTTCTTCATGTGAGGTCTTCATCTTCCAGTGTTTGAAGCTTTGTGGTCTGAGCTGGAAAGGTAAGCGTTTCAGCTGGGGCTGCAAGAGGTTCACCTCCTCTGAGGAAAGGACACAGCAGGATGCAGAACACAGAGTCATTAGCTAGGTGCATTTCTTCCTTGTGTTCACATTTCCACCAGCCTACACTGACCTTCCTTTAACTGAGTGCCTGGTTCCAGCTCCCATGGGAACAGATGCAGTAGCTTCAGTAGAGCTCGCTGGAAGAAAAAGACTTCAGCTCTTTTCAGAAAAAAAAAAAAAAAAAAGAAGTGGTTTGATTAAACAAATAAAATCACAATCATATTCATTTTAATGACATTTCCCTTAGAAAGATAATTGGAAATTTATGGGCATTATAGTTTGAAATATTTACTTAGGGAAATTTCAAAACAAGATTACACTCTCCATTGCAGTACCATGAGAGTATTGTTTGACATAGAAAATAAAATGAAAAGTTTCAGTTAATGTTAAATAGCATACACCCTCTTTGATATGAGGACAGTAATAACATACTATTATAACTATTATAGTATATATACAAGTTATTTCTCATAGCCTTTTTTCACTAAAAATGGTGAAATAACCTAAAATAAAAAAGGGGGTGTCCAATTCTAAATGAAATTTTGAAATTCCCCATTTGCTTTCTCTTCAGAATCCTTATTCCATGTGAAATGTCAAGAACTATTTAAATGAGAACAACCTCCCCTCATACACAATGTGCACAAACATATTTCCAAAAGTTGGTATTGTCCACAGGATGACAATTCATGTTGGCAGCCAGTTCTGCTGGTGCAGTCTGAACTCTACCATGCCTACCCCACCACTCTTAGGTCTATGTATTCTAGTGAATACTGCAGAAAAGAGCAAAATTACTTTATCCCAAATGCACTGCTATTTTCAGTGATGAGCACTCCAGGTTAGAAAATCAGAATTGTCTAGAGGGCACAATTTGGTGGCATAGCAATATGGTATTGCTTCCAAACCCCTTTCCTTTGCATCTTGGTCTGCATACCTCATGGGGGCGAGGTTTGGCTCTTCAGAGATGTTGAAATTCACTTTACTATGGTTACAGTTGCATATGCAGCTTCTGGATAGTGCACCAGTGTTGGCCGAGGAAGTCGATGTATTCAGTCACCAATTCTGTTCTCAGTTATTCTACTGACGTCAGTAAAATTACTCTAGATTTATACCAGTGTAACTGAGAACAGAAGTTGGCCCAAAGTCAAGAACAGTCTCTCCTCTTCTCTAGCCCAGAACAAGCTGTTCAAGACATAATTGCCAGGCCAAATCCTCAAGGGGAATGGACCCAGTTTCCCACACTGGTTTGGTTCAGACACATGGTTTCTTCTCCTTGCTTTCCAGTGCAATGATCAAAGATCTGGTGCTGGAATAGTTGAGGTCACCTTGTTCTATGCTAGTCATTTCTGTCAGTGTTTGGGATTTTCACCCTAAGCTGGAGAGATCCACTTCTCCATCCTCCATCTGCTGTGGCGGGTATTTGTCTTTGAGTAAAGTGGTTCCCCTTTCCCCAAGCAGGAGGATTCACTTCGGTTTCCCTTTATGACTGCAAAGAGTTGGTGAAAGTGATCTTGTTGGATGAGGGGAACAGAGGCTTGTGCTAGTAGATTTAATTTTATGGCCACCTCAATCTAGAAATTGCCTTTTTTGACAGTTCAAGGAACTGTGGCTTGAGCACTACTGTCTCTCTTGGAGTCAACTCCCCTCCTGGTTGAGGGTATTGTGGTCCACCCCTGAGTCCACATGCCCGAGGGCTGCTCAGAGAGGGGGTGTGCCTGGAGCAGCCCAGGCAGCAGGGCAGATCAGAGACAGCATTGTTTCCCCCACAGCCCATTGTGAGCAGCCCACACAGCCCGGCAGCCCAGCACAAGGGATGTTTAGGTACTCTACACCAGACTACAGAGGTTTTCCATTATTTCTCCTGGACATCCTTCTGGCTTCTTGTCTCTGGCAGGGACTCACAGGGTGACCTTTAACTCCCTGACACCTTTTTGTTTCTTTTCCTAAATGCACAATGAAGACATCAGTGCTGTGAGCATTGGCCGACAGCAGCACACTCCATAGACATTCATGTGCTGACCACTGCTGCCATGCAGGATTTTCTGGCAATACCCAAGAGACCTCACTGAGCCAGCCCCACTAGGGCTAGGGAGGAGCTGACATCGGTTGGGAGCGCTGGATGACACAAAGCTGAAGAGACCTGAGCTCTCATCTGATTATAAACTCCTGTGTGTGCCATGAACAAATATGCACCTATGCAAAAAAGTCATCAATTCATTAGGGATCCTCCTATTTCCCATGGTAAGGAGCACTAACTATTCATTGTCATGATGAGCCCCTGGAAACCTAAAGAAGAAACGTGTGGAAGTAGAGCATGCTGCTGAATAAACCTCAGCCAGCAGTCACCACAGGGCTGTGAGTTTTGGGTTGGAGCTGTGGATAGGTGCCATAGAGAGTGCACCATATGAAGAAACCAGCTCACAAAGATTTTTTAAAAAAATCTTTCCTTCTCTTCCCATTCTCATGGGCAATGCAGTGCTGCTGACTTCAGATTGCTGTGCAGCTCCCAAGGGCACTGCCAAGATGCCGCTGTGATGTCTCATGGCATAACCACTCAGCCAAATACCAGCCCAAGGGGGTGGGGGAACCAACTGGCCCTTTATATATTGCAGCAGCAGTGATGTCATTCACTCCAGCCAAGTTTGCTGGTTTACCCAGCTCCTGTCTAGTGAAAAAAAAAGGCTGACATTCAGTCTGTGCCAGGCCAGGAATAGTATCTGTAATTTAACCTCCTCATCACAGCTTGCTAGGCACTTAAGAGAGGCACTGAAAAAAGCCTCCTATTTAAAAGAGAGGGGAGGCTGGTTTCTGATTAAGCTGCTTGAAATCTGTGTTCACGCAAACTTTTTCAGTAGCTCGTATCAGATGATGCCTACTGCTAACACTTCACACATTTCTCAGCATTTTCAAGCAGTTCCAGATGCCCAGCATTGCTTTCCTCTCTTTAAAAAGACTAAATTCAGACATCCCTAAGTGTTTGAACTAGCTGAATCCTGACCTAAGCTCAGATACTGCACCTTTCTTGTTAGCTGCCATGTTTGTCCAAAAAGGTAAAGAAATGGGACTTTACCAGGTTATTAAACCAGTCAGGAGCAGCTTCTTTGCCTAAGAAGTAGTCGTCATACTTACACAAGGAATAGCTACACCACTACAGTGTTGCTGTTTCCATCCAGTCCCAGTAAGGATCTACACCTTGAACTTGTGGTGCAGATGCAGCTTTTCCAGCTTGAAACATTACACTTCACAAGCACTCATATTATGTCCAGGCAAGACAAGGATCATCACAAAGATTTCAGAGACAGGGACAGTCACTATTCTGTCCTTAATCAGTGGCGCCGAGTTGTTTTTGTGGCAGTGACTCCATCTAGGAAAATAATTGCTGGGATTACATCATGATCTCAGTGTTTATAGTTACTCTACTCACTTTTCAGCAAAAGTTCTCGGTTTACAAGGGACAATATATTTCTCCAGACCTCCGTCCATGAGATCTGAAAGCCAAGATTCCTCCTAGTTCAGGCACCACCACCAGTAAGTACTGATAAACGTTGTGCTACTGGAATTTAGTCAGCATCCCCGTTAATGAGTGAGACAGAACTTAATCACCATCTCCCATGGCTGTGTTGGCTTTGCACAGTTAAGAGTACCCCAGAAGCAGTAAAATTGTAATTTAACCTCTGAGCAAAGAGAGAACTGACTGCACATCTCAGGAGTGAGGATACCCTTTTCCATCTGGCTGTAACCAGATGTAGCACTGGTTTTTGTTTGCTTGTTTTTTCTTTAGTTTTATTTTACCCACACATCTTCGACAACAAAAAGCTGTGATTGCTACAGGCCTATCCCTAAACACACTGATAACTGCCCTTCCTCAGGCAAGGTGCAGCGGACAATCATAATGGGTGAGCCCTTGTTGCCACTTTTGCCAGTAGGTTTTGAATATCACAAGCTGACTCAAAAGTTTCCTTAGAGAAGACTGTGCTATCTGCATTACCTCAGGGCCAGACAGTTCTCCTTGTAGGAAATTGATATATTCTTGCAAAGATTTAGCAAACTGGCCTGAACCTTGGGGGTTTCCACAGCAGAAGAATGGGAGCAATTCATGTTCACTGTGGCTGAGCTTTCCTTTAGCATCTCCTGCCTCTGGTTCATGCATGGAGGCAAAAAGATGTTTTGTTTACTGCCCCTCACCATGCCAGCTGTCCACCTTTCCTCTCCTTTACCACAGGGACAGTGAAAACCATGGACTTTCAAACCTCAGCTGCATTAGTTCCAAGTCAGCCTGATCGATGCCTGTGTTGACAGTAGAAAGTCATCTACAGGTGGAGTGGAGGCACATAATTTCCTCTGAGTCCCTCTAAAAGGGTAGCACAGCAGGGAAGAATTCTTCTTTTTTGCCTAGAGTCATCACCCAGCCTTTGCAAAGGGCAGAGTGCCAGGAAATCATTGCTCACTCAGCTGCCAGTCCCTGCTGGGGCTACCAGACTGTGCTGGAGATTGTGACAGTTGTTTGCTAGGAACCTGAGTGCACTCCACAAGCTATCTAATCCACCAGGT
This sequence comes from Aphelocoma coerulescens, assembly GCF_041296385.1. Taxonomy (NCBI): domain Eukaryota; kingdom Metazoa; phylum Chordata; class Aves; order Passeriformes; family Corvidae; genus Aphelocoma; species Aphelocoma coerulescens. The sequence goes on from NC_091020.1 coordinate 19,168,924, forward strand.
ATTTGATTATTGTTGCTCTGGGATGGATAGCTGTCTCTTTTTGTAAGAAATCCTGTAAATCAGCCCTAAAATAGTTGTAAAATGGAAACGAACAAGTGAACAAAATAATCATCAGATCATGCAAACAAATATCTTTGTTTTCAAATTGCAGAGTTCACTTAGGATCAAAAAAATGCTGCAGGTCAGAAACATCCTGGGACACTACTTCTGTCGAATCTACATCACTGGACTATTTCTACCTCCTCACTAAAGATGGTCAGAAAAGACGCCAAATACAAGTATGAGAGTGAGTTCTAAAAACAAGAAGCAAAATTTTAAGGCAGGTATGTACCTGTATTTCTCATTTATATAACAGTTAAGAATCAAAACCAGGAGCAGGATCGCCTTTCTTTTGTCTTCTCTTTTTTCTGGCTGCATTATACACAAAGATGTATGTGTGTGAGGGGCATGAAACTCATGTTTGAAAAATCTTTGTACAAAGTAAGATGGAGAAGCTCTGTTAGGCTTATTTTATTTCTGCTGTAAATCTATTGTAGTTATGCATAAGTCATTGGAATTGCATGGCTGGAAGGACAGGATCTAAATTCACTATGATACTTGGAGCCTAAAAATAGGTTGGCTGAGATTCTGTTAAATAGAAAAGGAAGGTGAGGAGTGTTTTCTTTTGAAGAAACAACTGAGCCAGAGTAATTCAGCTGATTAAGCTTAGTTCCTTTTACTTTTCATACTCTGACCAGCAATAAGTCGTTGTAGAGAAAAACAGGTCCTTTCCAAGAGTCTCACTGAGACGCCCCAAGGTGGAATGAGGTATGTGGACACGAGGAGAGGCTGAAATCTAGATCTGAATTTCACTGCTCAGTTCTACAAGCATTTTTCACTGCTCAGTAATCTACAAGTGGATCCAAGCTTGAGATGGGGATATCTTCCACTCGTGTGGAAGCTGCTGTAGATGTGAACTGTGGTGTTTCAGCTCATCACAACTTCGTAATGCCATTGGAGGAGGAAATGGAGATACAGACCAGACTTTCATTACAGAGTTTTAGCCAGCTCTGCAGTATGCTTTTAAACTGAGTCTCCCTGCAGTTTAGTCAAAACTCTGCTCAATTCCTTGAATATGAGAATAATCATCTGAAAAGTTTACAGAGAAACTGTGAAGAGTTTTAGTGTAGAGATTTCAAGTGCAGCCAAAGGGTCTATTTTGCTTTTACTTGTTCAATGCAAAGATTCCCCCATCCTGTACTCAGACAGGAGATAGACAAAACCCTCAGTGCTGTGTATAATAATCAGGGATTAATGGAAGTCTTATAATTGTGTTGAATGGGTTACCTTTAGCTCTCAGCAGTTCTGGAACTGAAACCAAATGTTCTACTTTAGTGTAGAATCCCTTTAGTGTAGAACATCCCTGTTCTACTTTAGTGGGTCTGCTACAGTCCCCGAGGCACTCCTGCCTTCTGCTGGCTAAGCTGATGTTAGCAGTCTCTTCAACTCCAACAGACCAACGCAACCCAACCATATCCTGCTATGGGTGGCTAAAGCATACCCCAGCACTATTTGTTTGGAACATGCACAGTAAATCCTTTTTACCTGTAGTACCATTCTGTTTTCTCAAACAAAGGTTGTGCTCATGGCAATTGTCATGAAAAAGCTGTGACAATTAAATTTGATCAACTTTTCTTTCATTTTGGACTTAGTGTGCAATGATGTACTCAGTGACATCTTTTTTAAAGTAATTTTTGTTACTAATTCTTCCTGGCAAAAAATGGCTAACCTTCTTTTCTAAATGGATGCACAGCACTTGGAAGTGTTTATGGTTGAAGGTATAGTAAGGGAAGTACTCAAAATTTGTCTCTTATGTCCTTGTTTAAGAGCCCAAGTAAAGAATATGAGGTGAAAACACTTTTTTAGTGGCTCTTTCCAGAAATTAAACTATCTGCCATGAGCCACTTGAATTGGCCAAAATAACAGTGATTTTTCATGTTGCTCATTGTGTTGCTGGCATCACAAAATTAGTCAGTGACTGATTTATCTGGAAAATGCTTTCTGTCTAATAGTGTTAATATAGAAAAATGATAACTTATAATTTTTGGCTTTGCAGAGAGAAAGTCTCCTTCAACTTTTCTGTAAGATGAGTCAAAGTACAGCAGCACCATCTGGAAGAATGGCTTTGTGCTTGTGAATTGCAAACAGCTGGATCTGCCTCACGTAGCCACCTGCCTGTTCAACACCTGAAACTAATCCTTTGGATAATTCACCCATGACTCTCATGAACAATGCAGGGAAATAAGAAACATACAGAAGGACATAGTGATTCCTCAAGTATTGGGAGTCTCCTGGATGATGCAGACAGAGAGGTGAGCAGCCTCACAGATCGGGCTTTCAAAAGTTTGTGTGTAGCAGAACTTGAAGACCCTTACAATGAACCGGAACTTTCCATTTCACCTGACTTCGCCCTCCAGTTGTCTGCTAAAATTCACTCAGGGACGTTAAACCATGACATGAAGAAAAGCAATATCTGTGACAAGCTGACAGCAAGAAACAATGAACATACAATATGGGCTTCCACATTCCAGCAGTTACCAAAGTGTGCTCCTGAGGAGAAGAGGATTGCTAAAAACAACGCCTTTGCCATGGGAGGGAAATTGTATTTGCCAGTCCCTGGTCCAAGGAACAATAAGCATGTTTCAAAAGTGTCCTCGCTGATTAAGACATTTGATAAGACTGCAGACCAAGGGTCAGGAAGTTCTCTGATAGCAAATAAGCAGCCCATTAAGAATAGCTTTCAAAAATATAAAATAAATCATGGTAATGATACTGCTTCCTGTGATGATACAGACATTTTAAGCATCCACAAGGAACTTTCTGAATTTTCTGAGGCTAATCAAGGTAGTCTCAGTGGCAAACATGAGCCACAGAGAAGACCTAATAAAGTAGACCTGAGTTATAGGGACTCTGATGGTTATTATCCTGTGCTGATTGAGAGGTCAAAAATAGCCAAGTCAAATTTTTCCCATTCTTCTAAAAAGGCTTTAAAAAACAGAAACTTGAAAGTAAATGAGCCAGCAAAAAAAGGTAATTTTCTTCACAGTGAGAATAGTGCTTTTGAATCATGGAATGTTCATCATAAAAAATTGACGGAAAAGGAGGAATTTGTTGACATAAAAATGAAAAAGGAAGGTCTTGAATACGTGGAAGATTCACCACTTGTTAAAGGATCCCACACACACGAACATAAATTGTCACCTGCCATGACCACTGTTGCTAAGAAGAAGGAGAAAGATTTTCAAATGAAGCCAACTCCACCAGAAGCTGCTTTCCCTCTCCCAGCTGTACCTCAGGGTCCCCTCCCTTCAGAAACCAAATTTCCTGCTGCTTTCCCTCCCACACCTCCCCCTAGGAATCATGTACACCAGGGTCCCCTTCGGCCACCTCCTGCCCCACCAGCACTTCCTCTCCCACCCCCCAGCCAACCTGGCCACCCCTCAACACCTCCTACCCCTGAAGCCCCTCCTGTGCCACCACTCCCAGTTCCAGCTCCGCTTTCCCCCACTGCCTTGTCCCAAGCCTCTGTGTCACCCCAGTCTGTGTCCTACAGGATGGTTTCCCCCTCACTCATGTTTGAGACACCCAGTCCACCTCCACCAAAACCCCAGGCCACCTTAACTGAAGAGGAATCCCTCAACCCCCAAGTGGGCAATACCTGTCCACCCTGGAGGAGACAGAGGGCTACAGAAAGGGCAGCAGGGAAGAGACAGGCTGCAAAGGAGAAGTTCACAGACAGCCACCAGACCTCATTGTCTGAAAAGGCAACTGGTGCTGACCCCGACGTGGACATGACTCCTGTGGCTAAACAGGCAAACTCCCCTGGATCGATCAGTCCCTCTTTCAACATCACGGAACTCCTAACACCTGTCATACCACCAAAACAGGACGTGGACACTGCTGAAAGTGAGCTGATCCCACTGACACCTCCTCCCACAGAGAGCACAGCTTCAAGAGACCATGAGGAGAGCACCTTGGATGACTACAGGTCGTGGGATAGTTACAGGTTGACAGCATCAAGTCTGTTATTCAACTTAAAGGATGTGCGCAAACGTGTTAAAAGCATTTATACCCCTTCTCCCCTGTTAAGGGCCTTGGAGGAGAAAAATAAAACAAGGAAAAATATGCAGGAGACTACTAAAATAAATGCCTCACTCTCGACTTTGCATGACAAAAGTGAGAAAAATATTACAGAGAAAGATGAATTGAGTGATATAGCTTCTGTATTGTCTAGCAGTGTTCATGAAAAGGACAGTAAAACTGATTTAACTGAACACTTTACAGACAACTGTCTGACTTTGAGCTCACCCCAGACAACAGAAGACCTTCCATTTTACCAAACTGAAGATAGCTTGCAGCAAGACAATTCAAAACACCAAGATCTGGTTAAAAACACAAGGGATAATGAAAATTTCCCCTTGTTCAGACATGAATCAAATGAACCTGATTTAGGAAAACATCTGCAGTATCCAGCACAGAGACCATTCAGTAGACACAATGTAGATACAACAGCTGGGCAGCCCATGCAAAATCGCAGTGTGCAGGGTGAGGAACATGAAAGGCAAGCTGCTGTTCAGAATGAAAATTTTGCCTTCAAAACACTCCTAAACCTACTCTCACCAGAAGAAGATGTACCTTATAGTGGCAGCCAAACCAGCATTGTGGTACCTGGCCACGAAGCACGAGGCAAAAGAAGCACTAGCTCTTCAGAGCAATCCTTCGTCTCCACAGTGGAGCAGCCACTTCAGGAAGAGCCGTTTCTGCCAGTGCCCCTGATGCAGCAGACATGCCTCCAAGAAAGCCAGAGGACTGACAGTGAAATGGGATCAGGAAGTAAGAAAATACACAAGGAGAGAGGGAAAGGGGTTGGGGAAGATGAACTGCAATATTGTGCTTGTATCAGCCCTAGTACTGGTGCAGCAGAGAAGAGGGAGGGAAGTGTTACTGGGAGCGAACAGAGGAGCTTGGTGAAAGAGAAACTAGGGAGAGAGAAAAGGGAAGAGGCCAACAGCACAAATTCTGCATCTGACAGCATAAGAGACATGTCCATCCCCAGGTCTGAGGAACCACAAACACCATCATCTTCAAGCTCAACCAAACCCAGTCTTTTTATGATTAAAGATAACACATTCAGGTCACCTCAGGTAATAAGGGCTGTCAAGCTGCCCCTACTCAGGTCATTTTCCCTGGATGATACAGTGAGCAGCAGTTATAAGGAAATGGAACGTAAGTTTATGTCCCCAGCAGTTTACAAGCAGCACCAAAACATGCTGCATGCCCAGGAGGTTGGCTGGTGGGCATCGAGACACAGAGGGCAGCAGAATGTGAGAGATGGAGCAACTGACAGAGAAAAAGAAGCCAGTGAGCCTGGATGTACTTCAGTAGCACTGGATCCCAGTCTTCTGGAAGACACAGAGAGCTTTTCATTTGGAAAACAGATGGAAGAAGATGAAAAGACTTGTGCTTTGTTAAATAAATTTGGGCAAATGAATGAGGAAATTGTCTGCAGAAGTAAAAAGAAGCCTGCAAAGGCAAGACACAGCTTAACACAGCCAATTATAGGTCTGGAAAATGACCAAGCACAAAACAACCCCAGCTATCCTGCAGAAAGAAAGACAAATTACTTTAAGAATCATCATTTATCTAACCGTAAAGGGGGCTCTTGTGCAAAAAAAATAATCACTAGGGAGACAATTTCACCTGTGACTGGCTCCATGTTAGAGGACCACACATGTTCTTCTGTCTCCAATGACACTTTAGAGAATATCCTACATACAGAAGGTGCACCAGTTTTGTTAGACAATCTTTCATGCTCTGCTGTTACAAGCCCCAGGTCAGGAAGCACGATGCACACTCTTGCTGCCAGTTCATTGTCAGATAAACCAACTATTTCCAGCCTTAGAGAGAGAGAGGATGTTACAAACCCTGCCTTGTTAAACGTGGCACTAGAGAAGCAAGCTTATATGCCTACAGAAGAGATGATTGATTCAGCACAGAGGAATCTACTTTCTGACATTGCAGGGGAAGCTGGAAGACTGGAGCCCAGGGGACTTGGTGGGAGACCAGCAGGCAAGCCACCCACTGTGCCACCAAAAACAGAAAAGGCTCTGCGTCGGGCTAAAAAGCTGGCAAACAGGAGAAAAAAAGTGCAAGAGCAGCAGAAAAACCCTCAGACTGAGCATACAGATGCTGTAGGGAGAAAGCCTACTCATTCTGGAGAGACAATAGTATCTGATTCACCCTTAGGATATTCTCCCCTTCATCCTCCCCTTCACTCAACTTTTACTCCCACAGAAATCAGTACTGGAAAACCTAGACTTGCACCAGCAATGAGCCCTTCATCCTCTTCAACCCAGCGGAAACTCCTCCAAGACCCTGACTCCGGTCAATACTATGTAGTTGATTTACCAGCCGAAGTTAATTTAAAGACATTTTATGACCCAGAAACTGGAAAATATGTTCAAGTCTCAGTCCCTTCCTTGGAACAGAACTTACACCAGTCCACCTCTTCAGAAATTAAGAATTCTCCCTATGCCTCCTACCCCAGAGTGCTGCCTTTACCAGCCTCATCGGTGGCAGTGCTGAAATCACCTTCTCAACTCTCTGAACCTGCCTGGTCAGTGCCTGCTGGACCAGAACCAGCTGAACTACCTGAAGATGGACAGCAGGACTACAGATACACTGAATCTGTGGATACTCAGCCCTACACTGAACCAGCCTCCTACTCCTACCGTCAAAATGCCAGAGAAACCCAAGTTCACTTAGGAAAGGATGTGAGCCCAACCCAAAATACTGGCATTGTCACCCTCACCAGTTTAGATGATTTTGCTGCTGAAGGAGTGTCTTGAAAAATGAAGAAACAAAACATGCCAGCTAGTGTTTTTAAGAACTGTTTGGACAGACACATGCACACAAAAACACATGCAGATTTGATGTTTGTACAACACTTTGTCTGAATCTCATTGTGGTTTGGGTGGGAAAGAAAATGAAAGCTGTTCATGTTGAAAGATGCAAGGTAATGACCACTCTGAAGAAAATGAAATTGAGTAAGCACCAAATTATCAGTGAGATGAAGGGGCAATGCCAGATAGACAAATACATGTGACAATATGAAGCCACTGCTTGCTGCTGCTGCTGCTTTGCCATTAAGGAGGCTGGGATAGCCAAAGCAAATGTCCTGTTGGCCAGATGTATTGCATGATACATGATACAAAATAAAACCTATGAGACCATCCTATCCATCCTATGAGACCTAGGACTGATGCTGCATCTACTGAACTTTCCTCACTCACTGCCTTTGAACTATATTGACAGGTAGAAAGCATGTGGCTACAAATAAGCCATATATGCAAGATTCATATTTTGCACACATTGATTGCCCTGATGTCATTGACAAGAAGATTGTATACTGGATGCACAATACAGCAGCCATGTCAAAAAAAGCCCTTTTAAACAAGCAGAATGCAGTTGCAGCTGCTCTAGACTTCTCATATACTTTTGCAGTGCCCACTAACATGCTGCTGAATTCTTTGTATTTCTTGGTAACATCACAATAGGTTCCCCCCAGAGTCAGTGTTTATTTATAATGCAACTTAAAACTTCAGGTTATCTTGATACTTGGCCTGAAATATTTTGGTGAGGAGCAAGATTGAATGAAATCCCACAACTATATTTAATTGTTTGTTAGGACAAGAAGTTCTTTGCTATTGTAATTGAAATGTGTTTTGTTTTCAGGCTCCCACTGAAACATGGAACTAACTTTTAAAATCTGAAAAATGTACTTGATTTTGGTCTTGTGAATTCTGTGATTTAATATAAACAAGCAAACAAACAAAGATTCAAAATGTCCAAAGTATTAATTTCTAGAAAAGTTCTTCTTTGAATTATCGCTTTTCTTCAAAAGATCTGTATGAAAATATCACTCATCCTTGCATAAGCTCTTTTTAATCATCATAGATAATGAGGGAACCCAGATGAAAAGATGGAAAAATTGAATGTAATGTGCCTGCCTATAAAGATCTATATTTGGAATATTGACTTAGTTTTTTCTGTCTCATTTTCATACTGTTTTCCCCAGTTACAACTGAAGTGCAGAAGCTCTTAGGAAGAATTATGCCAGTGACTTTCAGCCTGATTCACATCTTAGGCAATTTTTATAGGACTTTTTCAGTGAAGCAGCTCTTGACTTCCTGAAAAGAAAGGGATGAATCAGGCCTTTTGTTAATGAATACAATGTGGAGACAGGACACAGGCACTGCTCCACTGTCCCAGTGTTAATATTTATGGCAGAGATTTTCTTCAGTGAATTTCCCAGGCCTGAAGCCTCTCTCGGGACACAGACCCACCTTGTGGTTTTTGTCCTTCCTTAATTCAGCTCTCAGCCTTCCTCCATCCCTGACAAGAGCCAAATGACAAGAGCCAACCTGTCCTGGTCCCACCAGACACTTCCTTTCATCAGTGCCACTTATTAAAACATTTCTCTTAGACAAACACTAGGGGCATCACTTCATTGATTACAACGGGATTTGGATTTAGCCTTTAATGATTTTCTAAGGTTCATCTCACCTGTTTTGCATTTTGTGATTTGGTAGGTTTGGTTGAGCAGAGGTGTGGGGTGGAAATGAAGAAGCTTGTACTGGTATGGTTTGGATTTTAAGCATATTCAGCCAAATGCCCGTATTTGAATAAGTATTTATTGTTCAGTTTTCCACCCTGGAAAGGTTTAAACACCTAACTGAGTAAAGCCCTGAACAACCTGAGCTGGCCTCAGAGCTGACCCTCCTTGAGGAGGAGGTTCACCAGTGACCTCCTGAGATCTTTTGGAGCCTGAATTATCCTGTGGTCCTGTTCTGAAAATAATGAAATTTAAACAAACTTTGACTTGGAACTCAGAAAATGCAGTCTCCGTGAGAGACTTTTTTTTTGAGAGAACTTTTTTTAAAAAAATTGAAAATCGAGAGTGTTTCAGGAACAATAATTAATTTTCAAGCTGTTAAATTAAGGGAAGTGACTCTTACTATAAATATTTTTTTTAATCACAAATATTTTGTCAACTGATGGTGCTATTCATGTTGCACTTCTCTGTTGCTGTCACTCTATACAGCATAACATCTATCCAGCATAGAGCAGAATCTCATCCACATGTTAAAATGCAGATAAGTAGATCCATTAGAGTTTTCCATGGTGCATTTATACAAAACCTATGAAATCTTAAAGCCTATCGGAGTGCACAAGCCTTTTTTTTTGTTTTTGTGTGCGTGACATTACAAATTTAATTGCCCTTAACGGCCACAAGACAAGAAGCAGGCTCTCAGAGCACAGGATAAAAGCTTCCTCTCCAAGGGAAACTATGGATATAAAGCATCTGTGTGCAGATTAAAAAATAGATGGTAATTTGATGACAGAAATGTATGAGTGTATTAAAAAACATCCCTTTTACCTCTTTAACTGTCATTTGTTTTGTAGATATGCATGCTTCTGCACCCTTTTATCAAGGGTCTTCTTAAACTCTTATTCTGGAGAGTGGGATGCCCCATTATGCTGCTCCCAGCTATGGGAGGAAAGCAGGGTGTATTTTTCACTCTGCTCTTAAGGTGAACCGAAACATTGGCATCTAAAGAGGAGCCAGTCCTAACTCGGATACCAAGTACATTTCAAGTAGGACTTCTTCATTTCCGTCAGCCCTTTCTGCCAGCTTCAGGGAGCTGCATTCACAGTGGACTGTGTCCCTGAACAGGTCCCAGAAGGGGCTTTGACCTGGAAAATCTGTAGCTAAATTGTTGTAGCAAGATGAGGGTCTTCTCCAAGGTAACAAGTGACAGGACCTGAGGAATTTACCTGAAATTGCTCTGTGGAAGCTTAGATTAGACATTAGGAAAAATTTCTTCACTGTAAGGGTGCTCAGTCATTGGAATAAACTGCCCAGGGAAGCAGCTGAATCACCATCCTTGGAAGTGCTCAAAAGGCGTGGTGAACCCTTGGTGCTAAGTTAACTGTCAGACTCAATCATTTTTGAGGTAATTTCCAACCTTAATGATTCTATGATTGTATGAAATGAAACAAATAGAACTAGGGAGTTTTGAGAATAGATAAGAAGGTGGTTCTTGTCTTGTATCCAGAGCTTACCCTGGAGCACTTTGCCACAGGGAGTGAATGATATAAAAGTATTGCACCAGGTCCCAGCCTGGTACTGAGTAGGAGCCCATCAGCAAACCTGTCTCTGGCCTAGACCACCCTGCTGGCCAACTTCTTGTGAGGCTGTGGGAGTGTGTGTGTAGAAAAACATGCATGCATCCACATAAACAACCTTGTATATATATGTCATATACCTGTAAAACTGCCATTTTCATATCAGTACAGGACAGCACTAATGCCTGTGATGGTGAACACAAAATGTTTGTGTGTTAAAAGGAAGACAAATGACACCTTTTCAAATAACAAATATTTTTCTTTCCTTGCCCTATTCTGTCCATGTTTGTTGGGGGGATGTTTTCCATTGCTGCTTGGGAAACAAGGCTGGAAGAGGTCAGTACTAGGCAAAATGAGAACTGTAAATTGACTCTTTTCTTTGGGGGAGGGGTGCTATGGGAAACGTGCAATAGTCATGAAAGCAGTTGTAGGAAAGCACTGTTTTGTGACAGTGACATTAAGTTGTAGGTTGAAGAGGTGTTGAGGCAAACCAAGCTAAATTCTGCCTTGCCAGCAGACAGTGGTTAGGACTAAAGAACATGGCAGGTTGTTGACATGCACAGAAGCACAGCAGGCTGAAGGGAACAGGAGCCATTGTTTTCACTGTTTCCTTCTCCTGCACGTCACCTTTGTGCATGTTGCATTTCTTGGTGCCCTGAGGCTCCTTTACAGTGGTGATTTTTCCTTGGCAGGTGTGACTGAGACCGAACCTGACTTACCTAGTCTTTGGTTCTAGGGCCAGAACTGCCTCCCTCTGAGTCTCCTTCTCCTTGTGGGGTGACTGCAATGCCAACAGTCCAGTTGTCACATGGCACACTTGGACTGCCACCCCACAGCCATGGCTCTGTCCCAAGGGCTTGAATTTCCTCATGGAAAATGCTGGATTTGTTTTACAGAGTTCAGTTTCATTGAAATGCCCTACGTGCATGGATTTTTGTCAACACCTCCTTGGGTGTTCAGTGCCTTCCTAAGTCATCTGTCCAAGAAGATATGTGTCATCAGAGCGTTCCATCAATGCAACTGTATTTGCGAATAATAATTTATTAATTAATAAACAAAATAAATGGGACTTGTTTTATAATACTGGAATGACTTCTAGCCAGCTTTTTCATTGTAATTATGTGTCATTGTAATTTTATCTCCAGTTACGCTGGCAGAAAAAGTTGACAAGGAAGTGTGTGTGTGTGTGAGTGTGTGTGTGTGTGTGTGGTATACAATTAAAAGATCTAGGAGATGACTGGATGCAGGGCTTCATCCCCCTTCCTCCCTTTCCTAAAGAGAGGGAGCAGGAGGCTGGTCAGAAACACCTTTGGCCCATGACTCCTGTTACCCCTCCCTGCTATGTGAGGGCAGTGGTCTGTCTGGCCAGAAAACCTTGGGGATATGGTGCCAGCACCCAGCACTTGCCAGCACCCAGCACTTGCCACCACCCAGTGGGCATCAGGGCTTCTGTATTCCCTGTGTCCCATCTACTTGGGGGAAGCTGCCAGGTGTGTAACTGGTCTTTTTTCACATTTCTCCTCATTTTCTCTTATTTTATGTTGTGTTATGAAACATAGTGGAGACTCTTCTCAGAGTGATTTTGGCTCAGTCCTTGTCCAGACTGGAATTTTATTTAGGTTTGCTCTACTTTGATCCCTGAGTAGCCAAGCAGTCCTTGCTGACAGTGAAAGTGCTACTATGATATAACAGACCATAAAGAGAAGAGTTGGCAGGTTATGTTTTTACCAAAAATACATTGACAGGTTTGCATATCTGTATTTGGGGGATATACTCTCTTTCATTTCTGCGTAAATAAAGAACTCTAAGTTTGATGCCCTCTCTCACTGAAAAGCAGCATCAGAAGCTGGTGATATTGCACATGATGGGTTACATGGGCTCTAGTGAATACATATAAATGTGCAATTTGGAGCAACTGGTGTACATCAGTCATTTTTATTAAAGAAACTCTGTTTCAGAGCCTTATAGGAGATAAAGAACATGGAACATTTGAGTAAATTGAACTTCAGTGTGTTTGGGGTTTTTTGTGAAATCCTCAGTATAACAACAGAGGTCAATGATTAATTTATTTTGTCTTTAGGATGATTATTCTGGTCTTATGATGATCTCACATTTACCATTGTCCCCTGCTACTAAATAGAATATTGTAATTATGTGGTTTAAATGGATAGGGAATGACTGAAAATGACCTGTGGTCTTCCCTTGCTTCTTTTTGATATTCTCAAAGTTTTCATGATGTTGATTTCTCACATTAGATAGTCAGGTCTTTGGTACTGTATGGCCAATTAGAGACTTGCTTCTAATATGCTACTGAACATACTTAGAAAGCAGCATTCCAGAAGTGCAGAAGAGAAATCATTTATGTCCCAACTGACTAAAGCTCTGTGTTTTTATTAAAGCAGATTTAACTCAAGCCTTGGGGGAAGCAGTTTGCAGTGCTAAAAGATAAGCACTTTCCTGTGTCCAAGTCCATACTGAATAAATTGAGGCCTGGGGTACTTTGAAAGAAGGAGAAAGGGAAGAGTCTGTGAGAAGCAGGAACAATCTTTGAAATCCTTCTAGCAATGGAAAGAAGTTGGACTCCAGCAAAAAGTAAAAAAAATGTTCAAAGCTGGATCTGCACTTTGAGAAGCCAGGGCTTGTTAAAGGCAAGCTGCCTGACAGGCTGACTCTTCCCTATGCTGATTTGGACTCCCTTGTCATGGAGCTCTCCAGTGTGTTCACACTCCTGCCCACTGGCATTCAGAGCCTCATCTTATCACAGCTGTCCCTTCATGTGCTTAAAGCTGGCATGGGGAATGGCAGCATTCAGACCACACAAAAATGGAATTATTGCTATGCCAGCATTGTCAGTGTTGTCACCAACATGAAGCATTTCAGGTGAGGTAAGGTGGCCTTCTTCAGGACCATCCTTACATTGACAGGGTAGAGATGACAGACTCTTGAGATAAACATTGATCCTTCTTTCTATTCCTAGCACTGATAAGCTGCAGGGGATGAGAACTGGATCTGGCCCAAGAGAGGCTCTCTTTGATTGCCCTGAGATTCCTGAAAGTCTGTTGGCAGAATCAGTTTCTGCTGGTGAGCACTGACTGCCTGGAACAGGTGCCCTGAGACTGCATCCCTTCCCAAGGAATGTGGGTGAAAACATTCCAGCATTATTCCATGCCAAAACTATCTGTGCTATTTGAAATTTCCAAAAGGAAAGTTAGAAAAAGAATGAAAGGAGAATTTCCTATTACTTTATATAAAGACAATGTTATTGTCAATAATGCATCCATACATGGATGTTTACCCGTGTAGAGATGTATCCAGGTATGTCTACATGCCTATATAAAATTATAGATATAGTATTCATGTTCTCCTGAAGTGTCTGGACATGGTCTAAAGTGCCCTCAACTGTCCTTTCCACCTCCCTCTTGTCGGTGCATATGTCCTATTACTTGCAGCTCCCCCAAGGGAGCTCCATTTTCCCCTGGCATTCCCATGTTCCACCACCCCAGGGAGATGAATGTTTTCTTCTTTCCACATTTTTGCCAGGACTAGGGTTGTAACTGGTATGGCCCCACACCTCCATCTCTCTGCTGGAGGCGGGGTGGCTGCCTGCACATTGTCCCCTCTCGCTACCCTCTTCCTGTGGGGCAGGTGGTGAGCCCTGAGCAGCCCCAGGCTGGGCCAGGTAGGACTGTACAGGGGGATGGAAATGCCCTTTTGCTTACTATGCCCCCTTCCTGAACCCCCTGCATTATCAGCCTGAGACACAAACACTCCTCCTGGCAACGGGATCAGCTCCAACAGTTCAACCCAGCAGCAGAACTGGCCCTAGCACTGATCTTGCTCCCATAAACTCCTTTCCTTAGCAACCAGATGAGCCCTAACATAAACCAAGCAGCATCAAATACCAGCTGGAGGACTGGACTAAAAACCTACTGACCCAGCCAAGTCACATGACTACACCTTAGCAGGAATTTTCCAATAAAACAGCTTATTTGCTGAGAAAGACACTGCTTTGACAATACTAAAATTGCTTGGAACAAAACCCTACACATTTGGAGTATTAATTTTTTTCATCTGCTGTCTTCTCTGATGGGAAATTTGCTCAAAATTTATTGAGAAGTCCTTGTTTGCTTACATGGATGTCTAAGTAAACAGTCCTGGACCTTTTTTTTTGGACTGAAACTACTTTTTAAAGAAATCATTAATTTAAAAACATGTATTATGAATTTGAAGATAAAGAAAAGGGTCTCAAGCATCACAAAGTGGGTTTTGGTTTATTTCTTTGTAGTTTGTTGAGCTGAATATTGTTTTGGCTTTTTTTTCACAGTGTTTGTGGGTTTTGGTTGCTTTGCTGTTGGTGGTGGTGACTTAGGGGTTTTTTGTCCATTTTGGAATGAGGAAGAGATGCTACCCTCACCAGAATGGCTATGTGAGGGGAACAGTTTCTGATGCCGCCACAGCACTTGCTCCAGCACCGGCTGTCACGATGAGCCACAGTGGAGCTCCCTCTTGTGCTGGACTGTCCGTGGCTCCGGAGGCAGCTGCCGTGTGACCGGCTCCACGCTGACAATCTTCTATTAGCCCTGCAGGGGGGCTATTCCCGCTGCTCACTAACTGCGTTTTCCAGCGGTAGAGGAACCTGGCTGTAGATTTATATCCTTCTGGGCATCCGAGACATGTTTAATGGTGTGCAGTATCCGCATCCCTGGGGTATGCTGAGAGGTTGTCTGATCAGGCTCAGCAGGACACCAACCACGTGGTTTACACTTGTCAATTTTTACACTTCTCATCTGAAAACCCCAAACAACAGCCTGGTCCTTGGAAAGCTTCCAGTGACATTCATGCTGTGCTAGTGGCACTAATGTAAGGGCAATGGTACATCCACACTGCACTTGAAGCGCTCCTTCAGCAGGTAAATACCCTTCAGCCTGTAAATAAAGCAGAGCTGGGGGTAAAACAAAGGTTTGCACATGTGACTGCATCCAGGGCATTTGCTGGAACAGCACTGTCAGCCACAGTCGCATATGCCCAATCAGGCTGAGCAGGAGGAAGCCTGTGATGCTCAGAGGCCACAGATTAAACCACACAATCCCAGTATGTGTGTTTTTATTATGGCTAATCCTAAATCCAGCCTGAATCAGACTAAACCCTCGCTCATTCCTAATTCCCCCAAATTAATGCTCACATTGCTGTGTACATGCTGTTAGCTAACAGAGCACACAGCAGACATCATCCTCTGTAACATGCTGGGCTGTTTAGAAGGCTCTTTTGCTCCTTGCTGCTTATTGCCAGCTCTGCCAGCACAAGAATTTCCCAGTCTGCCTGTAGCGAGCCCAAAATGTTCCCTCCTGCTGATAGAAACGTGAGGAGCTGAGCTCAGGAAGAGAGAGGGTCCCTGACAGAGGGCAGGGGGAAAGGATGAAGGAAGAACAATGTGCTTAAAAGGTATCATCATTTACAACAATAGCATCTGGGCAATGCAATTCTCCCTTGTGGCAGGTGTTAAGGTTTGCTTCCTTACAGGCCTTGTTAAATTGTGGGCCAGATACATCCACCTTTACATGCAGGAGCTATTTTGGTTGGGCACATTTAAGTCCCAGGGGCAGAGAATATGAAATCAAGGCTAAATGACCTGCCCATGCAGTGGCAGCAAGAATAAGGTGTTTCCAGTACTTTGGCTCCTCCTTTTCTGGCTCATTAGTATAATTCTGAAATCTAATTAATAATAAACTCTCATTTGTTCACTCCCTTCCTGCTTTCACAGTGTCTGACAAACTGTGTATTGAAGAACAGAAGAGTCCAAGTGTCACTGAAATAATTTTATATGTATATGATTCATCAAGCTCATGAAAAAGCATAGCTCTTAACTCAGTGGATTATTTTCTTAAAGGTTTGATTTCATCTGAACTGGGTAGGAATTTGAAGATTTTCAGAGTTTCCTATAGACAAGAGGCTTCCCAGCCTCAGCAGCTCTGTAGACACTTAATATTAGTACAGAGCAGCAGACCTCCAACATTATAACAAAAAAAAAAATTAATCCAAACAAGCTACTTCAAAAGAGAATTTCAGCCAAGATCTAGTGGTCCCTTTGTGGGGTACAAACAGTATCACTTGTATCTTCAGCGGTAATGGTACTCATCTCTGGTGACAATGTGATGCAGACAAGGCAGTGTGGCATTGAGAAGCAGGGTCACACTGAGGCACTGAGGGGTCCCAGGTGGCTTGTGAGCTGTCAGTGAAGGGACAAGTCACCTCTCAAGCTATGGAGACTCATTCAATTACTAAAAGAGGGGACGCCCTAGCAAGAAATATTTCCCTTCAGAATGTCTGCACTGAAAAAAACCAGAGTAACAGAGGGCTCACATTGGCTTGTCACAGTGCAAAGGGATAGTTAGTAAAAAACTGAGTAAGAAACTCTCCCCCTTCCTTTCCTCCCAGCTTGGAGCCAGGTTGTGAGCTCCACCTCACAGCCTCATAGTGGAGGTAGGGACAAAACCTTGTGCAGTGGGTCCTGGGCTTCACTGACAGACAAAGGGCTCTGCAGGGTGCATGAGGCTGACTCACCTGAACGCTGCTCCTGAGCCCTGCGGAGGGGAACTCCACCAAAAGAGAGAGGAAGCTGCAGTTTGAATGTGTATGCTCACACACACACACAGGATGTCTGGCTGCTTGTTGTCTGTGTTATTTATCTGAACAAGCAGCAGCATCAATCTGGATTACTCCCAGGTTCAGACCCACAGGAGAAGTATTCAAGTATTTGGCTTTCTGAGAGGGATTCTGAAACTTCCCTTCAGACCCTTGTTGGATGGGGATTGTCAAATCCTCCCCAGAGAACCTCTGTCTCAGTCCCAGCTGGGTTTAGCTCTAAAGTAATGGTTCAGAGGAGAAACAGAGTCAGCTCTTTTCTCCTGTACATCTTCCTTCCCTGCCAGCAGCCAACTTCTTGTGTGCTGCTACAAAAATATTTCTAATAAAAAGTAACAACTCCCAGGGATGCTCCTATCCCTTGCTGTGCCAAGGCTGGTGATCACATCAGCATCTTGGTTCTCAAGCATCTGCCAAAACCTGATGGCTTCAGCCAGCACAATGGAGTGAGGGTGAGCCAGCTGTGATATAACAGGCAGAGTTTAGGTTCCTGGGGAGTCTTCTTTGCAGAGATGGGCTTCTTCATTTAATGGGCTTTGGATCTTATTTAACACATTGCCTCATGTACAGTGCGGGTGTAAAGAAGCCATGTGCACATAATAAAAACTTGGCCTATTTGTACCTAGGGGAGTCCTAATAAATTTGCCACTATAGCAAGTGTTAGTCTCTAGGGCCAATGCTGAATGCTGGAGTTTAATAAAAAAGAATTCTGAAACAGAAGAACTGAAAGGTAAACCAGTTCAGCTGACAAAGCAAACACAATTTAATTAAAAATGAAAAGTTTTCTCTTGGCCTTGACCAGTCCCAAGGAGCCGTGTGTCAGGCTGGCTGTGTCTGGCCTGCCTTCTGATGGCTGCTGCTCTCAGGGTGCATTTTCTGAGCACACTATCAGAGTTCTCCCAGCCTGGGCTGAAGACACTTCTCAGAGTGTGTTCAGGCCATTGGTAGGGCAGAAGATGGGTAAGTAAGCCATGAAGGATGACATACTTCCAGGTGTCCACCTGCATACGGCATTAATGTCACAGTACTCTGGTTTGTGCTGGGACTTAGAAAGCAGGTCAGGAACAGCCACCCTGCCATTAGACCAGCCCAGAGGAGCGGATGTTTTCTCTGTACAAACAGCTGTCACAGTCTCAGGTGCTCCAGGACACTGTAGAGTGATTTAGCTGAACTGTCTGAGACCAGAAGCAGCTTTAATAACTTCCAGGCCCATCTGAACAGAGTTCTAGAAACTGCCTTTTATTGCTCTGCGTGTGAAAACTCTTCTTGGTAGAATGACACAAGCAGTGGTGTTTTTTGCCTTCTCGTTTCATATTATGGATGTTACATTAAAAAACATTGACTACAGAAGAAGCCATTGAAATTAAATACTAGAAGAGTTAAGCAAGCCAATATTTTAAATCCCAGTGAGATTTAACTATTACTGGTTTACCACAGGAAACATCTCACAACTCCAAAATATGATGCTCAGACTTCTGAAACAGCAGACCAGCACCTACTTGGGGCAGACAGCTTAGGGCAGACAACAAGGATACTGTGGTTGGATTATTAAAATATGGTCAACACATCACTTTCAACTAAGGCTGGATGTGCTATAGGCCAATGAAATTCACATTTTCACAAGCCAGGTCTATGTAAACACTTCTTTGGTTGTTATCAGGAAAAGATCTTATTTTGTGGTAATATGGCCACCTAAAGTCAATATTTTACTACATTGCAAAGGAAGTTTTTAACTGGAAAGAATAAAGCATTGTTTATTGTACTCCATTGCCCTTTTATTTATGGCATTGTGGTGGTGCAACCCCCCGCCCTCAGGCTGCACTGTGATCTCAGAGAGGGGTGTCAAACTCTTCAGTGGAGAGGTCTGAATTATGTACTCAGGGCTCGGGTATCAATGCAGGGCATTTCGCTTCCCCTGCTTCACACACGGCTTCCACCGCACCGCCAGCCAAGCACAACAGGATCTTTATCGAGCAGCAGCTCTTTTAGAGGGAGAATGTGCCACAGCAGCACACCACAAGCATTTCATCTCCATCCCCTGTTCCCTTGTGGTCCACCTGGCAGCAAATGACTTCCTCCCACACTGCACTGGCTTTTTTCTGCTGCAGGGAAGCAGAAAGCTGGAGTGCCCAGCAGAAGTGCAGATTTCCAGAGACCCAGACCTGCCAGCAGGCTTTTATCCCTGGCCATGACCTGGGATGGGGGACTCCTCTGGGAAGCAGAGAGAAGGTCATCCCAGATTCACCAGGGGCAGCAATCTGTGGGAAACAGAGGGGAGGGCACTGACTGCAAGGGGGAAGAGTTTAATGGTAAACCAACATCTTTATCTGCATGCACATGGCCTTCAGCACTGTTGTAAATAATACTCCTAATAAAGAGCCAATTAGACAAACAATCTCATTACTATCCAGCATGCAGTGTAGAAAGGACTAGCCTAGAGCATAACTGAGCAGAGGTGAAAACACAGCTCCACATTTCCTGTTACAATGTACACAGGCATAAGGAGACTTAAATAGATCTCTAAGAGGTAACAAGCACAGAGAGCTGAGAGAATGGTATGCAACCTTATAAAGAAGCCCCATGGTGTGGCACTTTACAGCAACACCCATTAACAAAACCCAGCCCAACGCACTGTGGTCACCGCACACACATCCTAAGCACGGGCTCCTGGATGCCCTACTGCAGCCTCCCCAGTGCCAGGCTCAGCCCTGGAGCAGGAGGAACTGCAGCATGGCCATGGCACGAGCGGAGACTCGGCACCAGGGCTGGAGGCAGGGCCACAGGCTGTCCACAGAGTCACGAATGAGGATGCAGGGAAGGTAGGGGGTGAGGGGGAACCTGGGCTTTGTGTCTGCCTGTGATTTCTTGAGAAAGGAGCCCAGGATTGGAGACGCTTTGTCAAACCTAGGGAAGCAACCCTGGCACAGTCACCATTAATGCTATGCATGGCTCATGCTAGTACAGAAATCCAGAGAAAATTGCTGCACAGGATCCAGTGACAATGCAGTTAGCTGTCAAACAAAACATATTTGTCTGACATCCATCCCTTAAACCCTAGGCTTCCATTTTTCCTTCACATAACCAAAAAAATACCATGCAGGCTAATTTTGGAATAGCTCTCATGTAAATCATCCCCTTGGGCTTGGGCCTCTCAAGCTGGGGTTCAGCCTGAGTGACTTTTTATAGCTGAGTTATAAACTTTTAAATGCCAGACTTAATCAGAGCTACTGAAATGGCCATTAGAATGGTTTAAGTGGCATAGCCCTGATATATGACAGCACAGAAAGTAGGCAGGTGGCTCATCTGCAGTGGGCAGTCCATCTGGAAGGGAGCAGGGTCTGGTGGCTAGAAACAAGCATGACTGAGACACGATCTCTAGAGTTTTGCTCTTGCCCTTGTGCTACTGCTGAGTGACTTCAAGCAAGCTCTCTTGGGATGCACTGCCCTGAGCAGACAGGTCTGAGATCAAAAGTTGAGAGGAAGAGGTGGCTCATTACGCCCTGGTTTCCCCAACATGCTAACAAGAACACGAATATCTATCTGCCTCCCCTTGGCAAACTGCAAGAATTGTCAGAGAATTGGCCTAGGGTTTGACATGGCATTGTGTACACTCAAAACACACAAATCAGCTTCCTTTTTGGCTGACTTAATCACCCACAAAATCTTACTGAATAATTATAATCACCGACACATCAGACACTGAAGAGCTCAGGCTTAAGGGGGACTAATGCTGCTTTTCTCCTTACCAGGAGGCTTTGTGAAGTTTTGAGTCCCCTAATTTTGCAAGTTCTGAGACACTCAGCAGGTTCCAGCTACGCATGGGAGAGCCTCCCTCACTCTGTAATATCATTGTGGTCTAAGCAGAACTGGACAGTCATCAGTGTGAAAGCAGATGCTTGCACACAGAAATTGATCTGAATGAAAACAGTACAGGAGCTTTTCAGGGTCTTCTTTCTAAATTTATTCAAGTATTAAACAAACAGAAACTACAGCATGCATCAGATACTTTCCTTTATTGTACAACAAAACTGTTTGTATTTGCAGCATTTCCAGCAACATCAGGCAGACTTGTCGATGTTATCCAGTTTTGCACAGTCACTAGAGTGTCGCATCATGAATTATTAAATCAGTGCTTCGTGGTAATACATAATTTCTTATCAATTATTCATGCTAATGTGCGTGTAGTTTACTTAATTGTGTTATTGACGATCAAAAGTAATTTCCTGAAAATCCTCAAGGACAGAAAATTTAATCAGCGTAACTACTTTTCAGATGCAATGCTGTTAAGTATTCTTAATTTGCTCAACAATTCACTTATTTATGTACCTTTCTGGAGGAAATACGAGTTTAATCAAACAATTAGATTGAAGAGTTAGTGTACAGAAGGGCTGAAGTTCAACTGAATGCAAGGTAATTATGTTGAAACAAAGTTGAGCCTGCCTCTTTGGACTGGAATTTTTTTTTAGTCTTTTTTTAGAAGGGAGAAAAAAAATTATGATTGGGAATATCACTAAGAAAACAGTGATTCTCTCTCCTCCAACCACTCCCCACAACAAAGCACACAGCGATCTCTTTTATTTTGGTGGAATAAAGGGGTTGTTGCTGTTGTTGAACTAAGCCATAACTTGTAGCCAGAAAAGCCACCTCCTCCCACAGTTCAGCAGAGCAACTCCTGAAGCTAGAGCACAAAAGCAGATCACAGACTACTGTATGTTGCCCTCCCTGCATTAGGACAGTTAAGGATCCCCAAAAGAAACACACTATGTGGCAGAAGTAAAGCAAAATTACTCCATTCGATGAATGTGGGCCCTTTTCTTTGTTCTCTGACCGAAGGACGGACCCAGCAATGCCCTTTCTGCTGGCTTGTGCCCAGAAGACACAAACTCCACTCTGGGGGTGCCTGGTACCCTTGGCTCCTCAACAATGATGGTGCCTGGTGCTGCCAAGCCACTCCACGAACACCAGGGCTCCCACCCCTTGAGTGGGTGCTGACATCAAACTGGGCCTCATGGAAAGGAAGCTGTGCACCAGGGGGTATGAAAGGGTCCTGTGAGCCCCAGAGAAGTCCCAGGTTCTGTGAAATTCATAGGCTGAGATCACTTATATGGAAGAGACAAATTTTTGCTGCCAGCCTTAATCAGGACTGCTTTTCCAAGCACATCCCCAAACTTGGATCCTGTGAACAGCTAAACAAAACCCTGTGTAAAAGCATATGCTCAGCACATTCCAGGAGGTCTGCAGCACAATGTGCAGGATCAGAGGTGACAGAAATCCTTCCACTAGACTCCATGTTACTTGATTAAAGTCTTGGAGAAGTGTTTTCAGCCTGTACTCCAGGGATACTTGTGGACCCACCTAAGCAGTCTGCAAATGGCACCTGAAAAATGCAAGTTCAAGTCACTAAGTTCAAATCCATATGTGCAGTTCCTATGGAAAAAAATGAGAGACACCCCAGATTAAAATGACTGCTCTTCAGATCTTAGTCTGCTTTGCTTTCAGGAGGTTTGGGTGAGAGATAAGACTATAATTACTACAGCATCAATATCTCCTTTGCACTGTTCCCAATCTATAATAATTAATATCTTTTCATATCTAGATTCATTACAACAAGCGTTCGGTAAATCGAATAGTCTGAATTTGGATGGCATAAAGGAATATCCTTCCAAGCTTTATTTCCTCTTTATTAAAAACAAAACATGGAAAAATGTATTTGCAGTCTACCAATGAAGGATTATTTTTTTCTTCCAGTCTCTTTTCCAGGACAGTGATGTCAAAATACCCCCAGCTTTGTGCAGATCTAGAGACAATTGCACTCTCCATTAAATACCAGCATTGCTGTTTGGAAGCTGTGAATGCCACTCTGAAGTCATGCATCTTTCATGTCTAAGCCAGAGAATGGCAAGAGTAATACACTAATGTTCACACAGAGGCTAGTGCAAGGATTTTAGTCACAAGTAAACTGATCTCAGCAATTTCCCAGTAATCTGCTCCGTGGGAAGTTTCACTTTCAGAGAAAAGAAGACAGAAGGAAAAGTTTCGCTCTATTTTCTGTTTCTCTTACACCTGGATTGCCTGGGATAGGTTTGGTTGAAGTCAAATGCCTTCAGAAAACAGCAGGCCAAATTGGGATATACCTGGATATTCCTTCCCCTCTGTTGTGAGCAGTGGAGTAACTGGTGCCTGGGTGCATCTCTTGCCCCAGAACTCACAGCTGGAGGTGATGTGCTGCTTCCAGCCATCCATTTCAGATAGGATGGAAAGTCGAGATGTGCCAGGATCCTGGGCCTTTCAGTGTCCCTGGGATGTATGGGTGGGGGGGAGAATAAAAACAGTTTCACGAATGTTTCCAAACACAGATAGTGCCGATAAATGAAGGAAATGAACCTACAGCGACACAAGAAAAGCAAGGGTGCGTGAAAGGCAGCCAAAGAGGCCACTCAGCTGTGCCGGGTCCCTGGTGGCCCCATGACATCCCACTGGGCACAGCCACACTGCAGTTCACCCCATGGCAGAGTGCTGGCGGTGGAGCACTGCCCTGAGCCGAGGCACCAGCACCACTCCGGTCTCATACACTCTTCTCCCCTTCCATGTGCTCCTTGGCTGGAGAGGGCTGCTTGTCCTGGCTGCCCTCAGGGCCGGGTTTGGCAGGAGGAGTGGGGCTGCTGCTGGCGGCGGGCAGGAGGTTGGCAGACTGGAGCACAGCCTCCGAGTGCTCGCGCGCCTTCATGCGCAGCGCGGCCACGCTGGCGGTGCGGTTGCTTTGGCAGCCGTAGGTGGGCAGGAAGGAGAGGCCCATGGGGTCTGGAACGCAGCACGAGCACAGCGGGCTCCCTGGGGAGGAAGGAGAGAAGGCACCATCACTGCTGGGGAAGATCATGGAGCCTGTCTGACTGTTCCCTCCATGGTCAGTCTGAAGACAACAGAGATAGGGTTGACCTTTAGCTGGTACATTGACCTTTAGTGAGTACACGGGTGTTCTCTGAGTCAGGGCTAGAACACCCATATCCTGTTCTGCTGATCCTTCTGTAAGAAGGATCTTACGCTGTGAGTCATCCAGGGTGACAAACAGAGTGCGAGAGGGAAGTAGAGACAGAAGTGAGCAGTGAAGTTCAGATCACACATGAGATTTCCTCATAAGCAAGGCTCAGCTCATTCCCTCCTCTCATATCAAGCTGCTGTTCTGTGGCTGCCACCAGCCCCATGCTGAAGGTGCCCCCTGCCTTCTGCCTGCACACTGAGCTTGATCGATGTGAGCAGCAGCATTTGGTGGGTGAGCGTAGGGGTTCTTTGCCTGAAAGACTACAGCAGAGAGAAAGGTGAAAATATTCCAGTTGTTAACCTTCTCCTATCTCACTGTAAAATTAGATACTTTTCCTTGGCCGGGCCCTTGCCAGCTACTGCCACCATGTCTACCTGCAAGAGTCTGTTCTACCTTTACCCATTCAATGTCTGTGCTGCTTAAGGGTGACACCTCAAAGAGAACAGCCTCCAGAAGTGAGCCAAATTTTGCTGTGATATATCTTAAGAATATATCTGAATTTGCTGCTGTGATATATCTTAAGAATCTCATCAGGAGAGATGGGCTAGAGCATCTGTACCGTTATTTGAGACCCATGGCTGTTCCAAGGAGGCAAGAAAACACTGGAGAGCGGAGGAAGTGGTTCCTCTGTCTTTAAGCTGAAAAGATTCCCGGCAACCCCTTGACAGAGGCAGTCCTCACTCCACCAGCTGCCTTCCTGAGCTGGAACACAGCAGCTCTTCCTCTGGCTTCCCTTTGATAATGCTGGGGCTTGTGCCAGTTCCCAAACAAGCACACCTGGGAGTGTAGGCTGATCACGGGGCAGGACATGCAGTCCATCCAAAAAGCCACACTGGTACCCAGCTTAGATGCATCTATTGAATGTTGGAAAATGAGTCAGAGGAGTAGGATGGGGAAGCAGGGTGGACGGCTGAGCTACTTCTTGAATTTACTCTCTGGTTAAAAAACCAGACATCATTAGTCACCATTTTTCCAGGGGTCTTAGAGGCCACACAAAGTCCACATCCTCATGTACACCCCTGGCAAAAGCCTGTCTTTGCTGATATGCTACCTTTCAACAAGAAACAGCCCAGCCACACACATCCTGACACAATGCAGTATCTTCCCCTGATCTTTCCAAGCCAAGGACTTGCTTTAATTTCTGCAGTTAATATTTGAGTTAAATGGCTCATGACTAAGTGATGGAACTAATAACCTGCAGAGTTTTACACTTCTGTTCTTGGTAGCAACGGGTCAGCACCCATCTGCTAGGAATGAAGGCAGCCAGTTGTTTGTTTTTAGGATGTTGGCAAGACTTCTCCACAGAAATTGTCAGAGATTTGCGGTTGCAGGTAGCATTCAGGGAAAAGTACTCTCTGTATTTCAAAAAACAGCATCTATAAAGGACAAGTTATTAATATAAATGGAAAGAACACTTTTCTCTTGTTATACTTCACTGATAAAGCATATGATCAGCAGACCAACATTTCTGTGGGTCCAGGCATTCAAGCACAAGCAAGTTTCAGCACTTGACTAAAATCCTCTGCTTCTTTTCCTTTTAGCTCTAGGAATCTCAGTCTTGAATTCTGTGGCTGTTTTGAGCAGGTCAGGAGGAGGGTTTAAAATAAAATCCACTCAGAACACAACCTACAGTTTTTGCTACCACCAGCCATGCTCATAAACTAATTTTCTGCCCTGTTGAATCACAGCCACTTCAGGGGTTCTGGCCAGCTACTGTTTTAACAAGAGGGAGGAGAGGCCCTTCAGAGTCCCTGCAGTTTGCAGCAGATCTTTTTCACCAAGTCCCACCATCTTCAGATTCTGCTCAGAGATGGGGGAGCTGGGAGGCCTGCGGGTGCATCAGCAGCCTTTGCACTGCTGCTTTCTAACACAAACTGAACGAGGCTTTCAAACATGGCTGTTCAGCTCCCAGGCTGAGGGGAGGGCTGGCCCGCAGTGCCTAATGCAGGACTGGGCACAGACATTGCTTGGTGGGAGGTGGGGAGAAGTGGAAAGCAGTCTTCCCCTTTTCAAAAAAGCAGGAATCAGCTCCATCCCCTAAGAATAATTTTCATTCTGTTGTTAGAGGGATAAAATATTTATCAGTATTCAGTACCAGCCTAAGCTCTTTCCTTAATAATTAGCCCTGATATTACCTAGTGGCTCTGCAACCTGAGGGTGCAGTTACCTGTGGTGGAAACTAAGCTATCTCTAGCAATAATTCACCCATAAACTACTCCTTTCATTTTCACTGAGGTTAAAACACTTGCAAACAGCTCACACATGAAAAAAAGTAAAGTAAAAAGCATCATTTGCTGCAGGTTCCAGCTAGAACAGAGGAGAATAGGATTTCTGTTCCTTTTTAATGTATGTTGTAAAGAAGGTTGACTCTACCTTACAGTCATCTGAATCTGCAGATAGTAAGTCCAGTGAAATGTATCGGACTTTGCCAGTACAAAGCCCAGACCAACAATGGGACACTCAGGAGTCCAAGGTCTCCACCTGCCCATCAGCCAGCCCACAATCTCCAGAAAAGTAATGCTGACCAAGAAAGAGGCATCCATATATAGCAGGCAGCAGTGGTTTTTAACATCTTATTGCAGCAGCCCTGAGTCCTCAGTGGGGAAGGAAGGAATTGTTGTTCCTACTTATTTCAAATCTTCAGAGGACTTCAGGCATCCAGCTCCCATCAAAATCAGTCAGGGTTAAGCCATTAGCCCTAGATCTTGATCCAGCTCCCACCAACTACTATGACAATCTGAGATTAGTTTAACGAGATTTGTATCAAATTGCTGCAATATGGACAGGGTACTGTTTGCTTTCTTTCAGGAACTTACTGCCTCCTATACACAAAATTAAAATACACAATTAGATTTCCATTAACTTACAGCAAATTCTGCTGAATTGATCTGAATCTCCTCCTATTCCTATATGAGATCATACTTTAAATGCCCAGCCTGAACATAAATACTTAATGTAATAAATACAATCTGAAATATTTGATCCACTTGGCAGTTTAATTGATCTACTAGAGAGACTGACAGGAAAAATTAAATTAGTTTTGTCTTGTCTCTGCCAACATCACATTTAAATTGTAACAATATTTGATCTATAATTTTGGTTGTGGACCTTTTTGTGCAGTTCCATGGTTCAGTTTCAGGTGGGAAGAGAGGGGTAGGAGTGGGGCACATATTGATACATAAATATCAATATAAATTTTTAAATATGTATTTTGTGTTTCAAGTCAAGAGCTTAAAGGATTTAATAGGTAGTCTTTCCAAAAGACAAGCTCCACATTCCTTTCCTCTTTTATTATTTGTGCATATCAGCATTTGATTTGGACAGCTGAATGGTAACCTGACATGGAGGGAAGGAGAGAAAAAATCCTATTTAAAATCCTCATATATCAACCCACGCTGTTTAGTTTTCAGGGAAAATATCATGTTTGATTTAATTATTGTTATCTTCTCATAGTAGTCACATTGGTTTTCTTGAGCTCTAAATTCTCATAAATTCTGAATCCATTTCATAAGGATTGGAAGTTCATCAACAACCTCAAGTTCATAGTGTTGATTACCAGTTGGAGCTGATTCAAAAGGAGCTCCCTCTTGCACTTCATACACAACACCAGCATTCTGTCTTTTAAAGCCTAAGTCAAAAGCAGGAAACACAAAAGTGGTTTTATCTAAATCTTCTTGAGCTCTGAATCAGGAAGTTCAGAACAAGAAAGGTGTGAGCTTAATGCCTGAAATGGAGAAGCATCAGATGGTCCCAGTTTAATTTAGGGTAGCCTCAAGGCTGCTGAAGTTGTACTAGACGGTTTCTCCTTCTAGTGAGAAGCTGGTAAGTGTGGAAGGTACCCTGTGCTGCCCAGAGGCTGGAAGAGCACTTCAGAGGTGACAGCAGAGTCCAAATGTTATAACTTCGTATCTCCTTTGCTTGTGACCCCTATATGCCCAGTGGAAACAACAAAGAGCTGATGATCTGGCTCAGCTGCTCTATCAGCAGCCTTTTTATCTACATAACTTGACACTGGAACTGGAGGATTTCATCCTCCTTTATTTGTGCCATTAGTACTCATTAAAAAAAAAAAAAAAAATCAGAAGCCAGGACTTGCCTGTTAGGGCAGGAAGGCTGGCAGCAAACACACAAAAAAGCTGGGAGAACAGAAGCAGTCCTTTGAATACTGTCAGCTCGGCAACCTCATCAACAGGAACCCCTGCCCAGTTGAGGTCCACTAACCTAATCAACATCTGTCCTGGAGGAACAGGACAGCACCCATTTCCTACCCATGGCTCTTAGGGTTCCAAGTACCTGCGTATTTCCTAGTATTTGTGAAAAAGACCAAAAATCTCTTCCTGTGAGGGGCAGTGCTAGAGCTGGGGACCTATGATATGGGAATCAAAATAACTTACTCAAGGTGTGTGCATCTGCAGCAAACTAAAGAAAAGTTTTAGATTCTCTGAAGTCAGAGTGGCAGATAAACTAGGAAAAATGCCAAACAAACCCACTTAATATATGGGCTATGTTACATGAGGAAAGTCAGTAAGACCATAATCAAGAGTGACACTGAAAATAAAGGACCCCAAGAGTTTTATTCCCGTTCCCCAGTCTTACAGTAAACAGTGGTGCTTCAAGTCAGTAAACACCAGTTCAAGGGTGAGTGTAGTGGTTTGGTCCTTGAACACTTCTTTTGTAGTGTTGGCAATGGGAATTGCGCAATGGAACTGGGCAAATTCCCTTCATCTTTCCATAATAGAAATTGAACTGTAATGGATGGGCAGTTCTAGTTATGTTTTAGATTTTTTTTTTCCTGGATACTGCAATTAAGCCTCCCTCATATGAACAGCAGCCACAGCAGCAACAAACCATAAAAGAGCCTAATCAATGGTGGCCTGCAATACCCATTTGGATGTGCGTAATGCAACCGTACTTCTCCATCAGTGCTGTGGAGGTGCCATGAAAACCAACTGAGCTATAACTTGCACAGAGCAGAGCTGTGGGTGAATTATGAAAGTAATTCCCTGGCAAGTGTAATTATTTCTCTCCTCATACACTTCACTCATCATGGGGTCTGGGGAAATTTCAGCGGAACGTAACAGACACACTCTTGGCCTCAGCCACCAGAATGGTAGAACACATCCGCTGAAAAACGGAGATTCTTGTTTACACCCATTAATAACATCTTCTGCATTAATGAATTGCATTCATGCTGTCATCCATTAAGGAGGTACTTTGAGGTCTCTCTCTGCACAGAACACTAGCTTCTCCTGATGACTCTATAGTTACACAGCCCATAAATAAAACAAGTATTTTCCCTTCATCTTTGAGGTCTGCAATTAAATCTACTAAATGGACTGCAGATGCCTGGCTTACAGTAAGTGTTTCATCTTGGAAGATCATGGAACTGTCGAAGTCACCACAATGAAGTAGCATAGTTGTCAATTCAGGACAATTTCAGAGTAATGAACATCAGAAATTTCATCTCAGTGAGTCAACCTTCTTCCTGAGTATGGCCAGTGGTGAAGCACTAAACCCCTGAAGTAGGAAACACTGTATATCCCAGAAATTATGAACCTGTGCTAATTTTTCAAATGAAGAATTGTATTTCCTGACCAAATAGTACATAGGGAGATGATACAGTAGGTAACAGATGCTTGCTACTAATTACAGCCTCCATGAGCTAAACTTCAGAGAGACAGGAGACAAGAAAAGGTCTGTTGTATTACTGAATAGAGAACATTTGATAGAAACAGAGAAAAACTGTCCAGTGATAATATACTCTTCTCTGGAGAAGTCTATATTCTGCATAACAGTTTTGTTTGCATTGTATATCCAGCCCATTTTCTTAACAGAACATCCTGTGGTGCCAATATCCTCGCTCTGATGGGAAAAAATCTCGGTTTCAGAGACAGCAGAGTTCAAGGGGCATAGTGATTAGGGAAAACAGCTTTCTTCTCATTCATCAGAGCAGACCTGGTCTCATGCTCTAACAATATCCCCATATCCTAGAAATGGCACATGTGGGGTCCAGAGCCACAAGAGGAAAGCCTACAGTGCACTTCACAGTCTTTCCAAAAGCAAAGTTGCAGGCTTAGTCTCTGCCCCAGACGAGGCTGTCTTGAGATTTCCTGTCTCTTCTAGACCAACTTCACCCTCAACTATTATATCCTTATACTACAAATTAGATCCAAGAACTTTGTGCCCTAAGCACTTTACGTAGCTTTGGAAACCTGGGTCTGGGGCCAAGCAAAGTCAGAGAAAGAGAAAGAGAAAGAGAAAGAGAAAGAGAAAGAGAAAATCTTATTAAAGATGGAGAACTCTCAGATGACAGAATGAAAATGGTCCCTGAGAGCACAAAATAATTATTAATTAGTTACATCACCATCATCACTTGTTATTCACTGTATTGATATTAATGGTCTCCTTCTAAAGCATCATTCAAATATTACTCACTGACACCAGCAAAGTGTTGGCTCACAAGTTCAACAAAGCACATCTTGTCTCTTCAAAAGAATAAGAAAACAACCTGCAGTTCCTAGTAGAACCTGATGTGCTGAGAGTGCTCATTTGTTTGCAAGCAGCCCTTACAGCTGTACTAAAGAATGTGATTCCCTTTACTGGCCAGGATTATTCTCCCAGTGGTGGGAATACATATCTATTTACAAGATCCACATAGAGGAGCTGCATTTAGTTTGACACTTGCATAGAAGAAAGCAGGGTCATGCATCCTTTCATAGTGAAATAGTGCTTTGATTCTGAAGCAAGTATTTTGCTTTCAAAAGCACAAAGAATTCCTGGTAGTTTCAAAGCATGGCTGGCATGAGACAGATACTGGGAAGACCTCTCAATCATTTCACTCTTCAATAAAACTTGCAAAATTTTGGAAAACCTTTCTACTTGCTGGATTTTCCCTTATCCAAGCAATCCAAAAAACAAACAGCTCATAACTTTATGCCCTGTGCTGAATTGTATGGGATTTATATGACATAAATTCCTACACCACCAGATTCACTATGGCAGGGTTCTGGCATCATTTCTGCAGCAAAATGCAACTAGATTTTCAAGGGAAAAGCTTAGGTCCCTTAATTAAGACATATAAGGACACATACAATGCCCCATGTGCACACAGCTTCTGTCTCAAAAGGAAGAAGGGAGAGTCAAATAAACTGAACTGAGCATATGACAAAGACAGTCATATTAAGGTTTTGTGAACACTGTGTCCCTCCCTGCCCTTCCCTTCCTTCCCACAACCATTATCTTTTCCTCCAGACTGGCACGAGCTTGGTTATGCTTTCAAATACACTGGTTTAAATGAACAATCATTCACCTGGAGTTCCCATACAAAAGAAAAATAAACTGTGCATTAGGCCCGTGATACCTTTGGTCCACTCAGAAGCTCTAGAGATTTTTCTGGTCACCAGTTAATAGGACCAAAGCTCAGTGACTGCTGTGTACAGCCCTACTCCTGCACAAGTGAATTACTCTTGGAGAAATGGGGAAAGAGGAATTTGTGGAGATGAGCCAACGAAGGAGGAGACAATACTCCATATATCAATATCACAAGAAAGATGTTACAATTATTCTCTGCTTGTACCTATCAAATGTGGTCCCTCATATAACCATAATTTCTTTCCTCTTAACCCCACAGCCAAAATTTGACATTACTAAGCCCTAGCAGCAGAGCTAGCAGCAAAAGGAAAAAGAGCTCTCCTCAAACTCCCCAGTTCCTTGCAAGGATAACAATACACTGACAGGCACAGGCAGCTCCACAAAGCTCCTGGTAGGCAGATACGCAGATGTGCAAACCTGTAACTGGATTTCATAAAATCAAAATACACTACTTTATCCCAGTCCCCTTGCATGTATCTGGAGATTTCTAGTGCCAGGCAGAAAATAGAAAACAGACTTTTCAGAAATGAACTGCATGTATAACTGACAACATTCACCAAGACAATGTGCAGGCATCTGAAAACTGACCATCCCTATACAAATTATAAAAAAACCCCTCTATTTACAATTGGGACCATTTTTTCAGGGACACTGTCTCCTAGTCTGGGCAACTGACTATTTCATATCTACAGAAGATTCAGGAATAGAACTTTTTCTGCCCCTAGGTTGTAAAATTTCAATCAAGCAAAAAAAAGAGCAAATTATTAGTTTCTCAATTTAGTGGCTAAGATGTAAAATCAAAGAAAAGAGTATCAGGAACTCTTCCAAATAAATAAAACTAAAAGCAAGCAAACAAAACCAACAACAAGAAAACCCAACCCCAAACAAAAAAAGAAAACTAACCAACTAAAAATACCAACCCCTCATGACAAATTTTAAATCTTTTTTATTTCATTTTGCTTGGCTTTATTTATTTGGGTAATTTTTTCTTTAAATTTAGCTGCATTTAAACATGAAACAGGTGAGAACAACATATTGATGCATTTAATTCTGAAAATCCTTGAATGTAAATTTTAAGGGCAAAAACCCCCTTACTCCATCTAAATTATTCACTGAACACAACCCTATTTCCACACTTTTCAACCTGTCTGGGACTACATTTATCGATGAACAATTTTTTTTTGCCTGAAGAATTTCAGCTGTATCTACTCCAGAGAGGCTGTTCCTGCTTAATGGAAGAAGTCAAAATTCTCAGCCCCAAGACTTTACAGGACAGAGATCAAGAGGACTCAGGCACTCTGAACAGCGGGCACCCACTTACAGGTGACAGTAAGCCTTTAAGTTTTAGGGTTCAGGTCACACCTGTGTGTCCTTTCTGGATTCAGAATTCCAGGTCCCACACCTACCAAAAGAGCAGTAACTGTGTGGTCTGTCTGGCTTCAGCTTTTTTTGAAAGACAGGAGAGAAGGGGGTGCAGGGAGCAGGACACTGGACTTAATGCAGAACTCAGGAGAGTTCCAAACATTTGCTTCAGGAATATACTTTGGCAGTGCTGATTTAACTGGGAATACAAGGAGCATGAGGTATGCCAGAGAATACAATGGGATGTATTAGAGGACGTTTTTCTTCATAGTGGTGGGTCTTTAACTGAGAAACTTCCCTCACAAGTTATTGCAGCACATCGGGACACAGAGTAAATGTATGTGCCTCTTTGTGCTTGGCACTGCTATGAGGCTTTGCATCCTATAAATCTATAAATTGAATTCATCCTGCTTACACCCTTAGTCTTATAAATTGTTAGACTAAGAACAGCTAATGGATCAGTAGGTGATTTATTTTTAAAAGATGCATACTGCTGCTTTTTGGAAACTGAAAGTATACAGACACGGGGTGTACCCTTCCTGAAGCCTGGGTCCCAGGCAATGAGGAATTTGCATCCTCCCCTGTCCCCAGGAACATGCTTTATTCAAGTTCTCAAAGGGGACCAACTGTCCAAGAAGAGAAAGGTTTGGATTGTACAGATGCACTGCAAAGGAAACCACATGCAAAGAGCGGATGAGGCATCAGTAATGGTGCCAGGTACTACATAATGCAAAAGGATGATATAACTAATTTATTAGAATAAATTTAACTCTTAAAAAAAGCATATGCAACAAAAACTCTAAAGGAGCAAACCCTACCTGTCTTACTCCTTGAGAGAAACCCTGACCTACCAAAAAGTAACTGTCTGAATAAAATGAAGGGGTTTTGCCACAAATGATGCTATGAGACACAGCAAGAGATTCACTTCAGTACATGCAGCATTGATCAGTGCAAATACTGCCAATCTAAACAGAAAGATGGATCCAGCATTTCCCAAAGGTTTCCCCACAGTGGGCAGTGGGACCATGACACTTAGCTTGAAAGGGATGCTCTTGGAGCTTGTCCCTGAAGTTAAGTAAAGTAATCTACCTTTTAGAGAGGCGACATGGGATAAAGCTTGTGCGTAGGTGGCTGTGTTGAGAAGAGTCCCCGGCAGGCAGGAAGGGAAGAAAGGTCCCGTAGGGCCCACTGCTCGGCTCAGGCTGATGGAGAAAAGAAAACAACTTCCTTGTAAAACCAGAACCAGCTGATTCCATTCGTGCATGCACACAAACACATGGGTGTCTCAGTGTCCAACTAGATGTGACCAAGGCTGGACAACATCAGCCTCCCACAGCCACCAGCTTCTCAGCATCTCCACAGGCAACAGTGAGTTGCTCAAGAAACACCTCATCTTCGAAAGATGATACCTGTAGGTCAAGGCATAGCAGCACATCTGTATGCACGTACACATATATGAGGCATTCTTGCCCCACAGACAGGCAGCTGATATCCTGTATTACTCTTACCTCTGCTGGATCTCCAGACCCTCTTTTTTATTCCTGGTTTGATCTGCTGGAGAAGGGGAATTTAAATTCCTCGCAGGAGGTGCCACCTCAGCCATGGTTTCCTTAGAGCCCTCTTGGTCAGAAGCACCCCTCT
Source organism: Aphelocoma coerulescens (assembly GCF_041296385.1). Taxonomy (NCBI): domain Eukaryota; kingdom Metazoa; phylum Chordata; class Aves; order Passeriformes; family Corvidae; genus Aphelocoma; species Aphelocoma coerulescens. Next base: position 19,203,206 of record NC_091020.1, read on the forward strand.
CTGTTTTTCTCCATTTAGCTCTTCGATTTTGAAACCACACCTGGAGCAGGAGAGCAATCCTGGGTGAAAACTGTGTTTAGCCAAATGTGAAGCAAGGAGGTTGTAAATTGTTAGGCCAGTGAAATCTGACATTTAGAAGCTTGTCTAAATCTTCCTCTTACTTTGTATCCCTGTTGTTATTCTAGTTGACTCTTAGGATTACATTCATATCTGTAATATTGCTGGGTCTCGAAAACAAGCCAGAAATGTCTAAAGACATTCAAAAGGCGTGTTACAACAAAAACTTTAAAAAGCAGTATTTTGATACTACTGTGCCAGTTAGCAAAGCATTTAATTGTGTGCAAGCCTTTACAGACACATTTAATTCTCACTGATTTCTAAGCTTTAACACATCTAAAAGCCTTTTTATAGGGGTGGTGTTAAATACCTACCTAAGCACTCTGACGAAATATAAGTCTTTAAATCAGCTGCTGCTAGAATCAGAGAGGTCAGAAATGAAAAGGTGTCTATCTGGCCATCTTATCCAGCCTATTTTCTGGAGAGGGCTGCCCGACTGTTCTTCCTTTCATGTTCAGTATGCATTCAGAGGACTCAAAAGTTGATAGACATTAATTTTGGAAGATCATTCTGCAGTTTAATAATGTGCTCGTACAACTGCCCCACCTCCGGCCACACTATGACTTCAGAATAGAACACCAGTTTCCAAGCTTTATTTTTTTCTCCATATGCAAAACAAATATTCATACTCTTGATTTTATCACCTGGCTATTAGTCTAAAAACTTTTTTTTCCATTTACCTTGGAGCTGATATGCTGAAAGCACCATATTTGAGGTGGAAAATGCCAAGCCTCTTTTGAGGTCAGGAAATTCACATTTTAATACATGAATTCAAGTATAGGCGAGATTGTTATTATTATTCTTCGCCTTCTCCAATTCCATTTTAGTTAGCTGCCTTTTAATTGCATGTATCAGCAAACATTGAATAATGATTTTATCTATATTCTAAATTTAGAGCAGTTAAATGCAAAGCAAAATGCAGACACTTTCTTGTGTCTTAATTGAATGAAGGTCACAGCTATAACAATATTTAATTGAGCTATTTTTCATTATCATATTTTAATGACTTTGCACTGACAGTTCGCCTGCTTCTGAGGAAAGAGCATGATGAAGTCGTTTATTTCCCTATTTAGTTATTGTTTGACAACATCATCTTCGATTAAGACTCTGCTTTATAGCACATTAATCATATTTGAATGAGCAAGGGGTATAAATGTAAACATATCTCCCATCCTCTGTGTTTCCCCATGTCCCTGCATGAAAGCAGGCTAAACAAATGCTTGCATCTATTGTCTGTTTGCATAATAGCCAACAACAAGGCTAAACACCAGTCCTCAGCAATCTAATTGTCACCACCCCTATCTCACCCTTGCACCTTTCAGGAAGAAGTTATGATCTTCCACTTCTGAATGCTCAATAATTGTCCCATTTATCTCAATTTGCAGTTCAGTCTTTAGGCACCAATAGCCAAAATGGCATTTTTTATTATTTTTTTAAGCCAGTACCTACAATGCAGTGGTAAAAGGAGATTTTCATTTCCAAATAATAATCAGTTTAATTTGCCCGCATATGACCAATGATTCATGTTCAGATTTAATAATCAGGATCACATAATCTGATTATAGGAGAAATAATTTGTTTACAATCCCCAATTTACTGTGGTGAATTCCATTATCTCTCTTCAGCCATTGGGTTTTAAGAGATACTAACATGACCCTAGGGAACAAAAGGCAAGCTATTATATTTCCTACAATTAGATCTTTGCATAGTCTTAACCCCAAGCACCTAAATAAAAAAAAATAGAAGAACAGCGTGCAGAAAACCCCCATAAATAAAAATGAATGCATAATTGTGTTCAAAACATGGTTTGCAACTCTGTGGTGGATGCCTGAAGAATTACAGGGATCTATCTCTGACAACTGCAGGACTGCTGCTCTTAGCAGAGCTTGTAGACGTACACATGGACTGGATATGGAAAAACAAACATATGGAAAAAAGGGAAAAAAAAGGAAAAAGGTGAGGAGAAGGAAGAAAGGAAGGGGTGGAAAAGTGTGGCTGTGGAAAGAGTAATCATGGCCAATGGTATTTACTGGATCATATTAAAGGTGTGGGAATTGCTCTGCAGGCTCTTTAGCTGCCTAAATTAAGTGTTTAGAAAGAAGGCGAAAGGGAGAAAAGTTGAAGAGGTGAAGAAGCTTTCTTCCTGGCAGCTGGGCTCCCTGCAGTTGACTAACCCCAGTGCTTGACAGTGGTCATAGCTGCTTTGGAGAATCACGTCTCAGCTCTTTTCTCTGCACCACGCCCCCCCCTCCAAAAGCAAGGAAATGGATGTGCATTGATGTAATTTAGTACCTTGGAGACGCGGACAAATTAGTGTAGAACATTATCACTAGTTAATTATGAATGACCGATTAATCAACCTAATCTAATATTCCACATTATGTTGATGTTATTAAAGTGCATCATGAAAATGACAGATCGTCTTCATTTGCGTTCTTTGGCCAAATGTGCACTCTGCAGTCATGATGTCAAATAAAAAAAATAATAAAAAAAAAGTTTGCCAGTTTGAACATCCGAGTTAAGTAATTCCCCAGGATGTTTACCTGCACCCTGGCCTCCGTGAGGTTGATTTTCAGAGCCAGCTCCTCCCGGGTGAACACATCGGGGTAGTGGGTTTGAGCAAAAACGGCTTCCAAGGCCTCGAGCTGAGGGAGGGAAGGAGAGCAGAGATCCTTGAGGGTTCCTTGAGGGTTCCTTGAGGGATCCGGCCGCCCCACGGGGGTGTCTGCCAGGCATGGATGAGGAAAGCGGGGCCACCGGGGCAGCAGGCAGGCAGGAAGGGGCTGGCATGGCATGGGGCATGCGGGAAGCAGGTCGGGAGCTGGCAGGGAACAGGCATGGGGGAGGCAGGGAGCAAGTATGGTGAAGGCAAGCAGGGGCCAGTGGGTGCAGAGGCCAGGGGCAGAGAGAAGAGGGCTCCTACCTGCTGCAAGGTGAAGGTGGTGCGGTTGCGGCGCTGCTTCCTTCGCAGGAACCCGTCGTCGAAGTCGCCGGCGGAGTGACCTCCGAAGGGGGCCGCGCCTATGGGCCGAGAGCCGCGTTAGGGGCAAAAGGCCGGGGCAGGAGCCGCTCGGGCGGGCAGTGCTGCCCCATGTCCCCGGGGCCTGCTGCGGGCACCGTGGGATTCTACCGCCCGGAGCTCACCCTGGCCCGGGAAAGAGCATTTTTCGAGCTATTTGTGCTTTAAAAGGACTAAGAGACGAAGCTCTGACATACGCGTGTGCACGGCAGCCTCGCACAGACCCTGCCCGGCAGCCGAGGGAGCCCGCGGAAGCCGCCGCCCGGACGAGGAGGCAGCGGGGCCGCAGTCAGGTTCCGCCCCACGCATCCCCGAGAGCGGCCGAAGCGGCCCCGTCTGCTCGCCCTGGCTCCTGGAGGAGAACGCGGGCACGGGGCTCGGTTCAGCCCAGCACCGGGGGCTCGGCCGCGGCGGAACAGCAGCGCGGCTGGACGAGGCCGCCCTGCCCTTCCTCGAGGGGCCGACTGGGGCATCGGGGGTTTGTCCCCAGGCGGAGGTCGGGAGAGGGCAGATGGGCCACCGCGATGTGAACCACGTTCCATGGAGCAGACCCCGGCCTTCGTGGCTCCCCCAGTCACACATCATCCGTGCCCGTGTTGCAATGTGTCACTCCCTTTCTGTTCGCTGACAAAACAGGCTAAAAAAACCACAAACAAAACAAAACAGACCAAAAAAACAGTCAAAACTTAAACCAAAGACGAAAAAAACCCCAAACCCAAACCAAAAAAAGAAAACAACAACAACAAAAACCCCAAACCAAAACCCACAAACGAACCAACAAAAACCAAATCAAAATAAACCCTCACGGAACAGAAAAGTACCCGAGCCCCCAGAAGCGTTGCTGAGTGTCCCCGTGACCCCACTCGCAGACCTGCCCGTGGAGTGCTCTGGGGTGCGTGGGCTGGAGGTCGCCGTTCGTCTTGCAGCATCATTTGGAAGATAAACACGGCCCCCAGCCCTCTCCTCGCACAGACCTCACTCGATGTAGGCCTGGCAGAGGCTCATCAGAGAATAAAATACTGTCCCGGTGACTCCCCGAGGCCGGTCTCCTCCCTGTGGCACAGGGCCTCCCCGGCTGCCCAAACGCTGGCCGAGGAGAGTTCTTCTGTTTCCACTTCTTTGGTTTGGTGATGGGTGGGGGGATTTGGACGAAGGTGTATTATTTTTTTTTTTCCGCTTGTGATGCCCTACGCTGTTTTTACCCTTCGGCAGGACAGACCGCCCCTTCCCCCCGCCCCGCTGCTGCCCACGGCGGGAGAGCGAGGGCCCGGCCCCGGACACGGCCGGGAGAGGCGGCAGCCTGCGGGGCCGCTCCCCTCTCGGGCCGCCAAACACAGGCACCGGCCCCACGCTGCCGCCGGGAAAACAAACGCACAGCAAACAAAAAGCAAAAACAAGAGCACGTTTCCAAAGCTGTCTGCCAAAAACTAACAAACAAAGCCGCCTCAGGGCTCCGTGGCAGCGGCGGGAGGGACCCTCTTACTGTCCTGCCCAGTCGGGCTCCCCTGTCCCGCCCGGAGAAAACTTTGGGAAGCGAATTTTCCCAGCCGGAAGGCACAGACAGGCTTGGGTCCGCTGGGCCTGGGAAGCCGTGCTTAAAGAGGGGCTGACCGTTCCCCGAAGTAGGATGAAACCGCTGGACCACTTCTTCCTGCCAGCGCTGCCGCAGGGAAAGACCCTTTCTCAGTGGGGGATGCCTGTGCAAGGAGCGGGATGGCCGGGCGAGGGGATTTTACGGGGCCAGGTCGCTTTTCCCCGCCGTGCGGCCACGGGAGGCGCGGGCACGGCGGGACAGCCCGCCGGGGGCTGGTGTTGCGCACCCGCGGCTCCGGGGATGCTCCGCGCACTACGAGCGGGGGCAGAGGGCCCTGGGCATCTACGGGGGTGACACGGGGAAACCCTGAAGGCTGCCAATTTTTTAAAAAGGAAAATAATAATAATAGCAATAGCAATAGCAATAGTAATAGTAGTAGTAGTAGTAGTAGTAGTAGTAATAATAATAATAATAATAATAATAATAATAATAATAATAATAATAATGTCTCTGACCAATAACACAAAGAAAAACATCCTCCCAAATATTTATTTTCCGCTTTTTAATTTTTTTTTTCTGCCGAACCTCATTTTTCCCCATCCTCCCACAGAATGTTTGCAAAATAGCATTAAAGATTTATGCGGTCCCTTCGGCTAGAGGGAGGAGGCGTGACCACGTCCTGAAAGTGTCCCGATTACAGCCATGACACCAACATCTGTGCTGGGAGGGGAGAAAAGCATCTCTCTCGTAGCCTGAGGCTCAACTGCGGGATCGCTATCCACAGAGGGGAGGCAGGTGGCAAAATGACGGGGCTGGGGGTGTAAAACCAAGCCCTTTCCAGCAGGAATCAAATTAAAAAAAAAAAAAAAGTCATGCAATCCTTCTTTCCTTCCTGTGACAAGAGGGGAAAGCTAGGAGAGGGGAGGGGGATAGGGTTGTATTTTCTTAAGGAAAAGGATGATATTTAGTTGTCTCTGTAAATTTGCATTTTATCCCAGCACGTATCTGCACGCGACAGTCGTGGCGCAAATCCGGTCACAGTTTGTCCCTCCGTCCCCAGCGCACCCCCCGCCACACAGACAGACACCTCGAAGTTCAGCTCTTGTACTTACACGTCTCTGTGCGACAACACTCACCCTCTAGCTGCGGGGGGCAGTGGAAGTAGAACATGGCCCTGCGGCTGGGTGGGCGCCCGCTGCTCGCAGCTGCGAGCCCGACGGCGACCGGGACCGGGGCCGGGGCCAGCCCGCGGGGTGCGGGGCTCCCGCGCACCCCCCGCACCGACGGACCGGCACCAGCTCCCCAGTCGGGCACCGCGACGCACCGCCGAGGTGCCTCCTGCAGACCTGAAGACAGAGAGGGGAAAGAACAGAATAGGTGAAGCGCCAGAAGAAAACACCTGGAGAAACTCATTGATAACCCTAAAGCCCATCCCAGAGGAAGCAGAGGAAGTAGCATCTAACCCTGTGCAATGAATTAAAAAAGCCAGAAAACTCCGTGGTAGGCGCACAGTAATCAGAATCAGCAAAACTTTGTTGTATTTTTTTTTCCTCCACGGAATAGCAGATTGTGTTTCTCTTGTTCTTCTATCTATCTAGCCATCCATCCATCTCCATCACTATCTATCTATCTATCTATCTATCTATCTATCTATCTAATTGTCTCAAATATTCCTCTACGGAGCAAATAATTTCATAAAGAAAAAATGTTTGTAGGTAAGATTGAACTGCTTAAAAAAAATCTAAATTATTCTGCCTAAATGAAACAGCAATAAAACCTAAAAGCTGTCTTCTTTTTAAAGCATCCAGCACACTGGGAGCCAATGTCCTCGGCAAGGAAAAATCCCCAAACAACTATTCAAATTTATATGCAGTCATACTAAAAACAACAGCAAAAAAAATCCAGAAGGTACATGAATATAGTAATCCATACCTAAATCGAACAGAAGTAAAAATCACCGGTAGGGTTTGGGGGTGTTTTGCTTTAGAATGAGGCGCTGTGAGTTGTTGGCTGCAGAGACAGAAGGGCTCTGTGGAGTTCTGGAAGTGGCCAGATGTCTTTATATCTGTCTACAGCATGCTCTGCCTCTCAGCACTTGCCTTTATAATCTCACGCATAATTGGCCTTAATCTGATTATTTCCAGCGCTGTCTACAGTGAGTAACTTGGATAGGTCTATTGGGCCCTACAAATGGCCCACGTGGTGTGCAGAGCAGGGGGGGTGGAGAGGATGAAAAGAAAAAACCGTCATTTCTCAGCAAACGCCAGGAATGTGAACGGCAGCGACACAATCCCATTATTTCCGAGCGCTGGCGCTCCGGGGCTCGCAGCCCCCTGCGTGTCCCCCCCGCCCCGGGGTGCCCGGGGGTGCGGGGCCGGGGGGGCCCCGCCGCGCCGAGCGCTGCCCCGCCGCCCGCACCCCGGCGCTGCCAGAGCGCCGCGTAATTGCCGCCGGATGGGTTTTGGGGGGCCGCTCTGCACACGCCTCGCCTTTCCAAGCGATCGTACCACGGCAAAGTTTGATTTTGTTCGCAGCGAGGGGTCTCTGGATTTATGCTCGCTTCCCGTCTGCAAATGATATGCGGCGGGACCCTTCGCAATTACTTTTAAAATGCATCCGAGACATAGGCTCAGCGGAGAGAGATGGCCCTTGCCTCAGCCCGGGTGAAAATTAGACTTTAAAGTACCCAGATGAAATTTTCAAGTCAGGGACGCGGGATTGGATCAAATCACATAAACTGCAAAAAAAGCAAGTATAATGGCACATAATTGGTTCTGTAATAGCATTACACAAGGATAATAGCCTGTTATGGCCCCCTGCACATTAAGTGCTTCCCTGGCGTAAAGCCTTTATGATATTAAAGGGGGAATATAATGATATTTTGGTTATTAAATGCGTGTAATTAATTTATGCACCACTGAAAATAAAGTTGGTATTATGACCCACTCAAGATGCATCAGAAGATGTAAGTCAGACAACTGTTGATAAGTTCTGGTGTCTATGTTTCGTCTAGACTGCTGATTTTATTTTGGAACAATTGCTTCTCCGACAGACTACACAAATTTAATATTTTATAAAGATTGTAATGTTCTGTGCAGGAAGGGCGAGCAAATCTACACAAGCTCTCTTAGATCTGATGGGAGTTTAAAGACAGCACATTCATACCGCAGCAAAGGAGATGGATACAGACAATACAGGTGCAGAAATAGTGATTTTGAAGAGATGATGTCTTTGGAAAGTTAATTCTGTACATACGATCTCATTAAATAAACACTAATAAGCCTTAGAAATATCACCTGCTCTGTGTGCCTTTTAAATTAGGCATAGATGTGGAAATTCCCCTAATGTATATTCAAGTTGAAGTTATGTTTCCATCCTGTAAAGCATTATTTTAGCAAAGCGAGGCAAAAATTAATTTTACTTGAGATCCAAATTGATTTGATCTGATCCTATCTTATCCATTCACTTATAATTTTAGCATACTAGTAACAGATGTAGAAAGCTGTCTTCATGTGTTTTTTTTTAATATATTTACATGTCTACACATACACAAACACTTTTAGGAATATCTTTGTTTGACAACAGATATTTGCTCACCATCCAGGCAAGTCTCTGAGCTGTAAAGCATACTACAAATTGAGATGGCTTTTACAGCACCATGCAAGATCAAAGACCAATGTTTTGAATCTGGCTGCACTCGATAAAATAGCAGCACAAGCTTTAGGTCAAGTAACCTTAAAAAGAAGGACATAACCCAGAAGTACTGCCTGGATCTCCCCTGGCAGTCTCTCCCTCCTGAGCTTTAAAATCCACACAGGGCCAGTACTGTAGGATCCCTTTGCACAGAGACAGATGTGCCTTTTCCTTTTTCTCTGACGTCGGGAAGAGAGGAGTGAGATAGTGTTTTATCATAAGAACCCCTAATAAAATAATAATAACTTCATTATGGCGCTCTCAGGCCTTGCTTTAGTCAGGGGGCTGCATTGCTGTTTTGGCTCCAAGACTCACTTTCCCCAGCAGTTTGAAGCCTGCAAGTTCAGCGTATTACAGGAGGGGGAGAAGGCGGAATGGAGCACGGGGAAGTGCTCCAAGTCGCTGCTTTTTAAATAGGAGCAGAAGAACCCTGAGCCGGTCGAGACTCAACTTTCTCCCAAGGACCAGCAGCTGCAAAACAAGGAGATAACTAAGCAATATATAATCCCCCACCCCTCGCCAGCTCGGTGTCTGGTTAATTTTAATGCTCGGAACGCGGGACTGACATAATTAAAAGTTAGCGCTGGGGAGTCCTCGGTGCGGGTCTGGTGCTGGTCTCGGGCGGACGGAGCCCCGGGGCAGCGGCGCTTCAGCACCACGGAGAGCGCCCGCAGCCCCGCAGCCCCGCAGCCCCTCAGCCCCGCAGCCCCTCAGCCCCGCAGCCCCTCAGCCCCGCAGCCCCGCAGCCCCTCAGCCCCGCAGCCCCTCAGCCCCGCAGCCCCGCAGCCCCCCAGCCCCGCAGCCCCGCAGCCCCGCAGCCCCGCAGCCCCTCAGCCCCCCAGCCCCGCAGCCCCGCAGCCCCGCAGCCCCGCAGCCCCTCAGCCCCTCAGCCCCTCAGCCCCTCAGCCCCTCAGCCCCTCAGCCCCGCAGCCCCTCAGCCCCGCAGACCCGCAGCCCCTCAGCCCCCCAGCCCCGCAGCCCCTCAGCCCCGCAGCCCCTCAGCCCCTCAGCCCCGCAGCCCCTCAGCCCCGCAGCCCCTCAGCCCCTCAGCCCCGCAGCCCCGCAGCCCCTCAGCCCCCCAGCCCCCCAGCCCCGCAGACCCGCAGCCCTCCAGCCCCGCAGCCCTGCAGCCTCGCAGCTCCGCGCCCCGGCCCGCCCGTCCCTCCCCGGGGAAAGGCCGTCGGCAGGGCCGTTCCTGCGCCCCTCCGTGTGCCCCTGCTGCAGACGCTTTCCTGCGAATCTGGGACCACTGCGGAAAAACTATGCAGTAAGTTGTTTGGGATCATGTCTGGTATTTCTCTGGTAGTTCCTCTCATCCGGCTACCAAAGGCAAGCACTAGAAACAAGAAAGAAATAGCATATAGAGCTACAATATTTCAGAAAAAAACCCCCTTTTTATGTAAAGTCCTTTAAGTCTCTCTCATAAACTTAATTTTTATCACTATTTTTATTACTGTTGTCATTACTGTGACTATAGTGACATCAGTATTAGTTACCAGGTCTGCAAGAAAAGTCCAGATAAGTATAATTCTGGATAGACATTTTGCTGATGATGTCTGCCTTAGAGCAGAACTGTTCCTCTGCTGCACACACAAACACACCTCTTCTTACCTTTCACCCATGAAAACAAAACCTAGGGCTGAACTGCTGAGGAAAATCACTGAATGAATGTTTCCCTTGGAAGCACTGAGCTTTGAGGGGATCATTTGTAAAACTCAAGGAAGTCTGAACAGCTCAGTTTGATGAAATGGCTCTCTTTCCTTTCCATGTCCAAACACTTCCTTTCCTGTAATTCTCAGTACCTGACCACAGAAAAAGGCTAGCAGCTAAAAGGTTATTTTACCCTAATTCATGTGCAGTAAAATGTATTTTCCAATTAACCAAATTTGCCGATTTGTCCCGCTTGGACACTCTTATAATTTATAATGTAAAAGTGTTCTTTCTTTATCTAAAGACCAAGGTGACTGCTTTTAATTTTCTGTAACCTCTTTACACTTGATGTTCACCAGACTCATAATGTTAATTGGCTTCATATACGGATCATCAGTTTAATGAAGGAATAAATCCTATGTTGCTTTATGTCCCTCTGTTTTAACAATGATTGCTTTAATGAAGAATGTGACGTGTTTGAAATCAAAGCTGCAGGAGACATTAGAGGGGTTTTTTTTTATGATGACTGAAATGCTTATTTAAAGCTAAAACCATGAGGTTTTCATATTTCAAAAGCTTTTCTTTAAATAATTTTCCATGGAAAATGCTGACACATTCTTCACCAGAGAACTCTTTCTTTGCAATTATGGAAAGAGACTAACACAGTCCTGTAATATAAACACCCCAATTAGGTTATGAAATTATCTCTAATATCATTTTATATCACTGCAGTTTTCATTCAGAGTTTAAGTAAAACTCCCAGTGAGTTATAAGTAGCTATGCCTGCCTTAAATAAGGAGTATTTTGGGCTAGCTAATAAACCTCTTTGTCAACCTACTGTATTTTCATTGTTCATGGGTAGATGAAGAAATTTACAGGGGGAAAAGGATTGTCAGTTCATACGCAAAAGCTCTGGATTTGCTGTAGTCTATTTTTCCCCATGGGAATTTTAGGATTTCAGGAGCAAGGGTAAAATGTAATGAAACATGGGCTTGTAGAGGTAGGTGACTGCAAATCAGAGCATCAATTAGGTCAAGCTGGAAAGCAGCAATTAGACCCAACTTTATGTGCTGTTTACAGTAGCTACAGCAGGTTTAAAATGTACAAAGCAAATGCATTCTGGTAATTGAACTTTTACATTCCTGGTCCCATTTATAATGAAGGTAAGCCTCTCTTTCTCTATCTCTCTCCCCCCTCTGCCCTTAATGGGGACTTCATATACTGGTATGCATATACTGGTATATATTTTCTGCTCATTTGAGAGCTGTTGTTGACTGAAACTACATTACCCTTAGATAAAGGAACATGTAACATCAGAGAGGAAAATCTCTGACCAGAGCCTGGGCAAGGGCTAAGCAACCAGTGGAATTGGATAGAAATTTCGTAACATGGCAAAGGAAGTGCATGAGATGGAAAGAGATATTAGCTTAAATTACATACCACTGAGAAGTCATTCAGTGTGCCATGATCTCGTCTTGTTTATGTCCCTCCAAGTGTTATACTCATTCAACCCAGATCGCAAAAAGCTTCATGTAGGCACACACAGACCTCCACTGCTGTGCTCCATATAGTTCTCTTAGACACGGCGCTGTAGGTTTCCTTTCAGAGCTGGCCAGGACCCTATGAACAGCCCATCAATCATTCTTGCCTTCCCTCTCAATGGAAAGCAAGAAGCTACCTTGTGGCACCTCTAGTGGCACAGAAGATTACTCTGCCAGGAGCCCTCCTCAGTATCCACCGTTCTGCGCCTGGAGCTGTACCTTCACCAAGCCGATGCCTACCATTTGAAGTGACTCAGAGCACAGGCTGGGATTATGCCAGGATGAGGCAAAACGACTCTGGTTTTTCAGGGGATTGTCTGGGGTTTTAGTGAAGATATCACATAAAGGTGTTTCTTCCCAGACAAAACAAGTCTTCTAACGGAGAGTTGTGGATAAGGACTTCCAAGGGAAGGTCTTTTTGTTTATGGCTTTTGAGGACACATTTGCTTGGCCATGAACACTGGCTCAGCACATTCAGCAGAAAATTTGACACAGACAAAGAGTTGATTACAATATGGATAACAGTAGAAAGTCTATACAGATTTTTAAATACACACACCAGTTTTGTGCTGCTTGACAATTCCATTTAACCTGATGGTTAACCAATCAAGGTTTCTGTGAGCAGATCTGAACCAGCATACTGGGGTTTATGCCATAATGCTGATTTGTGTCACAAGGCCTGAATTTACAGCATCACCAAATTATCGTTTCAGTTAATGGTCAGTCACTTCTCAGTATCAGGTCATTTTCTCAGGCAAAACCTGCAGCTTTTGTTTTCCAGAATAAGGCAGGCCATGAATTAGGGCAGTTAGTTTATGCATTAATCTAAAGCAGCACACATCCTGTGACAACAGAATATGTTAGCAGTCCCCCTTATTCTGTGAATGGCTTCAAGCCATAAACCCAACAGGAAGAAATAAAACATTAGCCGCTTTAATGCGCACTTGTCTCATTCACCAAAGGTAAGGCAAATTCACACCTACTAACTACTCTCCTTGGCAGGTGAGCTGCACTCCAGGCCAGAAGGAGAGAAGTGGCCTGGGTGTGACATACTTTTGCTCAAAGCCATTGAAATGCACCCTCTCGATGTGGCAATGTTCTCAAATTAGCCCGAGCACTCCACGTCAGTTACCGGTAAGTTGCACCACCCTTTGGGATGAACCAGGAGTGAAGCTGCCTCCGAACATGAATGCATGTGCCCATGGGTGTACATGAGAGAAGCCACGTGTATACTCTCATTTGCATGCGAAATATGAAAGGGACTGGTGATAGTCTGCAGGGTTTGGTGTCTGTGGGAAAACCCTGCAACCTACCATTGGTACCCAGCCACTCCTCTTTCCCGGAGACAAGCTCCAGGACTATGAATAAATACTATCCTGCATGAGTCTTTCAAATAATTGCCCCATTTCCTACACGAAGAACAGGAACCACAGTAATTGCCCTTGACAGTCTGGAAACAACACCGAGCATTCCTAGCAGATTGCCTCATACCAAACAGCATTTTCAAGCCTGCAGAGTGGATAGAAGAGAGCTTACAGCACTGCTGTGCTCCAGCTTCCTCAGGGCAGCCACATTTCAAGTTTTCTTCCCCCCCACCCCCGCACCCCCTAAAAAAAAAAAAGACAAACCCTCCCAGATCAATTTCCGCAAGCCCATCCCTTCTGCCTTACCCGCTCCAGGACATCCCCAGAATACTCCTTCTCCTGCTTCAGTGCCAAGAAGCACCTTTATGCTCTCTATACCTTGTGAAAGGAGCACCACAGAAATCCCTTAAAACAAACATTTCTACTAACCGGAGACCACTCTTGTGAATTTGTGCTCTTGACCGTTGGCTCTCTCCCCCAGCACACTCAGACCACACTGCCGTGTTGTCAGGACAAGGCTTAGTGCTCTCCTCACCTTGAGGAGCAGAGTGTGACTGCACATTACCTCACATGCCTGGACCACTTTAGTTCCAAACTTAGACCAAACGCTTTGTTATGGGGCTGAGCATAACCCTACCTCTTCACCATGAGGTTGGATTCTCTTCTTATTTTGGAATTCTTACATATTTCAGTTAATGAATAAGAAGACAATTCACCTTTATTCTAAAGCAAAACAAAAAAAAGGCAACAAAAAAAAAAGAGCCTACTTGTGCCTAATTGTTATTCTAATTACAAGTTGTGGTGTAGTGTAAATTTTTTCCCTTGGCATTATTATGAACCTCATTTCCTTACAAAGTCCAGGATAAACAATTCCAATATATTTTGTTTTAATTATCAGGGTTTAATGGGGCATAATGAGACTAAGTTGAGTGGTGCAGAAAAAAATAATTTAATGTGTGCAAAACTACTGAGTGCTCCTAGCTTGCCTGTGCATATTTCACCTATTGTAGGGCAGCACTATGTTAGCTAATATTGTGTGCCCATCATTTATTTATTAATCATACTTGATTTTCTGTAGAAAATTTTCCTTTTTTTTTTTTTTCCTGGCATCTGAAACAAGAAGAAAGACATTAAGATATCCTAGGAAAAACATAGGGCAGTTCTCTGGGTTGAGCAGTGAAGGATGAAGCTGATATACAGCTGATGATGCTGGAAACATTTGTCACACATGGACAGAAGATGTGATGTTGGACACAGAACCTGCTTCTGCCAATCCACTCCAAATGCTGCTAGCAAAAACCTCTGGCTTCAGTTCTTAGGGCCCCCACCAAAAGAAGCAGAGATAAAACATCAGCTGAAGTCACCACTCAGAAACAACCTCCTCCAGACTCTCACTGTAGATACATCTTGCCACTCCCAAGGTATGGTTCCTACAGACTTAAAACACCACAGGTACTTCTGCGGTGAAAAGAGAAAAGTGTAAAAGAGCAGCTCAGGAAATAAACCAGTAAAAGGAGATCCTTTATGGCCCTCTATGCTTCCCAAGGTCCCTTTGCCAATGGCACTGAATCCCAGGCTGGGTGTGGCTGATGCAGCAGTGAGAACGACCCTGCTACTAGATTTACATTCCACTTTGCCAGGGCGACCAAGATCAAAATGCTTTCACTTGAGGAATAACTACAGGATCCTCCCTGAAGGGAAACATGTCTATTCTGCTTATCTGTTATACTCCTTGACACAGAGTCAGAGGACTTGACACAGTACCCACTGAAGCCATTGGGAATGTCCTCTCTTCTGGAAAATTATTTGATTCATGACTCTAAGAGGTTCAAATACAACATAAAAACCATACCAATGTTACATTAAATTTATTTTTAAATTAGCATTTTATATTACAGATTAATTTAATATACCTCAAGTATTTGGGTTTTAAATAAAATAAATTTATTATAGACATCAGTATTTACAGAAAGAAAAACATTACATATTTTTTTCTAAGTTTCATTGGAGTAAAAATATTCTCCATGAAGACTCTGCCCATGGGAGATGTCACATTCTGTGAGAGGTCAGCCTCCTTCAAGATTAGTGGAGACAAGAAGCCTAACCAGAGTTAAGATATAACTCAGTGAATTGACTGAGGAACTGCAATGGGCTGGTCACCTGCATGAAATCGTAGCTAGACTGAAAGACCTCTAGGGGCCCATTCCAAGCCTGTGTCCTGCTCTTCAAGTAAGGGAAGGGAATCAGCAAGTACGTTCCACCAAACTCGCCTCATAGATGGGACCAGGCCAGCACCTAGCATTGTGGCATAGGAATGCAAGACTCATAAGATGAGAGCAAAATGAATCTGTTTATTGCAGAGTTCAGACAGTACTTACACACTTAGTGTGAGAATCTCTGTTCAGTCCTTCGCTCACAACCCAGTTGCAGGCCTGTAATAAATCTGTCAGCCTGACAGTTTTTTAGTTTCCTCAAGGTTTGCAGGCTTTGAAGAAAACAGGATGCCTTTCCTGTTCTCAGATAATGTGTAATTTACTTTCTTCTGTGCTTCCCAGGAATTTTCTGCAGTGTCAGGCTTGTTTCTTTCTCACATAGCATGCTCTCATGGACCTCCAAAGCTTCATAGTTTTCTTCCTTCTTGTTAAACCATGAGCATTCTGACCCAACCTTAGGATCCCATTGTACAGCAAATACACAAAGGTTTCTAAATATCTGGTGCCACAAACCCCCACAGCCACAGCAGACTGCAGTGGAAGGGAATAGAATTATGGAGAGAGGCACTGGCCTCACCATACAGAGTTGCAGCCCTGAGTCAGAAGCCAAGTATGCTGGTTCCCAGACAAATACTGACCTATGTGCTCCTTCAGACTGGCTAGCAAGTCCCATGGGGATTTATGAGCAGGTCTCTGCAGTCGGTAGAGCTGCATAAAGCTCAGGGGAAGAAGTCCATTTCCTGGTAACACATGATCTGCAGGTGGTAGAGGCCTCTGAGATTAGCTCTGGGCAAACAACTACCCTGAAAGCTTAAAGTAGGACTGCACATCCCCACTGGATCATGTAGCCAAAATTCAGTAAGGTTGTGTTACTTAGACACTTGCAGCCCTTCCTGGATTGAGGCAGGATGCCATGTCTGTTAAATCACTGGAAATTCTGAGCCTTGGTATACAGAAGATCTTAATTTGAACAGTCAACTTAATGTGTTTCAACTCCTTCATATAGCAAGTTCCTGATTTTAATAACTTCCTTGGTGTACAGGCACTCAAAGAGCTCTCCATGGAGGTCTTGAAGTCCACAGCTCTTCACAAGCCAGCCACCTTTCCACACAGCCATGGTGAGAGGAGAAGGATTTGAAGCACAGACGAGTTTCTGTCTCTCCTGCCCTGTAAACTGAAATGCCATCTCCTTTGGTATCTTCAGTGGCAAATGGGGAAATGAATCCAGGTGCACACCAAATGCAGAGAAAAAAAATGTCTTTCTAGTGACAACCACACCTTGTTGCCACCATGTCTTTATAATTTTTAAGGACGACATTCTGTTTGTCATCAAAGTAGAGAAGATTGAGGGACTTCAATTCATCTGGCACACAGCAGGGCGTGCTGACATCTTGAGACAGTTTCAGTGTATAAACAATGGACTGAACTGTAGCATGGTTTGTTGCATTTAGGCTTCCCCCCAAAGGGAAGAGACAGGATCCTCTGCAATAAAATGCATTGTATCCACTTGGGTGAATAATCCATCCTGACCAGCCAATAGCATGGAAGTCTACATAGAGCTCCCTTCGGTGACACGTTGCCATTGGGCTTCTGGCAGCAGCGGCTGCTGCAGCTCGAGGTCGCCTGCTCATGCTGGCA
Source organism: Aphelocoma coerulescens (assembly GCF_041296385.1). NCBI lineage: Eukaryota > Metazoa > Chordata > Aves > Passeriformes > Corvidae > Aphelocoma > Aphelocoma coerulescens. The sequence goes on from NC_091020.1 coordinate 19,219,975, forward strand.
CTGCTGCTTTTGATGACACCAGCGTCATGAGAAACACGTGAAGCATCAGATTTGGCAGGGTTCATTTCTGATTCTGAAAGGAAGTTGTATGTTAATGTTTCATAAACTAAGTTAATTTACTAAGTACAGTATTCTGCATGAAAGTCTAGTTAATAAATCTACATCAAAGTCTTCAGAGTAGATTTTGAATGAAAGTATCAGAAGGGGTGTATGTTCAATTGCCATTTCAGCCATACTTCCGAATGTGTCAAATCTTGTGTTCTTGTGTTTCACTGTGTGTCCTGAAAAAGCCCCAGTTCAGCAGAAATAGAAAGGAAAACCACAATGATCTACCAAATATTGTGTGAATTCCACAGTCCCTCTTCAGGGATGAATCTGGTCAGAATGGTATTAACTGTCTTCATGTGGCCACTCCTACAACACACATTATTCTGGGCAGTGCTAACAGCAGGTGGAGATCACAGCCTTTTTCTCTCCAGTATTCTCCCAGGAACTCTACCCATACACTTGTAAAGCAGAGTGTGTAGTAACCTGGTAATGTGTAAAGTAACTTAAAAAAAAAATTCAAATTTTTGATCCAAAAAAAAACATCACCAGGTTTACAGAACACTGCTGAAGATTGAAGCTTACTGACAATAGGATGCTTTTTAAAATATCTTCTGAGAAGCCCTGAGGTCCATGGAGATCCATGTACACAAGCTGAAACTCACTGATATGGAGAACAGTCTGTGTAGTCACTGACCACTAAAAGTCTAGAGAGTTTCTTCATTGAGAAATTTCTCAATCCTGACACAGTATCCCGTGCAGAGGTTGATGCTCATTAAACTGGCATCTAGGATTTCACTATTAATTTTTATTTGGGAAACAAAAATGAACAGACTGGCCTCATTTTTAATTTCAATCAATTTCACCATCTATTTCTTAATACTGATCCAAGTCCTACCTAGCTTCTTTCTTATGCAATACAACCGTTTACCAGAAAAGCCGGCAAAGCCGGAACATCGTGATTTTTGCCCCTCCTCCGAGCTTTTGCTCTTTGCATTTATCAGGCCCTAAAATCCAGCCTTAGTTGATTTTACAGGAAGGCCAGTGGGAGAGTTAAGACACTGTTTTATATTTTAAGGCACGAGGGCGTTGTCTTTGATGAAAGCAGCCTTTAGTGACAATGCTAATTAGTCATTGAAGTTAAATAGCTGCTTAAAAACCAAGCCAAGGACAGAGAAGTTTAAAATGCTTAGTTAACAACCTCTTTCACTCTTAAAATCACACTTAATGACTCTACTTACAGATACTTTACCAGAACTTTCACGAAGTATTCCAGGTCACTGAGTTTCTTCAGCCTAAACTTAACATACAATTTGCATGCAAATTTCACCACCACAAAAATAATATGAGCCGTACTGAAAAAAATAGAACTCTCACCCCCTTACAAATTAAATAAACCAGACTCCCCTTAGGATTAATGAGTATTTCTGGCAAACACAGTTTTTGTGAGGGGGGGGCAATTTAGGATCCTGGTGACCTACTAGCAAGAACTACCAAATCAAAACTCGATCACTGACAAAGCTGAACTTCAAACCTGTTCAACACTGCAATAACTGAGGTTAGGTCTACATGAGGTAGCAGGTGGTAACAGAAGATGAACAGGCAATTCACGTTCTAAAAGTGCACTTACTTGTAGCAGAGGGTACAAAGCTGTGAGACCTCTGTTTGTTACTGTTCGTGAAGAGGACAAGGAGAGCATTTCTACTCTCCTGCAAAGCACCCTGGCTCTTGGCAAATGTAACCAGGTTGTGTTCCATTCCATTGTTGGATACATGTGTTGTAGTTATCCAAAAGCCGTGGTTGGAGCTGCTGTTTCCAACCCACTTGGAAACCTGGTGAAGACAGGGAAAAGAAAAAAAATATTGTTTCCATAATCTAATTACAGCATTATGATTAATCAACGTTTATATTAGGAGAAGGGAATAGGCAACAAGCTATGAGAGCATAAGGACATACATTATAACAGAAGTGAGATAACTGTAGAGCTGAGACTCCATTGAGTTTAATATTTAAACCAGTAATTCAACACTTAAAAATACAAAATAGCATATGCATTCCCCAAAGCTACATTTACAGAAAGATAATTAATTTCAGAGAACTTACCAGTGAAAACTTGAGTGTAGGAGTTAATATGAAAATAAACTCTCTCTGACTTTCAGCAGAAATTTATTTTTCATAGCTATCTTAACAGAGTAATATGAACTCTCCAGACTTTTCATACCATTAAGACTCATTTAAAAATCTAAAAAGCATGGCATTTGAAGAAACTCACAATCAAGCAAATTTACTTACCTAATTGTTATAATTGCAAACTGATAGATAAGGCCAGGCCATTCTCAAGCAGGAATATCATGACTTAAGATGGAATTCAAGCAATCGTCCAAGCATGCTGTTCAGTCTGATCATAAAGCTTAGACAATGAAAAACACTGTCCCAGAGTACAGTTTTAAGCCATGTGTGGGTTCTTTTGCTATGGAAAGGCATTCACCTACTGTTACAATTTATGGGTATCTACAAAACAAATCTTGAAGCTCACAATTACAGAAGTCTACGGAGGACGTTAAATGACAGGCAATCCAACCATGATAAACTCCAGAAACAAAACGCTGAAGCATGCTGCTCTACAGAAATGTTGCCAGAATAAAAAGGAGAAACGAAACCCTACTCTTAGTACACAACCAGTGCCAAATGCTTTGGCAGTGTAAGGACTGACACAAGGTTGTAATCATGACATACTGATGTCCCTCCACCGACTAGGTTTGTGTTACTCAATTCTCACCACAGCTTGTGCTCCTAGCAGCTCATAAACACTTCTTTAATTCAGGTAGCACCAGGTGTACTTTTAAGGGCAGAGAAAAAGCTTCTCCCTCTGTTGCTGTCCTTCAGTTTAAATTGACCACAAAATCCAGCACAATGACAATGCTGGAGTTATGAGGTGTCACCTTAAAAGATCTACAAATAAAATTAAGTCAGACTTCTCTGCTTACTGTCTGCGTGACATTGAAGACTTCCCAGCCTTCTGTGTACAGGGACAATAATCTTGATGTAATGAGACGTTTTTTCTGTGGCTTATTTTCACTTGCCAAGAGCTCATACACTTCCACCTAGAAAACAGCAATACAACAAAAACAATAAGAAATTAATTCAATTGTTCTTACAGCAAAATAGGAGCATGAAGATTATGCAGGTTTCTGCTACGTCACAGCTGTAAAACTGTATCGTCATTCTAAAAGACGCAAAAAGTAGATTTTGGACTTAACAGAAAAAGTTATTGCTACATACATCTACTTCTATATGTGTTCAGAGGCAGGATACCAGACTATAGATACTACAGAAAAATATCCTGACCATCCCTGTCCTGTTTTGAACACCTGATACCATCAAAGTCTTCTGTTCCTCCACTATTTGTCTTCAGGTTTGCAAAAATCTTTGCCAGAGGAACAGATACACCCAATTTCCTTACCTGCCCTGTTTTCCCATGAATCCCTGGCTGTTATTACTATTTTTCGGAGCAGCTCCAGCAGATAAATTTCAGTTCGAATTTCAAAACTTCTCAAGTCCCAGAAAAGTACAGTCTGATTTGGGATAGGTCTAACATTGGTATCTTTAGGGAAAGCTCACTGCCATAGAACAAAGGACAGCGTACTGCCAAAGTCAAAACTTTGCATTACTTCTTTGCACGCTGGAGGCAAAGAAAAAGTGAGGACGACAAAACAAAAATAACAATAATGCAGGCGGTACGTAGTTACACTCCCCATTTTCAGTATTAGTAACAAAGATAGCACAATTAAGTGTTTAACTGATAATTTCCCCACTTACTTTGCAGAAGTGTTGCACGTCGGACCTTCTGGACACATGTGTCCTCTTGAGCTTGAAGACTCTGAACTCGGCTTTCAGCATCTGCTCTCCCTTCTCCATCGCGCTGATGTCGAAGTAGAAGTGGTGGTGGTCCACGTGAACTGGAAAAGACCCTTCCTTAGGAACACCGCCCGACCCCGCCGGGCCTGCGCCCGCATGCACCGCGCGGCTCGGCCCCGCCGCCCCGGGCCCACCTCGGTTCTCGAAGCTGCGCACCACGTCGCCCTTCAGCAGCCCCGGGGCGCGGGTGATGCCGTTGGCGTCGGCCACCTTGTAGAAGAGATCCACCATGAACTGCGGCGGCTTCTTGCGGGGCAGCACGTCGGGCGGCAGCTCCTCGATGTCGAAGACCTCCCGCAGGCGCTGCAAGGCCGCCGCCAGCACCTGGTCCCGCGGGCCGGGGCGCAGGGGCAGGGCGTTCGCCGCCCGCAGGCTCAGCAGCCCGGCCAGGCACAGCCACAGGCACGGCGGGCGGGCCATGGACGGCGGCCGTGACCGCGCTGCGTGAGGGGCAGCGGCCCTTCCGCGGGCCCGGCCCGGCCCGGCTGAGCGCGGCCAGGCGAGTGCGCGGAGCGCCGGGCAGGGCGCGCAGCCCTGAGGGCCAAAGGCCCCGGGCAGGGGCGGCCGCGCCCGGGCCATCAGCGGCGCTTAAGGACTCAATGGGGCAGCGCCGAGCGCTCGTTGGCATCGGAGCGGCCGCCGGGCCGGCTCGGGGGCTCGGGCTGCCGGGGGAAGGGCCAGGTGTCAGCGAAGAACACCGCACTTGCGAAAACCTTATTCTTTAAATCTACCGTCTTTTTTTTTTTCACCCGAGAAAAGCTTTGATTTGGAGATTGCTGAGCCCAGGTGCTGTTTCCTGTCGTTGCTGCAGCAATAAAAAGTATACTGGGACTTGGGCGTGAGATTCTGTACTTCCCTGCCTCCGGAATGCCCGGGATCCCCAGTACCCTCCCGTCTGACAGCCTGGGGAATGAATGCCCGGGATCCCCGGTACCCTCCCGTCTGACAGCCTGCGGAATGAATTCCCGGGATCCCCGGTACCCTCCCGTCTGACAGCCTGCGGAATGAATGCCCGGGATCCCCGGTACCCTCCCGTCTGACAGCCTGCGGAATGAATTCCCGGGATCCCCGGTACCCTCCCGTCTGACAGCCTGGGGAATGCCCGGGATCCCCGGTACCCTCCCGTCTGACAGCCTGGGGCATGCCCGGGATCCCCGGTACCCTCCTGTCTGACAGCCTGGGGAATGAATTCCCGGGATCCCCGGTACCCTCCCGTCTGACAGCCTGGGGAATGAATTCCCGGGATCCCCGGTACCCTCCCGTCTGACAGCCTGGGGAATGCCTGGGATCCTCGGTACGCTCCGGTCTCAGAGCCTGGGGAATGCCCGGGATCCCCGGTACGCTCCGGTCTCAGAGCCTGGGGAATCGCCGCTGGGGCGGCCCCGGTGCCGGGGGGCTCGGCCGGGCTGCAGAACGGAGTCTGTAGTTCCCCAGGCTCAAAATCCGGCCCTACAGCTGCCCAGAGGGAGGAGGCTTCAGGGACAGAGTCCGGCGTTCTCCTAGTGCAGTGCAGCAAGAACAGCCAGGCTTCAAGTGTTCAGGGATAGAGGCAGGAATACACATTCTGAAGAGCTATTTTAAGGCTTAACTATTTCCCAGAGTCAACCAGCTTTCAATAATTTACCTTTTTTTCTCACCCACTGGTTGATGAAGGGGATTCCACACCCCCCACCCCACCAAAATACTAAAACAGAAAACCAACCCAAACGAACCCACCCCAGCCCTAAGGATCCTGCGTAGTAGTCCTTTTTCATAGTAGTCTTTTTTTAAGGCAGTGTGGCAAGTTACAGAGGAGCAAACAGAGCTTCCTGATGGTTCATGCAGCAGTGCCTGTTCTGCTTGTGCCACACTGCGCTGTGTTCTCTTTCCAGGCAGGAAAGCAATGGGAGGTAGTTCGTGGGGCAGATAAAAATGTCTGCTGGTTCCTCTGCTTAGCCACACGATGTTAGACAGGAGTACTTGCACTGAGCAAGCAGGTGGACCTATAGAAGAGTAAGGGGGAGGCAAAGAGACCACAGTTCCACACGGACCCAAATGAGCCGTTTGAAAAATAAAAAGTTTAATCTGAATTGTTCAAATAGCTCTGACACAGGAAGCACTCACCTTTTGCTGCTCTAAGGCTAAAGTTCCTTGGCACTTGGCCATGCATCTTTCAGCCTCAGACTCCTTCCCACTGTCAGTCATTCCAGCCCTCAGCTATTGTAGCCACGTTTGAAAAATAAAAAGGAGTTATTAATGCTGTATTTTGGTTCATTTTTTCACCGTGAGACAAATGTGCTGATCTAGTTTGCCACATGAAGTGCAGGAGACTAATGGAGGAAAAATGAGAAGCAGTGATGGGTTATCAGACCAGTGTAAAGAGCACTGTTGCTGCACAAAAAGCTTCAGCCAACTTTGATCCTCAAAACTCTTGAGTTGTCTTCTAAGTGCTGCAGGTATCTCACCTCATGCCTATTAGCAGTGCTGGATAAAATAATACCCATTCAGCTACCTGCCTGAGAGCTTGGAAAGAGACCAGTAAGGTAGAAGAAATCACCACCAGACTGTTTCTCAGTTAACCTAAAAAGCTTTGCTTCCACTCCACTGCTTCTTCACATGCTTAATCCTCACAAACCCTATCCTGCCCTTGGGTCTCTTCATTTACTCCCAGTATCCTCCCTAGACACATACCTTCATTTTTACTCTCATGGTGCTGCTTCCAGACATTAATGTCTGGGAACACATAGCTAGGGTTCCCAAAGAACCTTAACTCTGCCCCAGAGGCAAAGATTTATGAAAAAAATCCTCTCTGTTTAATATAAGCTGGGACCACAAACAACGAAATGCCTCTATCGTAGTGCAACTGCAGAAATTCCAGCCGACAGTTAGCCAAACATAACCCACTGAGTGCTGTGTTCTTTTATTTTCATATTTCTGATTAGGCAAACAACATAATGAAAGCCTCTCTCCCCATTCTTTTGTAAGACTGCATGACTCACCACTTATGTAAGCCTTTTGCAGGAGTTGGTCATAGCTCCTCTGATGATTCTAAGTCCTGGTTTGCAATTAGTGCAAGGCTTCAACCTCCCTGTTCTGTGCAATAAAAATAGGTTCCCTCAACTTACATGTTGTGAGCAGTGTGGCTTTGGGAGCCCAGGAAAAGCTGGGAATCTGTAGGGAACTATGATAGATAGTTAAAATTTTAGGTGGATTCTCTAGAGCTCAGCATTGGCATTGCTTTCCCTTCTCTCTCAAATGACTGGATAAACAGCTTGTTGGGTCTGAAGAGTTCACAATCATCTGGCTTTCAGGTATAGCTTTTGGGTAAGAATGGTGGTATTTATTACATAGCCTGCCACATCATCTTTGATGCCATTGTGGTGAATACAGGATAGAGATATTGAAAAAGCAGGGTTTTTGCATGGTATCATTAGTGGGCAGAGCAAACTTGGAGCCTTCACTGTGCATTTCAGAACTTGATCAAGTTTGGACTGAAGGGCACGTCCAGCCCTGCCGTTGCAAAAGGAAGAGCTCAGCTCAGAACACACCCTCCCTTCTCCCATTTGTCATATTAGCATGGACAGTAAGAGCCAGGGGATAGAGCAGGCTAGAAGTTGCTTCTTTCTCAACACAGCTGCCTGACACTTCCTATGTTTCCTGTGCTGGTTCTGTAGTTCCCGATTTAGTGACTCACAACAGATCTATTCTTTCTGGGGAAAAGATCACTTTTCTGCTCTGTGAATGAAACAATGATGTTCTGCAGTCTTCCCTGGGTTTTTCAGGCAGGGAACAAGAACACAAAGTGTTCCACTCACTTCCACAGCAGCTTAGGCCCATTTTAAAAAGAAAAGAGGATTGGCCCTTGCATGAAAGATGTCAGACTCCTCTTTACTTTTAGTAGTAGCAGAGGCAGAAAAACCACAGCCACCAGAGTAAGTTAAGAATTACTAAGGAAAGCTTCATCTTCTAAGTCTCTGCTGAAGGCACAGGACTGTACCACATCAGCAATACTGTGTGAAGTAGGAGTGGTGACATCACCCCAGAGCCTAGAATAGCAATCCCGTGAGGGCTGGGTAGATGGAGAGAGCCACTGAGTTAGTAAGCATTTAGTATATTCAGCATTTAGCCTGAATGTTGGAACATGGACATTATTAATGGCCCTAAGTAGCAGAGAGTGTTTTTACCATGTATCTAATATATAAATACCTTTCCCAGAGGACATAAACTCCCTAGTGCAGACTCGCCAGCACATCCTGACTCCTAGACATGTGCCCTATGCAAGCCCTTCAAAAACTGGACTCTCAGCAATTTTCTATGATAGTTTTGTGCAAATTAGAGTTGCTGAATTAATGATCTAGACAATAAAATGCCATATTACCTGTTTTTCCAACCAGGAGTTCTTTGTACTGTACTCTCATTTCCTGAAGTATTTTTGAAGGATCAGAAAGATCTATTGCTTCCCTCTTAAGACTGTATCCACCAGATGGAGAAACCAATGCAGGAATTAGAGTGCTGCATCCAAGTTACCCAGAGATGTATAGCAGGAAATTCCAGACACCCCTGCTCCTAAAAGAGCAAGCAGGTAGATTACTCCACATTTTAAATCATCTCAGTGACTGTGTTACTGAATGTAAAATATGAGGAAAAATCAGGAAGAAATTCAGTACTTTCTTAGCCCATACATTGGAAATAAGCCAAATTTGGATAAAGTTGCTATAGGGTCTCTTCATATTTAAATTTTGCACCATCTGTATGTATCATTTGAGAAAGCACAGCCACCAGCAGCACAAGAGACATTGCATCATTCTTCCTTGCTGAATCACTGCAATACAGCTGTTCCACTGTTCCTTAACACCTCCTCCCTTCAAGAGAGGAAACTGCTTGAACTGTAATTACTGAATTTTACATATGAATCACAGCAGTATGCAAAAAGAATCCAAGTTAGATGATATCCCACCAGTTTAATTATTCATCTACCCAGTTCCTTATTTTAAGGATAAAATCATTGTAGAATGGGAGAAAAAGAAAATAAACTATCAAGTTTGTCCCTTCTATTATAACTTCTTGAAAGGCAGAGAATTCTACTAGAGGCACTAGTAGAAGACAGTAAAACTTGGCCAAGTTTAGCAATCTTGGAATCAAAAGCAAAGTTGACCTTATGACTTGAGTACCAGTGTCTACAGGTGAGTGTGATCTGAAGCTAAAACTTGCAGATGTAAAAACCTACTTCTTTACAGCTTTATTTGGGAGGATGACATTTGTTATCTGCAACAGACTCACTTCTCTACATGGTGCAGCGAAGAGGCTGAGCCACAGAGAGAAGTTAGGCATTTAAAAATCCCATTTTTAATCATCATTTCTAATCAATCTATCAATTCAGCATCTTACATTTCTTTTGTGGTGGGTCATTATAGTCCAGAAAAGTCAAAGGCCTACAGCCTTTAGCTGAGTCTTTTTTCTCTATTTAGTTCTATACCAGAGATGTGTTGGTTGGCTACACATCTTCAGCAAAAGGGTGAACACGGGAGAGTAAGCACCTGGAATACTGTAAAAGGAGGATTGGATGGGGGGGACAAGGGAAAACATCCTAATAAACAAGAGGGTTTTTTTACCTACTCCTTTACAAACACAGTTTGAAACCAGAAGGAACAATTAATGATGTTTTAACTTCTGCTGTTAAAGTATCAATGCAACACGTTTTACCCAAACAGGGTACACAGTTCACACAACTGCTTACAGAGCAATCAAAATTTCTGCTATTTAGCTTTCTAAATTTTTATTCAACTGCATTTGCCTGCTCAGCTGTGTGGATGGTAGTCACATCCCACAGTTGCATGGTGCTCAGCTTTTAGCATCTTTACAGGAAAGAAATTTTCAGTAGTTCCCTGTGGTATGCTTGTTTTAATTTAAACTTTATAATCACTGTTCCATGCTGACATGTCTTTCCTTAGTAAGATTTAATGTTTTTTTCCCAGCTTGATTCCTAAATTAACATCTGTATTTTGATTTTTCTTCATCCCCTTTTTACTGAGGTAAGAAAACAAAATATAAGAACATAAGCACTCCACATGAGTGATTTTTGGAATCATGCACAAATAAAGTAGCAACTACCAACTACAGCATTAACTACTTGGAAATTGAGACAGCTAAAATACAGGATTTGTTTGACTATGCAATATTGTTAGTCAGGAATTGCTTCAGATATTCTGTGAAGATATGAAAGGAATTCACTTTCCACAGAGAAAGCTAAACAAACAAAAATCAGATAATGCTTTATGGAACAAAAGTAGAAGTATTCTGAAATAACTCTTCTACATTAAAATGTATAGTAGCTATATTATATTCTAGAAAAACGTACGTATAAATCAACCTGTAAATCTTTAATCACATATGCTTTTGTGATTAACTACTTACAAATACTTTTTGAGTATTACATTAGTACTAGTTCAGTCCTTAAAGATTTTCAACAAACACAGGTACTGGAAAAAAGCTAGTTGTTAGGATGCATGGTTTGAAATTGTATGAAAAATAGAAATACAATTAAAGATGATATGAATCATTTGGTCAGTGCACAGATAATGGAGAAGGTGTCTCCCTGCCCACTCTCCCCAGTGCCCAATGACTTCTAGAACACACTTTTGTTTTTCCTTTTTTAATAAGTCCATAAAAGCCAAGGATTTATAAAAAGTACATGCAAATCTATTTACATTAACAGATTGAGAAGCTGCAAACTCTCCTTAGTATACAGGAATTATGTCTTTAAAACTGGGAGTAGAAACAAAACAAAACACCAAAACTAACAGGTAAGGTGACAACAGCAGCTTTGCCGACTGCTGAATTCCTGGTTTGTTGCTGGGATAAGTAGAGATGCATGAGGACATGACACCCAAACCAATTCAAATTCCCTATAGCTTTGAAGAAGACAGCAAAACTGGTTTGTTTTTATTCTTCTTCTGATCCATTTCAAGTCATATCAACAGCAATTGAAGCCCAAGTTCCTTGTTTCATCTTTCTCTTGAAAAAGGGAATGTAAGTGAATATAAATGGGATCAGAGAAAGAGATGTCAGGAGAAGTCCCATCTTCAAATGCTATTAGGAAAACAAACATTCTTGGATTGCCTGCCCTGTCCAGTTCCAGTCCCTGAAAAGCCAATTGACCAGTTACTGAAACAGTGAAGCACCACTCCTTGCAAATCTCTACAGATCCTTTATCACTGAGTAAAAACAAGAGTAAAAGCCATAAGTCTCTTGAAGTTGCTTTTTTTTTTTACAAAAAGAAAGTAATTTTATATTCTTGCTTCACCATTCATCTTTGAATATTTGTACTTCCACTTAAAGTAAACAAGATAATTTTAGAGTGAACAAAAAGCTAAAAGTAGCTCAGCTTTCCATAGCTTGGGGCTAGGAAGGACATTAGGCACATTTACCTATTCCTAGTTTAAGCCATACAGTAATTTAATTGCAGTTCCTGCAACCATATGGTTTTCTCAGAATCTGTCCAGATTTTCCACCTTAAAATTTCCTTGTGTAGCACACGAGTACCTTGAAGACAGACCCAGTGTTGTACTTGGATTTGCTTAGAACTTCCCAACCGTCATGAAGCTTTAAGTTTTCCCTACCTATAAAGATGAATGAGGTGTAACTTCTATATATGCTCCAACTATGCCCAAGAGTGATTATGGTGAGTAAAATACACTGACACCCTCCCCCCTCTGACCAGGTAACATCCCAGTCTACGCTAAGGTATAAAATTTTAAGTGCTAGGAGGTAACTGGAAAGTTTTGGACATAAATCACAGTGAAACACATAAACATCTAATGAGATTTCAGTTGTAAGTCCAAACTTGTGACAAACATAACAGTTACTGTCACCTCAGTGTTAAGAAATACTGTAGCAAGCACTTGCCAGTGGTGTATAGGACTGTAACTGGATTGCTCATTATGGTGTTAATGGGTGTTCTGGAATTGAGTAAGTTTTCCATAATTATCAATTGTCAGTTAACTCAATATCCTGCCATGCTTTCCATTTTTTGTGATTAAACCTCCATGGCAGTAAAATTATTTCTCAAGTTAGTTAAACATGAAAACAAAATTCTCACTACTGATGAAAGTTACATAAAATTATTCTGATGCACTTGTCAGTACAAGTGAATCTCTCATGTTGACTACTATCATCTCCCCCCCCCCCCCCCCCGGCCCCACCCCTTCTTTTTTTTTTTTTTTTTGATGGCACACTGTGTGCCCTATGACCATTCAAGTAACAAACAGGAAATCAAGGAAGCAGTTTCCTAGAATTTCACAGAAATCAAGTCTTACAACCCATGGCAACATCCATGGTTCTTATTATAATACAAGGTCAGTATATGTTCTTCATCCCATTATATTAAGATTTCTTTTAAAGAAAAGGTGCTGATATTTCGTATTGTTTCATCTATGAGGTAGATGGCACTTTCATATAAATAGTGTAAATCAGAAAATAAGTTAGCTTTAAGCTTGCAACAAGTCCTGCACCACTGACTGTTGAAGGCATTAATTAATTCAGGAATACAAAATACTTAAAAAGTCAAACAATGCTCCTCCTTTGAGCGGAGAATGGTGGTCAAGTGGACAGAGGTGCCTTTGCTGGACAAGGGTCATCGGAATTCCGGCTTTAGCCTCCAGACCCCTTCCCCATTTGGGCTCCTATGGAAGGTGCAGATATTGCGGAGCAGTTCTCTGAAGACACAGGAGTGCTCTGCAGGCAGCTTGGACTCAAATTCCTGCAGCAGCTCCCGAGTGCTGGCCTCGCCGTCCACGCGGCCCTGGAATGCCAGGAAGTTCCGCAGATCTACAAGCAGCTCATCGTATTCTGTTGAACCCTGGACTGGGGCTGGTGCTGGGTGATGATTCTCATCACCCTCATTCCTCGTCTGCTGTGGTAAAACAAGGTGGTTTCTTGCCCTCATACGAGCTAATAAAGATGAAGAGTCCAGAGCACTTGATGACGATTCTCCAGATTTTCCATTAAAGTGCTCAATGGAACTACACTTCTTTATAGTTTGTTTCTTTATTGTATCTGCATCCTGCAAATAAACATACAGACTATGAGGAAAGTTGGATTTTGAGACCCACAGAATCCATTAAACAAAATCTGCCTGTTGTTTAGACTTAAATAACAAACACGATCATTTAGAACTTGGTCATCTGAAATATACAATAAAGAGGTGATGTATTCCGGTCTTAACTTTAGAACTTGGGAAACAAAAGAAAAACATTGCTGGTCTTGAGACAGATACCCAAACCATGGTGAAATTTGTGACTGCTGTATCTAATTAGACTTCATCAAAACAAAAAATCAAATTCGCAGGTAACAAAAAATTCTAGAATAATAATCATACAACAAATGTGTATGAGACATCTATAGTGTAAGTCAAATTTATTGCATAAATCATAACACTTCACATATACCAGCTATTAAAACAGAAACATTATCTTGTGTTTCTTACCTTGTGCTTCTTTGCAGGTGATGCACAAGTGGAAAGTGAAGAAAGCAGCATGGAGTTTCTTTTTTGACCGAACCGACTCCTAAAAACCCATGAAAAAATTAACTCCATAAAACATCCTTCTCAAAATCACTAGGATAAGTTTTTTCAAAGGCAGACTGGGTTTGTGTTTTAGGGTTCTCAAGAGCCCTCTGCTAAGCTCTCTCTTCTACTGTGCAACAATAATGCTTTCTTTGTACTTCAGAACGGACTACCTATGCTTGTAATATGTTTTCATGTCTATATTAAATATAAAACATGAACATGACTTTGATGCATGTTACTGCAAACACCAAGGCAAAAAACGTAAATCTTTAATATTCTAAGTAACTCCTCTGTTTTTGGGAAAGCAGAGTGGGAACTGAACTCACTTTACTCCTGATGGTGCACCTGAGAGACCACTCGTGCCTGTCCAGGTTGGCACACCAGAAGCAGCTCCTAAACATTGCTGACGAGAGAGTCTTAAGGCTCTCAAGGCATCCTGGGCCACTCTGCTTGCTTCTGCTTCCTCCAGCACATGATCTGCACTGGAAGCGTCCATAATGGCATCATGCTTCATAACACTGTGTACCCCTAAAACCAGAAGATACAAAAGGTGAAGGAGGACATCTCTTAAGTTACGTGAAAATCACTCACTTCTTAAGTGAATGCCAAAATTGCATTTTTCCTTCTTCAGAGTGATTATATCAAGCACATCAGTACAGTAATTTCTAATGAGAGAACCCCCTTCTTTATCAGTTAAGTAATCAATCTGACAGCAAATCACTTCTGGTGTGCTGATGAGGTCATTATTCACAACAGACCTGGCAATTATGTGGGTAAATTGATAATTTCCATTGTTATGGACAGGACTGATAGAAGTGAAACCCTTGTGTAAATGAAGGTTGATTACATCCTGGAAATATCCAGAACACAGCATATACTTCTATATCCAGAAGTGCAGATCTCTCTCAACAGTTTGTGCTAAGATAATTAGCAAATTCCTAACTGGAGCATTTGAACAATCAACATTTTAAGGTTTCACTACAGTAACAGAACAAACGTGTTTTGTATTTTAGCTCTAACTATCAGAGTAACAGATCTGCTCTTTCCCTCATTTGCATAAGTTCTAACTACCTCTGTTTAGTCAGCAGCCAAACAACAGCTGTTACCTGATTTTTTGAAAAGTTTCTGCAAGACATAGTCATCATTTTTCTTTGAGTCTTGCTCTTCTTCACTGTTCTCCCTTCTATACTGCTTTTGTTTCACTAGATGAGGAATGCGCTTTCCTTCAAATTTGGCATCTTTGTGATGCTTCTTCTTAGACTTATCTTTGTGGCTCTCATGTGACAGCATATCCACCCTGTGCTTTGTTTTTGAGATACACTTAGAATGATTATTATCAAATTGCCCATCTTCAGGTTTAGCCTCCTGCTTTTCCCAAGAGCCAGCTGCATCACAAGAAAGGGTAAGATCTGCCCTGGCATCTGCTCCATGTCCTTCACCAGCCACCACAGCAGTCACACACTTGGCATTCTCCGAAGGCCCTGCATTGCATGGCATCGAGTGGGACGTGCATTTGTCATCACCTTCCAAGCATTCCTCCTCGCTTTTATTGAACGAATTTACCTCAGTACCAGCTTGTGCATTATCTTTTGTGCAGCTATTTTGGTCAGAGGCTTCCAAATTTCCCTTGGTTTCCTCACTTGTCTCTATTGCTTTAGAAGAAGAATCTTTCATGTGTGTGGTGGAATAGGAATTGGAGGATTTTATCTTCTTGTGCGAGCTGCTTTCTGCAAGATGGAGATCATGTTTAGAAGTGCCATTATCAGGTGGCTTTGGGACTTGAACATCTGAACCAGTACCTGAGGGATGAATGAAATAAGTATCCATTTAGCAAACACTTAAGACATTTTTTCTTCCAAACAAATAGAAAAAAGACATGTACCTGCAAAAATTGCACTTGTTTCTGTCCCCTGAGATACATCTGGGCTGTTCAGAGTAAATAGTTCATAAAGGTCATTGGATTTGAAGAAGCGATTCTGCTTAGGGTCTTTCAGCACTCTGTTTGTTAAAAACTGTTTGAAGATTTGTCTAAAAAAGAAAAAAACAAGTACTTTGTGCATGAAACAATGTCTAGCTATGTTTAAGTACTGAGTACAGTACTTAAACAGAAAACTATAAGCACAAACATTACCCTGCAGGACAATTAAGCAGTGGGAAGACGATGTTAGTTTCCAAAAGACCATCTTGAGTTAGTAACTTTCAAACAAGCAAGTAAATTGTTAAACACAGGGATTTATTATTTTGCAACAACCCCATAACACAACAGGTAACCACCATCCTGAGATGTCCTATGAGGCATCCCTTAACTAAGCAATAAATAACTTCACAGCTAGAACTTTCTTGTCCATTAAAATTGAAAAGCTTGCATATGTTACAATAAAACAATCAGAAAGCTCCTGAAAGAAAAACAAAAGCTTGTAAAAATGACAATATTTTATGGGTTCAGTTGATTGGAGGAGTTAAAAGCAGCAGAGTAGCTCAGTCTGATGGCGATGACTGGATGACAGCCACTGAAAAGGGAAATCAGATTTGTGGCTGAGAAGAAAAGAGCCCACCTGCAGAGGACCAAAAGGAAAAATCTGTAGAACAAAGCTGCAACAAGTCTTCTAGGATTGGTAAAACTGCTTCTGTGCCATGTTTGTACTACATAGTGCCTAGAGTTTTACTCTGTACAGAAAATACATCCCTAAATAAAACTGGAAATCAGTTCTCTCAAAGAGTTTTTATCATGTTTTTGGCTCTGCTGACATTAAGCAGGGAAACTATTTTTAAATCCAGTGGTCAAAAACGAAGTTTTTATTTGCAGGCAAGAAAACACAGGAAAAGAGAAAAGACAACTGCTTGAAGTTCAAGGTCCATTGCACTGTTCTGGAAAGGAATTAATTTCTGATGGCTGTCCTGACTGTTAAGAGTCCAATTTCTTGATGCAGTCAGTGTTCTTCAAATAGAAGTGTGCCAGAGGGATGCAAGCCAAACAGCAGCGGATGCTTTGTGTCCACGTGGCAAAACGGACTAAAAAAAGGTATTCAGTAAGTGTGGGCATTTCATTATTTAGAGCTTTTTGTTCATCTGAATTTTCCAAGAGGGCATTTCGGTTCTGAAGAGTAAAGTCTAGACAGAGGATTCCCATGTACATTCATCTGGAATTCATGTGAGTGAAGCTAACTACTGAGAAAGCTGAATGGGAGAGCAAACCGAAAAGATTTCATTGATTTTGAAATACAAAAAGTTAAAAGGCTTTAGCTACATTTTGGAATAAATAACATGAATATGACTGGTAGTTATTGGGATTTAATTCTTTCACTTTGGAATGAATTGGGAATAAAATCAAATTGGGTTTGCACAGTAGTAAATAGATGTATATACCACATACATCTTGATCTATCCCAAGGAGAATATAAAGAAGCTGATGATTTCAATTTGCATTTCAGGCTTGTTGAGTCTCATGTTCTGAATAAGGTGCTCACTGTTTTCTGTCTATGCCTCGTACTCTCTTTTACAGTGAATTCTGTGTGCTGGACACAGCTGCTGGAACAGACTCGTAAGGTACATTTAGCACATGGGTCTTGCAGCTAGAGATGGAGCAGCACAGCTGGGAGTCTAGTACGAGAAAAAGGTTCTCCATTTCTCAGAAGAAACTTTTAAAAGTTTTCCATGATGTGCCCATCATGACCAAGGCTGGGGATTACAAGCAATGTAAAGTGTGCACAGGTATGTCACTGTTACACCACCTTGGATTTGTTACAAACATTTTCCTGAGCATGCAGCTGTACCCAAGAAATCATTCTGACTGACCTGTGGTATATCTTCTCCTCAATAGTACCTGCAGTGAGAAGCCTGTACACAGTCACCTCTTTCTTTTGGCCTATTCTCCAAGCACGTTCCCGAGCCTGCAATGCAAAAGGTTTGGTCACCACACATGGACCTCTCAAACGTGTCTGACAGAGAGCTAATGATAGCACTGTTTCAAACTTAGTTTGGACATTTGACACATACTTCAAGAAGTGTTATTTCCAGACCATAGGATAACTAACTCAGCATGAGAGGAAAAAGATTTAGAAAGTCTCCAATTGTACCAAGAAATCTATGCAAAAATTATGAATAAATAGATTATGTTAAAATTGGAACCTTTATCTAGAATATGTACTTTATATAGACTTATTCCAGAAGGAAATTTCAGAATAGAGCTTTAATACACACCTTTCCTTTGAACTTTTCTTCTTTAACTTAACTGAAATCTTTCCTACAAACATCTTGAACCAACTGCTAATATAGAGCACTCGACCTCAGACACTTGCAGATTTCAGAGCTACACAGGATTTCTACAAAAAAGTTTTTCCTCTCAAACTTGTAAGCACCATGTAACTGCTACGTGATTTGATAAATCAGTCTTATCACACCATGAGATAGTGAACAACTTCTAAAAGCTTAGAGCAGCTCTGTAAGGTCACAGCTACATATCATTATCTAGAGAGAAAGCCAATTTGAGCAGCATCTGTTCTCTTCTCACCCTGCACTGTCACCACCAACAGTCCTCGCCTGTCTGGTCAAGAGCTTGCACAGCTGTACTTTCCCTTCAGAGACATCTGATTTATTTATTTTAGAAACACAGGCCATTTGAATTGGTTTTTTGACTGCACTGTAACTGACTACATGAATCAACAATACTGAACAGTGGTAAGGTATAACAGCATAAAGGGGATGTGGTGGGAATCACTTAAATTGGCTTCGCCACAGGAGTAATCATAATGTGGAGCTGCACCCTAAATGACCATTGCTGGGAACAGCAACTTAGGAAAGAGCAACATAGTGCTTTAACACTATCTGAGGAGATAAATGTCATTTCATCTTCAGTTTTATTTCAACTTAGCTGGTAAATGGAATGTAATAAACCAAACTCACCTGTGTGTCTACACTGGGATTCCAGTCAGGATCATAGATAATAACGCGGTCAGCACCAACCAAGTTAACTCCAATGCCACCAACACGAGTTGTTAGAAGAAAGAGAAATATGGATTTGTCCTGTAACCCAAGTGAGAATTTACTAAAGCAAGAATTACCAGAATGTGACATTAAAAAAAAAAAATTATTTCCTGGATTATTTCATCAGCATTATTTGCAAAGATGCAAAGGGAGCCGAGAGAAGGAATACACTTCCTTGCTCATCCAGTATTTCTTTTGGCAAATAAAAGTAGTCTGATCTAAATTTAATTTACTGTTATCCAATAAAATTGCTTTCCCCCCTTCTCAGATGTGGTTTTTTTTTAGCAGAAAACCCAATTTAAGTGTGAAAGAAGTGATGACTTTTTTCCCCTCTCTCACAAATACAGGGGTTTCATTTCACTGAACTCCCTAGTTTTGTGTCTCCAGCCTAAAGTAGTATATCTAAAATCAGAAGAAAACGGAATGGAAGAACTCAATCATACTCATTAATATGTATTCATGTGTGGGATGCAACATCTCACCTCATTGTATCTTGTTACAAGAGGCTGTCTGGAAGCTACTGCTGTGGTGCCATCCATCCTGAGGTAGGAATAGTTTCTATATCTCACAAAGACTTCAAGTATCTGCATCATCTGTGGTGACAGAAAACATTTAATGAAATCCAGATGTGAAGACTGAGCAACTGTGTGATCAACGTTTAAGAATTTCTGGTACTAAATGCAGTGTCAAACAAATGATGACAACCAAAAACTTAAAAAACTTTCTTAAATGACAGAAAACCAACTTATGCAAATGGGGAAAAAACCTATTTCACAGATGAATGCAGTGGAATATTTGTGCTTGGTTTGCAAAGTCCAGGGCCATAGTCTCAAGACAATTAAACAGACTGGGGTGCAGCACCCCAAGGAAATCCACAGAAGGAAGACAAAATTGTGAGTAAGCAGGAAAAACAAACAAAGGTCACTGCCTGTGCTACGGTCCTGAAGGGACTGATTCTGAGGATCAGACATGCACAGGCACTACACAGAGCATGCAAACTGACTACCAAATGTATCCTGAAACCACACAGCAGGGACAGCCTTGTAGGATAGGGGTACAACTGATAAAAGCTTTGACCCAGTATATTGAAACCGGGCCATTGCCACAATGCTGTGTCATTCCAGTAAAGTTTACTGAGTTTGGGAACTGGTCTCTGATTATTCCAAAGACATTAGTCATTTCAGTAACTTTTTCAATAAGATGTTAATTTTATGAGAAAGACACTACAAAAGGTGGTTCTAATTGCAAGTGTTTTTGGAACTCACACACGTCTTAGTAATAGCTAAAACTAAAAACAATTAGCTCATCTTACCTGTCTTGACTGAGTAAAAAACAACACTCTGTGACCTTGCTTGTGCCATATTTTCAGCAAGGATTCTACCACTATCATTTTTCCAGAACGTTTCCAATATCCAAACTGATTTGGATCCTCCGCTTCAGCATCTGGCACACTCTTCAAAATTCTGGGACTATCCGCAACAAAGTCAGGGTGGTTGCAAATCTTTCTCAAAGTTGATAGTCCTAAGAGAATCTAAAGAAGTCAAGAAAAAAGTATTTTTATTTTCATGACAAATACTTTTATCTATAGGGGTTGTGGACAAGAAAAATAAAAAGCAGTAGATTATCCACTCACCATCAATGTTTGTTTTTAATAGTGTTGTGATATTAATATTTGTTTCAGGGAAAGTTTTAGGAAAAATCAGTACAAAAGAAAATGACTGAAATTTTATGTACTTATGAGCCTATTCTGGTGACCATATTAAGAGAATTCTGCAACAACTTCAACATTAGTAAAACCAGTCCCTCCTTAGCTGTAAGGTCAAATTTTTCTTATTCGAAAGGAAAAATTCCACCAGTTTGTTTCTTGAAATTATCGTGTCCTGCTTTCTGTCAATACTGTGAAATCATCAACTGTTGTATCACAAAGTTATCACACCTGAACTGTACTCTCAGGACTAACTAAGCTTTTCCTTTGCTTTGCTTCTGCAGTTAGTTAAAAGCATGCATACAGTTACCTACAACAGGTCATCTAACAAGCCATAATTTGTACCCAAGATCACACACATATTGTGAAGCTCATTCCATTCCTACTTTCACCTAGTCATGTCACTACATATGGATCACTAACTCGAATATATTTCATCTAACATTTCTGAGAAAAAAAAGTAGACAACTACAAAAGCTGAACAGAGATCAGTGTGTTTGCTTCCTTTTCTGCTCAAAATCCAGCTAGAAGAATGCAAAGGCCACATCATGATTTTCTCTATCAAACCCTGCCTGTCATTATCCTTATTTAATGCCCACCTGCATGTCTCCATTGAGAATCTGGTAAACTTCTTTAGAGTTGATGTAATTTTGATAGATTTGACGCTGCTCCTCTGTCAAACGGCAAAAGAGGACCTACAAAACAAACCAACCACTTAAGCCCAACCTGTGTGAATTTTAAAATTTTACCCTGTGCTACAACAAAACGTCACAGATGTCTGACATACTGAAATGCTAAGTTAAAAAATACTGTATGCAAATCATAAGAAATAAAAAAAAAAATTAGAGAATGAACATGGTAATTAAGATGAGTTTTATGAGGTTTTATGTGCTCTTTTCACAGTAGTTACGTTTTCCCCCAAACTGTTTTAGTTGTTGAACTGCTGTCATTCTCTAATGAGGTAACTGTGCAACATTAACAATCTCTCAAAGCTGTGTTCATAGTAAAGTCTTTGCATTGTGTCTGTCACAACCCTTACAACTTGCAAATTCTTAGAAGTTTAGCAGACGTGATCTGTCCTGTCTTTAGACTTTGAGCATGAAATATGATTTCTCAGGTGCTCTGATGGGCTAAAATGGTACAAAATCACTTCCTTGCATCCTGCAAGGCACCCAAAATGATGCTCTAAATCAAACTGATGTAGTGGCCTATAACTGACAAAAGCAAAAATCAAATTTGTTTAAACTATGATCACATTCTTTAGATTAAGTAGCCCAGACTCTTTAAAGTATATGGAAATTAAAAAAAAATGGTTAAAAAAGATCATTAGACTGCACATACACAGTATGACCTACTCCTTAATTATGTACCTTTCAGCACTGTCTTACAAAGACTAACATGTCTACTTCTCTTTTAGAAGGAGAATACAGGAAAGGACTGAGGACAGAACATGAAACCCTGAAGCTGAAGAAGCAGCTAATAATTACTACAAGTGAGTATTTGTAGCAATTTCAGTTAACTAATACTTTCAACCTCCTCTACTTTGAATGAAAATGTTTCCTAAAGAAACATACCACCTTTTAGTAAAGCAAACGAGTTTTACACCACAAGGCTAATATTCTGGAAATTTATTAGAATGTATAGGCCAGCTAGCTTGCACTATGTACAGCTGCCACCAAGTATTTCTCTATTATTTGCTGCCCAAATTAATCTTTCTACAACAGGAAACAATGCTTAATTGTTTCCTGCTGTAAAAAAGGAAACAGACAACTCATTTCAATGCACTTGAGACCTAAGGGACAGTATTAAGTAGCCCTGACTACACTTCATCTATCCTTTGCTTTTTAGATAAGTGAACTCATATAGACCCTGCAAGGCAGCGATCATTTAATACTCTGAACACTGGTGAAAGAACATGAATCTTGAAAGCTCTGCACCTTATCTTTAGTTAAACCAGCATTTTATCTGCTACTAGCACAGATTATTTCCAAATGCTCATGCTAGACTGAGTTTTGGGGAGGAAGAGGACTCAGATCTAGTAGTGAAACTAAGCAAACCTGTTCATTTTTATCTGGAAGCGAAAGGCTCATTTTTACATCAGCCTTCATTCTTCGCAGCAAGTAGGGGTTTATGGTGTCCCGTAACACACAGGCACATTTGTATGCAGTTTTTACCTGAAAAAAGGAAGAAAAGGCACAAGTTGTATTTTGATTCTTGATATTAATTTTAGCAACTAGCAAAATTACATAATTAACAATAGGAAAATCCTAATAAAATTAAATAGCTTATTTTACATGGATCTACAGTTACATGTTCAACATGAGTTGCAATAAAATTCATGTCAGCAACAATAAAGTTCAGTAAGGCTTCCTCAGATACCCCAGATTTGTCTTTAAAAGAGATGAAAAGTAAGATATTTAATTTAGAAACCAAAGAAAGAAGTGAGTATAAATCAGTACGAAACCAAAATCCTCATGAAAAAGTAGCTAATGCATATACTGAAGATCAAAAAAAAAAAGCCTGCAGCAGTGGTGGTTACTGGACAATAAGTGAAGATTAGTGCTCACTTGAGACTTCAAAAAAAAAAGGGTACAAGAAAATCCCCATGATCACAGAAACTAAAGGTCACTCCAGCCCTAAAGGGAGCATATGGTTCTATAATGGGTAATGGATGTTTGAGATAGGTATTAACTGTACATAATGGCTAAAAATACCTTAATTTGTCTTGAAGCAAAGCAAACAACAGAATAAATTATTGATATTAAAAAAACAATTGAAAAGCCAACTTAGTAATTTACTAATATTTATATAAGAGAAGTACTTGAACTTGAAAAGAAAACTTTAGCAATGCATGCAAAACATTAAAAACAGTAGTTAAAAGGATACAAGTTTATTAGCATTTATACAAAACTTAGTCTGCAGATTATGATGCAGACAATTTGTCATCTAATTAGAAATCAATACAACAGCCTGCCATCAATACTGAGAACCACAACTACAAAGACTAATAGACACTTATTCAAAATAATTTCCCAGATAATTTTTTGCTTTCAAAATTAGTTTATCTACTTCCAGACTTCCAACACCTAATTTAGCTTTTTAAAATAAAAACTGTTTTCAGTTTGGATTTAAGGATTCCTCTTACTGCATAATTTGCCAAAGCTTGATAGCAAACAGGAAAGTTCTATTTAAATACAACAAAATGCAGGATCAGTAACCTCCCACCCCAGTTTGTTTATCTTTACTTCGTATCAAAGAATACTTCTAATGACTTAAACTTTAGGGCTTTTGACAAGAAAACCTTGTATATAAGCTGCACTCCTGTATAAATGAAACAGTCTCAGTTGAATGGTTTTTTACACAACCAGCAGTAAAACGCCCACACACAACTCTTTCTTGGGTTAGTGCCTAGAACACACAGCATTAAGTACATTTAGAAGTCAGTTTAGAAACAACAGTAAGAGTTGGAAGAGTTTCCTTCAAGCAAAACGCTATTTTGGATGCATTTACCTGGACAGGAGAGGCATTGCAATATCCTCCCATGGTTATTGGGACAGAAAACTGCTCCATGAACACAGGTAGTGTTCCCAGTTTTCCTGGGAATATAAAGTCAAAAAGGGACCAGAGCTCCTTTAGGTTATTTTGCATAGGAGAGCCAGACAAGATGATTCGATGGGGTGTGCGGAACTATTAAAAAACCACAAAAGAAAGTTATTTTCATGGCTCATGGTGTATCCTGCCTCCTGCCTCAGACAATATTCAACTGCACCACCAATAAATTCTTGTGTCAAAATATGTGGCCTCACACTCATAAAACGTACAGGTTTCTGCAATACACTGTTCGTATACTGTTAGCAGAAAATTCACACCAGCAATCTGACATTTATCCCTACGGGTAAATTACTATGCAATTTAAAATTTCTAGTTTTTTTTCCTCCACCATACTTCTGTAAATTTACCCATGTAAATTCATTAAAAATGTTAAGTAAGTTAAATAGTCAAATACAGACCACTGTGATTTACGCTTTTATTCTTTATTAATGATCAAACATATATTTTTATGATAGGCTATTAGATACCGGAACCTCCCTCCATAGCACCTAAATTTACTTTTTATAAAGTACCTGCTTGCATGCAAGTGTGACTGCAGCATTTGGATTTCGGATTTTGTGACCCTCATCCAGAATGACATAATGCCAGTCATACGTGTGGATGTTGTCCTGCATCAGTCGAATGTACGAGTAAGACGTAATTAAAATTCCATGGCATGAAGCGATTTCATGAATTAATTTCACCTAAAAGCAAAAGGTGCACGTTGTCAGTGAGGCAGAATTCTCAGACCTCCTGAACTACACACACAGAGATTTGCTATGCAAGGTACATAGAAAAAGTATTCTAAAAGTAGATCTATAATTTACTTTGCAAAGAAAATAAGTAAAGGCAAGATTTTGATTATATGATTCTTAGCTCATCTGTCAAAGAATGAAGCACTTGAATACTGTGTTATAGCAAATCAGAATTTGAATGAAAGCCTGGTCAGAAGGAAATAGTGGTTTTTATTTTTAATTTTTTACAGGCAATGTCTGAAAAAACAAACATTGGATTTGTTTCAGGTAATTGGTCTCTTCAAGTTCTCCTATATTCACTTCCCAAACCCAGCTTTGTGTACTGCAAGCAAGATCAAGAATGTTAGACGAAAATTAAACAAGTGCAATACTGAAAAATAAATACAAAAATCTATTTGTTTAATCCTAAATTCTGTGTAACCATTCTCATTAATAGGATTAATATAGTTGCTATCAGTCTTCAAATTTTGTGCTTCTCTTGTAAGCTTTAACCTTTCCCCAAGTTTTAACTAGCCTTTATAGCTGCAAGTTATGTACGGCAGGAACAGTCTATATCACTTTTGACAGTGTTCAGGACTCATCTTTATTGCATTGATCCTCCACATATAAATCTAGAAGACTCAAACAGCACATGATGAGACAGGAAAACAAGAAAGTACAACCACCACCACATTTGCTAAAGGAAAGACAAACCCCTTATTACCAGAAGTATCTTTAAGAAAAAAAAACACCCACAAAAAAACAATTAGAAAAACCAAACAAAAGGGAAAAACCCGTGTCAAAAACTTAGATGGTGTCAATATCCATGATCTTTTACTGTAAAATTACTTGCTCACACATACCTGAAGATTCAAAAAACTCTTTTAACTGTTCAAGAATATCTGCTTTCTGATTATCATCTCCTGATAAAATCACAACACATTATTTAACGTTGATATCTTGAGCCTCAAAAGAATAAGTAATCTTTAGAATAATTTGTATTACAGACAGAGTAGGATTTCTCTGCAGGTGTGGACATCCAAAGCTTAATTCTACCTGGTACATTATCCATAGTCTGCAACTTATTCTTGAGTCTCAGCAATGGTCTATCATAGAATATTGTAGACACCTCTACCCAAACACTTAAGACAAATCATCTCGGGTGATTTAAAATTAAAAGCTTGTAAAATATGTAACCTCTCCTAATTTTTGCAATTAAAAGGGTATGTCTGCAATTAGCCTGACTTACAGAATGCTACACTCTTGTCATTAAAAGATGTTTTGTGAAAGTGCTGCTGTTATTATGGAGGCTCAAGAGACCAATCCCTCCTAGAGGGCAAACAGTGGACTGGTAGAAAACAACAGCCATAAATCACGCTGTCAGGTAGCAGAGAGAACAGAAGTGAAACACAGGCACATGAAGGCCATTCACTGTAAACACACCACAGCAGAATCCTAGTCAGGATTTACTGAACCTGTAATTAATTAAAGTTTCCTTCAAGCTAAATTTTTAATAAACAAGGATTTGTGCTGACAATGAAGAAATACAACAACACAATTTTATCAACTCACACTACAACACTTACTAAGTCTCATTTTACTGCACTGAGTACTTTTTCAAGGTTGCCTTCACTTTAGGTGCAGTTCTTGGAATAATTTAAAATATTTTAAAACATGGTAACAGATCTAATATTGGATACAAACTCTTGAGGGAGTGGTATTTCATAATTTATCCTATTTTATAATGTATTCTTTAGTCTAGAGTTCTTGTTTCGTTACATTAAGGCACATCTAACTTAATTTTATTTTTTCTCTGGAAACACACTTCAGTGAAATATTTCAGGTCATGCACTGTTACACTAAATTAAAAACAGTCTGCTTGTGAGAGGCAAATCCTACTAATGCCAAAAGATTGGCACAGATAGATACACAGCAGTTACCTAATTTTGAAATTCTGCACTCTGGCCTTTATCTGATTGATGCTAATGAATAGAGGAACATGTGAGTAAATTGAGTAACTATGAACTTGCATTTTTGTTCAGCACAGTACTTCAGGCCTTTACAATGCAGGGACAGTATTTTCTGCCAGCCTGGGGTTATAAGATGATGGTGTTGCCTTGTCTTCACTGGACCACGTAAGATGTACAAAGACTGGATGATTTCTGGCAAGCACCATTTCTTAAGGCTAAAAGATTTATGATTTATTCTAAGGACATACTCCAAGCAAATACTTTTTTCCTGTTGGTACCTCACTGTACCTATAAGTTTGCTTCTGAAGGTACAAAACCAGGACCATTGTTTGGACTGATGCTTACAGAAATAAGGTTTATCTTCTTTTGGGATAAAGCAGTCTTTTATAAAATATTTAAGAGGACCTGAACTCTGAACTCTTATGTATTAAAAATGGTCATTTTCTTGGACGGAAGTGTGTACGTTAAGACTAAACTTAAAGAAATAGACTGGTGATAACTACAAAATTCACTAAACATTCAGATACCTTTGAGGCAAGTGTGAAGTCAGAGATAGTATCTAGTCACTTATACAACCATATATCATCTGTGAATCAAAAGTGCATTCTTCAGCAGGCTTATCACTATCTCATAACCAACCATTAGGCCTGGGGATCCATAAATTCAACATATAAAACCTCTTTATTATTTCCCTGCCCCAACAAAAAAATCTAAATGGCACCATGAAGAGGCTTCAAAAGAACACATTATAATGTTTAATAATGTAAAAGTTGCAATAAAAAGAGCTAAAGCACTTAGTACATATTTAACAAGAATGCTACTTCTTGGAGTACAATACTAATTTTATCTGAGTTTGGTCCTTAACTCAGAAATAGAGCCTTTGGCTAAAATACAGGCTCCATATGCAATCATGCCAGTAACTGTAACCTCCAAAATTTATTTTCTTCACATGTAGATTATGCACTCTACTGTGAGGCTAGAAAGTCTAAAATTTTCCATGTGTAAAGTCATCCTCAAGTAGATGGTTTCACAGCTGCAAGCATCATGAACTGACAACTACTTTTTAGGGCTGGACTGTGTGTCCTGCATTTGACCAGAAAAATGGAATGAAAAGTTACACATTTACAAATGGTATGTGACCAACATCAGAAAGAATTGTTAACCTCAGTGATACCTGTTTTAAAGATTAAGAAATTAAAAGTTCAGCCTTGAACTTAAAAAATACAGCCTCCTGCCATATGTGAGATGTTGAACAAGATAACCAAAGTTCATGTTGCCTCTTACATTCTATGATTTACAAATGCTCATGTGCCAACAGAAGTTTTAAAACACCAGGACAAGCTCTTTGCTTGTCAGAAGCAAAGAAGGCTTTTTTCCCCAACACTATCAAAGTTTTCTCTCCTTACCTTCTGTTCTACACCATAAATAAAACAGCACTTGTGATACACTACATTAGATTTAGTTCTTTGTTTTCTCTCATGCTTAGAGGTCTCAGAGCACTCAGTGTTTACAGATCAGATTTGAGTGTAAACCATAGTAGGAGCTTAACAGCTTAAGACTGCACCGCAGGACACATTTAGCCACAAATGCCATACCTTGCTCAAACTGAAAGCTGACTTCACAGGGGAAGACTATCATTTAGATGTGGTTCCACCTACTGCTCAAACTTAAGCACATTTATCATCATAGAAGAGCTAAATAATCTTCTGTAATCAAAAATAATAATAATAATAAAAAGAGCAAGTTTTACATTTCATCTGAATGCTTTAAACAAGCTCAAAACTTGCTACTGTGTCTTCCTTTCATCATCTGAAGTAGCAATCGGCCTTCCTTTGTAGATAGCTGAAGGCCTTTAAATTAGTCATAGTCCAAGGGGTGAAACTGGAAATTTACACTTCCCTCTTTTACTGTCAGAATTTTCTATCATTGTTATTTTAGAAAAGGAATAACACAGTCTCTCTTTGGAAGCTTCACATATGCTAAAAACTACACAAATATTATAGCAGCGAGATGTCTCAGTGACTAAGCTGAAATGGGCTGACAAGGTTTGCAGCCAATCTGTTGCTCACAATTCAGGGTGCTATTTCATACCATTTTTGTGAAAATCCTGTAACTGCTTGCAAAGAAAACCAAAATGGACTGGTAAAAAAGTAAAAATCTGCGAGCTTTTCACTTACCACATTGGTCAAAGTCCATTTGTAACAATAAAGAAGTGTCACTAACTGAATAGATGTGGGAAGTGTAGCCTAGAATCAATTTATGATGAAACAATCAGAACAGATGTCTTCCCCACTCTTCACTGTCAAGTGAAATACTTCTGTGGGCAACTCTGAAGAACTGGGAGACAGGCTCTTGCATCAATGCTTGTGCATCTTAGAAGGTACACCAGAAAATGCCTATTCATAAAAGCATATAATTTCACCAATGTTGAAAGATTTTAGTATTTCCTAAGATTTCAGGATTCCTGACAATGTTATGGTAAAAATTATGTACATCCATCTCACCTAAAACATCAACTTAAATTTTATCAAGTGAAACTTCAGCTGTTGTCTGTTTCTGCTATGAAATACTGTCTTGCCTTATGGGACATCTATCATTGCTTAACCCTTTTTCTCCAAAATTCTAATTCAATAGTTTTACAATTATTCTTTGCTCCTTAGAAATCACCTGCTCCTCTTTCATAGACTTGTAGAGACTCTTTCACAGACCTGCAGAGAACAAGCTGCATGCTGTGTTTTACCACAACCTGCTGGCCAACCACTACAGGATAAGGTAATCCTCAAAATCCATTAGTATCTTCACTGTCTGACGTCCAGTTAGTCTGGAGAACAATTATGTTTCTCCACTGTTCAGAAAATTGTAACCTCTTCAGAGGCTGAAATGACCTCTCTCACTCCAAAGCTGGTAACAAAGTTCAGTTCCCCAATCCTCTCCTGGAGCTGTCCAGCACAAAAATCTTCTCATTTACTTTGTGATAAACTGTGATACACTAATAGAACAGGTGAATCCTGGTTAATTCCAAACAGGCCTGTGCAACAGAGACCACAGGTGAACAGGGAGCTGGCTTTTGGCCATGTAAATTTAATCTCAAAAAATTTATGCAGTCTAACCACTATTTTGATATTCTTTAACTTACTTATTCTTTTATGTATTATGCCAGAGTATAAGGGCTGAATGGTCCCTGGATGGATATTACAAAGTTAAGATATGTAAAAGTGGTCTTCTGTAATGCCATAGGTTATCAGCAGATGGAATTGCTGTTAAGATCAGATCAGCATTAAAGTATTCATAGAAAAAAATGTATATTGAAAATAAATCCTAGGCAGGAGTAAATCACCCATCCTGTATTTGATGATATATTTTCAGTGTACAAGTGTTACTTATGTTAATTTATTAGCGGCAAACTTTTATTGCAGGTAAAAAGGGAACTAGAATGGGAAAGTTGGGTTTCTTTCCTTACTTTAGCTTGCTCTTCTCTGATTAAGAGGCATCTAGGAAAAAAATGTGCATGAGGTTAAGACCTTATCAGCAGTGACACTTGTCTAAAGCATTGTTGCAGCCCTTAGAAGATGAGGCATTAGGTTCAGTTCTCTAAATCTGCTTGAAAGTGCTAACATCTTTAAGTTGTTGAATATGCATTTGAAGGACAACAATGAAATCTTGAAAACCTGACTATTCCTGCAGATGGAAAAATTTGAGTCAGTCTGTCAAGTCCATTAATTAACCAACAGCCCAAAATAAGCACACATGATTTAATTTAGGAAGACATGCGACCATGTTATTGAGGTCAACAGACTTTTAGGGCTTGAAAACACACCAAGTTAATTGAACAACAGGAAGCTATTAGCACATTAGAGTGTGCTACTCCTTTTTTGCCATGTACTGTAACTACATCAATTACTTCAGAATACGTTTAATCAAGTGCAATTAAGCACCATATAATCTTAATGTTATTACAAGAAATTCAATAAATATTTAAAGAGAAATTTTAAAATGCTTTGCTGAATCCTAAAAATCCATTTAAGCATCTGAAATATAAGGCTAGGGGAAAATAAAAATCTAAGTTTTCCTCGTTTTGTTCCTGCAAGGTACCAAAGTTTGAAACTTCAGACAAGTCAGACTTTCCAGCTTAAGAAACAGACAAAGAACATGCATATGAAGAGACTGACACAGAAAACTGAAACACAGAAAGGGCTCTGCTTGAAACAATGAAAACTAATGAAGTAACTCTGTCATTAAAGAAAATGAGACTAAGTGATATCAACTGACAGCAACCAACTGCAGAGAAATTGCCCATGCACGCAAAACACATTTGTGGTGATCTGTTTACCCACTGCTTTTCTGATCCCATATTGTTCTCCCACTTTTCCCTGCCCCTAGTCCTGGCCACTCCCTCGGGCTCTCCCTATTGGTTCCTGTACCCCAAATCTGCCCATGTACCGGCCCTGAGCCCCTGAGAAAACCCCCCTGCGCCCGGATCACGAGGTCTCTCTGCCTCTGGGGGTTGCTGGGACAAGATGTAACCATTAAAGGTCCCTGATGGAGAGCCCCTTCTCGCCTCCTTTGCCATCACTGGTTGCAAGGCTGAGAGCTGCTGGAGCAAGAGTGCGGAGCCGTCCAAAAGGACTACGGGAGGACAAAATGCTCCCTCTGCCCTAAGCAGCCCCGCTGAGCTCTCAGGGAAAGCTGCAGCTTGCTAAACCAGACCCAGCACTACAGCACACATAAAACAGCAGATCAATGACTTAGTGATGCACAGAAATGCAAGAAGAGAATTCACAAGTGCTACAAGCATTTAACTGGTGTACAAGCAGTCCCATCACAAACTCCTAGCATGGACTACCAGCACAAGGAAAGCTCAAGCAAGAAACCTGTTACTATGCTTAATTTGTTCAGGCAATACAAGTCTTTATCATAACATACATGTATTCCATGTCATCCCCCTTTTAGTCCAGTTTACTATGAAATCTACACAAGACAATGAATGTTTTGTTCTTTTAAGACATTCAGAGAAAGGGCACAAGCTCTTTCCTACACAGAAGCATTAAGCAACAGGGGATTTTTTTTTTGCTAGTAACAAAAAAAAAAGAAGCCTCTGGAATTACAAAATGGATGTCAATCATTACCTTACTCTTTGTATAAGAACCAGTTTCATGGAGCACAGCGACTCTAAATGGAGGCCACCAAGTGTGGAATTCTTTTACCCACTGATGCAACACAGTAGCTGGACAAACAATCACTGTTGGACCCAATCCCTGGTACCTAAAATAGAGTATTCAATAAAAAAACCCTTAATGTGAAATAAATAATCTGTATTAAGTGGTTCATTAAAATACACACATATTAAAATGACATATTTAACAGCTGAAGTGGAATATGAGAGCTATGGAAATTAATTGGCAATTTGTTTCCTGGAAGTCTGTTTTTAAAGGAAGATGAAGAGAGTACTGCTAAAAGATTCTACCCATTGACCAGTTAATGGATGCATCTATCAAGATAAACAGGAATAGAAAAGCTCCAAACAATATGGCATAAGGGAACTTCCTCCTGTGATATTACAAATCACGTTTTAGTGACTGCTGTTTCTACAAGCAAAAAGAAATCATTAACAAGCAATTATTTTATTACTTCTATTATACAGAATGTGTAACTAGAGTCTCACAAATGGACTTATACACAGGTGTTCTGCTTCATGTTGGTAATATACTGTACTCTCATCACAATAGTTTATACATAAGAGAAGGACTCTAAAGTGGCAGACTATATTATCCATGGAAGTTGAGATCTGAGCTTGGCTCAAACTGTATCCTAAGTTTCTTATTCATAATTATATTATTGTTTTTGAGAATTACTAAAGAAGTCTGAAACAAAGTCTTTCTGTATATTAAGTTGAGAGCTGCTCTTAAGGTTATGAAGGGAAAACTCTTTTGCACACTAGCCAAATAAAAAATACTGCTGCCACAAATACGTATCAACAATCATGTAAGAAATATATTAACTAGTGGTTACTAGCAGTTATTTTTCAAATATATTTGCTCTTTAAAAAAATGGAACAAAATGACTTTGCAAACAAAGGCAATAGCTTCAGTTTTCATACACTGACCTGTGTCTATGTACTATCCAAGTGGTAATAAATAAACAATGCAAAAGTTCACAGTATACATTCAAGATCACATACTGATAGCAATAAAAGATTTCTCAGACACCAGGAACACCCCACTTTAAAAAAAAAAACCAAATCCCTTAATGCCTTCAGAAGCTGCTGACATGAAGAAATAATATTCTTTATTAAAAGCTTATACATATACAACAACCTGGATGTTGCTTATTATAAAATACTAGAACACAACCTTACATGGTCTAATTAAAAAATTCCCAGCAATCCAAAGGGAAATAAGAACTTGGAGAGTAGCTTCAACTATGCTACGAATCCAAATAACCACTGCTACTGCTCTTAACAATATCTACAGCAAGAAAGCCAACCTTCCCAGAACATACTAGTTTCTCACTCCTTGTGGGTAGTAACAAAATACCACTGTTTATTCCCCTGGTCTGTATCACACAAGCTCACATGCAGGGTTTATCCAGATTTTTTTCCCCCTCAGCTTACACAAAGAGTTTACACCTCCTTGGATCAATTTACAGAAAATCCACTCTCCCTCCACTTGGCTGTGTGAAAACTCTTCTGTGTCTAGTCTGACTCTAACCACTTTGCACTAGCCAACATTTTATTATTCTCTTGAGACCTTTTATTTATTTATATAAAAGAGTCATCTAGTTTCTTCCAGTCTGAGCTGTTTCACAAAACTAAACAAATCATATACTTCTGCTTGCCACACTTAGGAGGCGTCCTTCATTCTTCTAATCACTGCAACACTGCAAGATTTGCTCTGCTGCCCATTCAATTTTTATTTGCTTTCCTTGAACAAAGGTGGCACTAAAAACATTCAAAACTAAAGTCTTACTAGTGGCTTGTTCAAAGATAATGCTGTCCTATTCCTACTCCAAATATATTGCCATATTGTATTCTGTCCTTTTTTCACAGACACATTATACTGATAGCTTATGGTCAATATCATGTATGATCAATATATCCAAATCTCTTTCTTCTGTTGCTTCTAGTTTATAAAGCCCAAACTCACAAACATCCTTTATTTGTTGTTATTTAATTGGATGCAATTAGAATTGCACATAAGATCTATTCCTGCAACTTGCTACCAAGAAAAAGGAAGCTGTATTTATACTATATTTATAATCTTTAAATACACAAAAAAATAGTGGAGGAAAACATCTTTCATTATAACCAAATATTGCCAAGGACTGGCAAATCATGTTTTCAAGCTGAAACAATAACTAAATCCTAGCAAAAATAAGAGACCAGGGCAGCAAGAGCAATACATGTTTTCTGGGGCAATGGATTTTTATTTACCTAAGCACCATGGAAATTAATCTCTGCCACTCAGAGTAGAGATTGAGCTGTTTATGTTTATGTCTCAGCATCCTGAAGAGCACAGATGGGTAAATAATCAGTGTATAAACTTTCTGTCAGTTTCTCATCTGATGTCTCAAATAAACGAAGCCAAGCCTGTAGTGAAAAGGTTTTTGTTACACTCCAAGGTAACGAGACCCAAGCTAGTCTGGAAGACACACAGAGCAGGCAACACAACTTTATCCACTCTTAGTGCTGGCTTTGCAGCAGGGCTGCCCAGAAAGCCTCCTGCCTATCAGACCACACTCTTTCAAGCAGGAACAAGTTAACCAGTACTACTGGCTACCAGGATTACTGCCTTCTCAGTCGAGGGGAGGATAACACTTGACTAGGAAAGATCAAGTAGTTTAGACTGTCTGCCTTACAGCACACAAGCAAAATCAGAGCAAACTTCACCAATATATTAAACCTTGTTTCCTCCCACGGAATCACTACCATGATGGACTCAATGACATGCACCAGCCAAAACAAGAAATTCAACACATTATCTTCCATGCAAAAAGAATACTGCAACTTAGGTGGGCAAATTGATTTTGGCCTTTTCAAAGTTTTACTGTAGTTTCACACTATTTAACAGTGTCAAGAGATGTCCCTGAAGGATTTCCATCAACTCACTGGTCTCCCAAGTGGGGTAGGGAATATAAAATAATCTGGACAGTAGCATCCTTAACTAGGCAGCCATATTAAAGTAAATCAACTGGCCTGAGTGATGAAGGACCTGTGGGTTTTTTTATATTAAGGCTTTATTAAGAAGCAACTGGAGAGAAAATAGGAATATTTTCTCTTTAAAGTATTATTTTACAATCCATGTACAAGCTGAACATAAATTAAACATACCTCTATATAGAGGTAATTATTTTTGTTTGGGACAGTACTATGATAGTTGCTAAGTTCCATGCAGCTATTTACATCAGCTACGCAGGCCAACAGAAGTAAAAAAATCAAGTACTATTCACGTGTGCATTTGCAAATCCGAGGACACAAACAAGTGTCTTGCCAGTAATTTCACCTGTGAAGAAGAAATTTTAAAGCATTGTTCAGTAACAAAAAACCAAAGTATCTTGTAAGAAAGGCCAGTCACAGTAGCATATGTTTTGAAAAGCAACAACAACAGAAAACTAAAAACTGATGGAAATTCCACTGTATAACTTATTGGTTTTACTCTTACTACTAATTTTTGGCATGGATAATTCCCTGCCCATCAGAAACTCTAACTTTCACTGCAAATCAGCTTGCTACTTCCTGTAAAACATTTACCTGGTGGCTTGCCAGAACAAATATTTTAATGTAAAATTTAATAAATGGAACTAAAGGTATTACATCTAATTTAAAATTCCATATTGTGTAAACTACTGATATTAATGTAATTGAGTTTGTAAACAATCCATTTGTGGAAGGTAACCTTAGACACTGTATTGACCCAAAATATCTAGCGTGGCTCATCTGCAAAATGAAGCATCAATGCCTGGAATTCATTAAAAGTGTTACATGTTTAATTTTTCCTGCCCTACAGCTCCATTGTCTCGTAAAATTTTTCCTTTGATGTCCCCCACTAAAAGAATTAAAGGAATATTGTAATTGAAATGTCATTAATAATTCACAGGACCCTCCTCCACCAGTAATACATCTGATGAAATATTAATTGAGCTCCACAGACTGACAGTCTGCAGAGAAGCACTTGCCTGTAATTTGAACCACGAGTCCTCATATTGCTGTAGCTCAGACCTGCCAAGAAGGCAATTATCTGAATGGTCTTGCCCAATCCCATCTCATCTCCCAGAATTCCTCCTGCCTGCTGGCAGTGCAATTCCCAAAGCCACCTAACACCTGTCTGCTGGTACCTAAAACAAGGAAAAAGAAGATGGCAAATGTTTGATAATACAGATCATAACAGAAAGTACTCATGAATTAATCATTTGGCAAGGTTCTTATACCAGTTACAGTAACATGCTGGATGTGTGTTTTACATGAGTGCTGTATTTACTAGGTCATACATTTTTGATGCACTCAGACATTACATGTGACTTTCGTTCTTTATGCAACACTAAAACATTTCTAATTAAACTGATAGTCATGGTAATTAGAGGGTATTTTATTTCATATATATTTTAAGTGCTAAAAGCAACTTGGAAAGTTACTCTTATGAAGCATTATCTTTTCAGAAAAGACAACATACAAGGGTCTAGTAAATAATATTATTTGGAACATATACCTTGAACTGAAGGAAAAGATTGACTTGTAATGGGTACTGACTTCATACTCCACTACAAAAACTGATCAGATCTGCCAAACCATGCTTTTTTATACATAAATTTATTTAGTAACATTTAGTGCCTTTCAATGAAGAAAAAAATCAAGGCTAAGCAATAGAAACTACTGCAGTGCATGGGATACAGCAGACCATTATGTGAGAGCATCAGAGCAGCTTCTACTCCCAGTCCTTCACTGGAAATTGTACAAGCAACAATGTAAAACACATTCCACTTGAAGTGGACTAGAAAGCAAGATTTATGATGGCAAGTTAAAAAGGTGAAGATACAATGCTGGACTGAGAATCACGTTAGGACATACCTTTTTATAACAATATGAAATAGTGAGCCTAGTAAGAATAACACACCAGGTGTGGGGGTTAAATTGAAAACAAAAGAAATAAATGAAAAAACATATCTTTAAATCCCATTAAAAAAAAAAAGATGCAAACATTTCAGCACCTCGGTGTCTTGTAACTTACAGGAAAAAAGGTTACTGATAATTTTCTTGATGGTACACATTTCTGGAGTGCAGAGCACAGCAAAGAACAAAACACTTTAATTTTAAATAGGGATTGTTCCTTTTAGGTGATTTCTTGTGTGCATTTCAAAATCCTGTTTCCATCCTTGAACAAATAATATTTAGGACTACTGACAGCTAACAACACTAGTGTCTACAAAGTACTATTAAAAATCAATTTGTGTGAGTTTGGTATGGATTTAGAGAATGCTAAATGGAGACAAACAAATGGCTTGAGTAGTTAAAAAAAGATGATCGAAGAACACATCTAATGTTCCGACATCACACTATCTGCTGGTGTCTCAAAAGCATTATGCCATGAAGCCCTTAAGAAACCCTTTTATTAGAAATTAATTCACCTTAAAATGCAGCAATCTATACAACAACTATGAAATAGCTTGCAAGATTAGCTATAATTGGATTAAGATGCTATCATTGCTACATTTTATGAAGACAAAACGTTTTCTGACAAACATTAAAGAATTGAAGATAAGCCTAATTCCAGTCACAAGCTGCTCCCCCAGACTAATATTCAGCATGTCTCTTCAGAAGACAACCATTCAATAACTTTTTGATATAAATTTGTATTATTTTTTAGGATTACATACAGAGCTTTAAAATTAGATTAATTTATAAGCATATTTCTCCCTCTCCTTCCTTCTCCTGAGAAAGCTTCCCCGTGGATAACTCAGCTTGGGAAAAATTCTGCTCCATGGTTATTTAAAAACATGAAAGATGCAGGTGCTTTCTTTGTATAATCATATAAACATGCAATAATTGTAACTATGCAAAAGTTAAAGGAACACATCCCCCTCCATTTTTTGTGGTTATATGGAAAGATAATTAATTCTTTTCAACCTTACACTTTTATTGCACCAATTTTTTTTTAATTCCAAAATTATTCTGGAAGTAAATAAAAGTGCTGCTGGTCTTCCAAAATAGTTATATTGGACTGTTTTTCACATAAGCAATCATGCTGTGATGCATCCCTCAAAATTCACCACAGTAGCTACCAGAGTTCAGCTGCATTGTTGCAGAGACAAAACTGTGTTTCAGATTTATCAGGGAAATCACACACTGGAAGCGAATAATGATGAAGCCTGTTTCCTTTTTCACACAGAGAACATTCTCTCAGGCTTAGTGCAGGCAGGATAAGGCAATGTTTGCAGCTCTGCTTGGTTTTGTTCCACAGCAGTATCAATGCTATTCCTGCTCAACGTTCATCAAAGCAGACAAGTGTGCAGGGAAGAAACTGATTGCCCACTTTAACAGGCTTACCAAAGAACAGACCTGAGGGTCTCCTACTTCCAGCATGAGCTAACTTCTTTGGACTTTATGCAGGAAGATCACTTAAAGTACATGCTATACATATCCATGGGTCAATATACTTCCATGTTTTGTACTAAACTTGCTCAGAACTCAACAGTTTTTAATGACTATTGACTATGGGCTTTCCTACGTTGGAGATTTCAGCATTTAAGCTACAAGTCAGACAAATCATTCAACTCAATTGATCTTTCTAACCACTTAAGAAGTTTTGCCAACTGACTCATGCTTGCAGGGATACCCTTCATTAGTGAGGCTTGCATCTTCAAGATTAATTTTTAGTGACTACTCTATTTCATTTCCCTTCGGGTTGCTCAGACCACACATCCGTCCTCAAGATGAATACTTGTGCAGGACCATCACATAAACAACTGGAGACCACATATTGGCTCTGTATGGTCCCAGCAACCAAGTCATTAATTCAATCCCATTTCAGAGCTAGTGCTTTCCTTCTGAGGACTACAGGACAACAGTAATAATTTCTTTGAGGTCAAGACTAAGTGGTTCTCTTGGAAGGGATACCACACACACCCATTATAAACCAGGGCTTTCTACTACAGTAAGATTTTAAGAGTTTGCTTTGAAAGAGAAGATGTTTTTCCTGCTGTGTGAGATGTTGCCAACAAAACTGAATTCAAGCCCATTATGCATGAAATTTAAGGGAGAGATTATGGATGAAGTTAACTGGTCAGCTGCTAGCTTGTTTGGGCTGTCGTTTATCATTAGTCTTTTTGAGATGAACTTGAAAGCATCACTGGGCACTATGTTTTAAAAAACTGAAACAGAAAACAGTTATGTCCAAATCTGTAATTAAGCATTAAATAACTAAAGAATGAATTGTAGCGTGCTTTCCATCTACCAGAGGAATTAAGAATTCACTCTCTATATGTTAAAATTTTACTTGGCAAAATGTTCGTACGAATTACAAGTAGTTACTTCGAAAATACTTGGAGTAGTTACTTAAAGAAAAGTTGTTCATATTTTTTACTGGCAGAAAATTTCACTCCACCCAATTAGAGAAACACAGTATTTCTTGTTTTTTTCTTTTATCACATCTTGCCAACATCTTATGTTTCAAAGTAAAGTTATTCTACCACTCCACACCTTTATTAGGAGCAAGCATATATCAATAAAAGAAATCATTTATAAAAATAGACAAGGAGAGCTTCTCAATTCATAGTTTAGCTAATACACATTTACAATATTCATATCAGCCAGTTATCATCTGTATTTTCATGTAATTGCATTTTGTGCTCACAGTAAGTTAATTACATTAAAGTTTGATCCTGAAATCTTTTTTAAAGAAAGAATCCTACTGAAACAATTGAAGTAAAAGTTGAGGCATCATTCACTGAAGTTAAAGTTGCAGCAAAGGGCATCTGGAACTCACCATGACTATTACTACTAATATTATTAACAGCATACAGCAGCATAATATAAAAATAATACACAATACGTACTTAAAAAGCTTTTTGAAGAGAAATCCTGGTACTTTGAAACCCTCTTCAAATTCAACGTCACTTTCTTCAGAAAGTTCCTCAGCTGTTTCATGTTCTTTGTCCTTCAAACGTTCTTTTTGCCACTTCCTGGAGTGACACAAGGAGTCAACATTCAATTATAGCATGGAAAAGATACTCTATGAAAATGACACAATTCTCTATCAGGTAAAAAATCCAACAAAAACACATGCTCTGATGTCATGACTTAAAATAGTAATCCTTTGGAGGACAGAATTATGCAAATAAATGCTTGAAATAGCCAATATATTAAAAGGTACATGTTTTATAGCTAGTTATAATTTTCTATAGACAAAAGTACTAATATAATGGAATCAACAGCTAACAGCACCAAAAAATCTGTCTACTTTAAACTCCTAAATCTCCCTCCCCTTCCTCCTCCCCACCCCCTGCCAAAACACTGATAAAGTTTAGGTATTCCAAAACTATTTTATTAATTTAACCAAACACTTAAATTTAACTTCCTTCCTGTAGAGAAATGTGAAGCAGTGTATAATCTTATACACAAGACTCAGTTGGAAACATCACCACCATCTTCAGGATGACATGCTCGAAATCTGTAAAGCAGTCATTATTAAGAGAATGAGCTTTATGAGGTTTTGAAATTACAGTGTGATTTATGGTTTGCAGCCTCATCTTATTTGGACTCCAGGCAGCTTAGAGAATTACCTTCCTGTCCCATCATTCCCCCGCTGCTGAAAAAGTACCAAGGGATCTTCAACATTCCAACAGAATTACAAACTTGTGTTTCAGTGACCCAAACCCATCTGCCTCTAATGGTAAAGTGTACTCTAGCTGGGTATGTACTACTCAACCAGCAGCACTTCACTGACAATTCAGGTTTTGCTGGAATTCTCTCATGAAAGTGCCATTTACTGCAGGCACACTGAATGTGGTGTGTAAACTGACAAAATCTCTCCAGAAACTGGCATGGTTCAGAACAGATTGAAAACATCCATATGCTACTGTTCTGGATGCAGTGCAAAAGCCCACCTCCACTTAATGGTCTCTGCATATCTGGCAAATTTGTTTCAAAACACTTGTGTCAGGAAAAAGAGAG